>NC_067493.1:26856883-27209383 GCF_947179515.1 Apodemus sylvaticus | reverse complement strand
GGATTGAATCCAGGGTCTCTTGCACACCAGGCCAGCTAATATACTAAGCCAAGACCCCCAACCTCTCCCTAGACAATTCTAGGCAGGCTCTACCACTGAGCCATGCCCCAGCCCCTCGCTGGGGGATTCTAGGCAAGGGACTCTACCACTGAGTCACGCCCCCAGCCCCTCCCTGGGGGATTCTAGGCAGGGGCTCTACCACTGAGCCACGCCCCCAGCCCCTCCCTGGGGGATTCTAGGCAGGGGCTCTACCACTGAGCCACGCCCCCAGCCCCTCCCTGGGGGATTCTAGGCAGGGGCTCTCCCACTGAGCCACACCTTCAGCATTCTTTTTCCTATTTATCTTGAGGTAGAGCCTCAGTTGCCAAGGATGGACACATTCTATTATCTAGGCTGGCCTTTTGAACATTCTTGACATTCCTGCCTCAGCACCCTGAGGAGGTGGTCTGTCAGGTCTACCCCTTCTCAAAGGAAGTCTGGGTGTGGTATAAGCATCCTCTCCAGACAGGATGAACAGAGACAACCCCAGTCACATAGGTACCATCATGTCCTCTAGCCCACCCATGTGTGTGTGTGTGTGTGTGTGTGTATGTGTATGCATGTATAATATTCATATAAACATATTGTTCATATATTTGAAATTTAGTTTTAAAAATTAATGCAGAGCTTCTCTGTTCAAGCCCAGCATAGTGCTCCATGAGGCAGGAGGATCTATGAGTTTGAAGTCAGCCTGGTTTACAGAGTGACATTTACGACAGTCAGAGCTACATAGTAAGACCTTGTCACAAAACAAAACAAAATAGACATGACTTCTCTATGAAGCAGTATTCTGCATGTTGGATAACAGTTCCTCACAGTATGTGAGGGCTGAGTATTGCAACCAGCCAGGCCAAAGGTACCATGGCATCCCAGCTTGGAAGACCTCACACAAGAAAGATGTCAGATCTAGGAAGTGGGCTGGATCATGCTAGTACCTGAGAAATGGAGGCAGAATTATTCTGACTTTGAGGCCACCTTGGGCTATAGTGTGAGGCCCTCTCTCCAAAAAACTAAAAATTGTGCTGAAAAAAAAAAACTGGACTAGGGTATGGCTCCTGGTCCTGTGTGGTAGAGCACCTGCTTTCAGTCCCCAGTGGGTGTGGCTCAGTGGTAGAGCCCCTGCCTAGAATCCCCCAGTGAGGGGCTGGGGTGTAGCTCAGTGGTAGAGCCCAGGGAAGGGCTCAGTGGTAGAGGTCTTTGGTGTGAGAGGGAGTTATGGCCTAGATAGAGGAGGCAGCCATGACCCTGCTCTGTGAGGACACACAGGAGAAGAGAATTGAGCATCAAGGTGATTCTCTAGGCTCTCCGTCCCTCCTGGCTCTGTGACCCTGGTTCAAGTGACTTTTTCCCACTTCTGTGTTGAGGAGTGGGGATTTACCAAAGTCAATGAGGCATATGAGCTCCGGCAGCCCATTGTCAGGTTGGGGGGTCTCAGTTTCCTATTCAGTCTAAGGGGCTTCAAGAAACGTGGGAAAGACCATGGAGGCCACGGTCAAAGATGTTGCTCGTCTATCAGTAAACTATGAACCCCCGAGCCTGTGACGGGATAAGTCGGTCTTTCCGCATGCCAGGTCTTTTACTCTGCAGTTGGTGCAGGATGTAGGTTGCCTGCCCCGCTGACCTCTAAGGAGGCCACGTGGCTCCAGTTCTGCCTTCTCTTTCTTTGGGTGTTCCCTCCCTGCTGAGTCCTGCCCCCATGCACATGGGACCAGTAGCCACTCAAACCATCTGAGTAGACCTGGATTTCTCAGGATGCACGAATCAAGACCTACCTTGGCCACGTAACTGGATATGTGTACTCCGTGGACCACTGGAGCTGAATCTGACATCCACAGGGGCCCTGAAGAGGCACACTGTGTGCAGTTGATCTTCTTCATGCAGTGGATATGATCCCAGCTTCCCAGCCTGCCTTTACGCATGGTCTGAGTCCCATGGGTGATTGAAAGTCACACACAGGTTGAAAAATATACAGTCTGCTGAGTAGTATTGAACAAGCCAGACATAGAGTCTCTCTCTCTCTCTCTCTCTCTCTCTCTCTCTCTCTCTCTCTCTCTCTCTCACACACACACACACACACACACACACCTATCATACTAGTATGTGGGAGACTCTGAGACAGAAGGGTCCTGAGTTCAAGGCTAGCCTGAGCTACCCGATCAGACCATGTTTCAAAGTATCTTAGACAGACCTTGACTTGCTCATACAGTTTTGTAAACTTTGTACTTGGGAATCTGACATAGGAGGTTACGAAATCAGAGTCCAACTTGTACCTTATTTCAAATAACGGAGTGCTGAGGGTGATGATCAGTCATACAACACTTGCCAAGCATGCCCAAGGCCCCATATTTTATCCCCAACAATACTTAAGAAAAGAAAGGGAGAGCAGGGCAGTGGTGTCACATGACTTCAATCCCAGCACTTGGGAGGCGGAGGCAGGCAGATTTCTGAGTTTGAGGCTTGCCTGGCCTACAGAGTTCCAGGACAGTCAGGGCTACACAGAGAAACCCTGTCTGGGGTGGGGGTGGGGTGAGGAGGGGGAGACAAAGAAAAGAAAGGGAGGAAGTAAAGGGGGGGGAATAAAGAAATGTGTGGAAGAGTGTATGCCAGCAGGGTCCAAAGGTGATCAGCGGTCATCTGAGGTGTTTCAGGGTCAGCAACCTGCACTGGCTGGCCTCTAACAAGAACTTAAGCCACAGTTATGTATTATCAGACCTCATTCCTACGTGACTGCCGTATAGGTTGTCCTGATGAATGCCTACTGTGTGCTGGTTACTCATCTTGATCTGAGAGAGACATTTCTCTTGCTCCCACTTCACATGTGGATAGACTGAGGCTTGGCAGGTCCCATGTGCCAAGCAGATTCTTTTTCCAGGTGTTTGATGGGGCAAAACAAAAATCATGGTCATGTTCTCTTTCTCTCTCTCTCTCCTCTTCACCCTGTCCCACTGCCCACTGAAGCGCTTGCCCATGGAGGGCCAGTAGCTCCTGCCCAGCAGCCTCATGCCAAGGGTCCTGGCTTCCGAGAAGCCCAGAGGAGGCAAACATTGTGTCAATTGCTTACCCTGGAGATGTCCACAGAAGCTGACCTCTGTCCTTCTGCCAGGGCAACGTGGGCATGATTGGGGACCTCTACCCCTGCATCTGGCCAGGCTCGTTGAATACTGCCCACTGTGGCCACTCAGCAGGGCACCATGGGAATGTGAGAAGTTCTAGATCCTGTGGTCACAGCCCCAAGACCCAGGCTCATTTGGAGGTCAAGGGTGTCCCTCCACATCCTACACACTAAGCTGGCCGGAGACCTCCCATCTTTGAACTCTGGCGGATCTAGCAGGAAGGATGTCACCTCCTTCAGTGACAGGTCCTCATCCGGGGTTTTCAGTGCCCTCCGGAGGTTGGGCCTCCAGGCAGCTGCACTCATAAGCCAAACACACCCAAGGATGTCCTCCCTCCGTGTTAGCGGCACCCACGCTTGTAAAGACACTAAAACCAGCAGACTGGCTAAGAGTAGGCCAGGGCCAGGACACAAGCTCCATTAATTCCATCTCTGGTCTAATTAGCCCTAATATCACCCTGATTCTATCTGACACCTGGAAGGCCTCAGGCCAGTGCCTGGGTGCCCTGCACCCTGCCTGCTCCTCCTGGTGGCTCCCCCTGAGCCCCTCAAAATATCCAAGACTTCCCCATTGAAACAGGTAAGCCAAGTAGCTAGCTAGCTACATGTCTTCTGCTTTTTTTTTTTTTTTTTCTATTTTGAATTCTGGTAACTGACAATTTAACCTAAAAATCTTCTGTGTTTCCAGCTTGTACAGTGGTAAATAGAGATTGACAGTTTATTTTCGCATTCCCCGGCTGGAGGGGAGGGCAGCTAGGCGGCGGGGGAAACCCATTTGAAAGAAATACTTGCGGGTCCCTGACAGACTCCAGACCGGGCCGTCGTCGCCCGCCTTGGCAATCTGAGGGACCTGTCACACTGCGTGATCGGTCTTTTTACAAACACAAACGCCGCTGATTTCTTATCAAATGTAAAACCGGCCTGGCTCTTTCTTAAACGGTTACCGCGAGCATGAAATTGACATTGTGAATCACGAGTGACAAGGGGCTGTCTGGGCTGTAATTGATCCGTGCTTAGGAGGAGGCTGGGCTGGCCCTGAGCCCTCCCCAGACCCCTGAACCCCCCAGGCTGAGCCCCAACCCCGGATCTCTGTCAATGAGAGAAAAGCAAGAAAACCTGTGATTCATATCCAAGGCGGGTTTTTTTTTTTTCCACGTCTGCGATCCTCCGGAGGTGTCAATTCCAATTTCCACGGCCTCATCATTACCTATATCAAACGGCTGTAATTGGTGGCTACAGAAATTTATCCTCCAAATGGGGGGGGGGGCAGAGAGAGAGGGAGAGAGAGAGAGAGAGAGAGAGAGAGAGAGAGAGAGAGAGAGAGAGAGAGAGGATGTTTCAAATGAGATTTTTGAAGGCTGCAGTACTGTCCTTGAGGTTGGCAGGGAAGAGAGGAAAATGAGGTGGGGTCTGGCTTCGAAAAGGGTTCTGTAGAGGGGTGGGTGTCACAGAACATCCACAAACCCTGCTGTTGTGGGACAGCATTGCTGGCACAGTGATGGCTGGCAACCCTGGAGTTCTTCTTCCTGACATTGCTACAGTTTGCACAGCTGGAGAGTGTGGATTTTTAGGCACCAACCAGAGGGAGTCACTCTCTAGCCACGGCCACTTTACAGAAGGGAAAATGGAGGCTCAGAGAATGACCTCCCAACAATTTAGGGCCTCTGTCTTTAAGACTTTGCCTCTTGTGTCTCTGGATCCTCCAGAGCCTCTGGTCCGTGGACCTTTACGTGCTCTGTCTACGAGGAAGGCTGTACTGTGCTGGTTATGAAACCTGATTTTGTTTCTCAAGTTGTAGGAAAGGACTTGGGGCACCAGCCTCATCCTGTCTCCCTGTAGCGCTGTCTACTGTCACCCTGGCCTGGAGGGACCGAGAGAAGGCCAGACTCACCTTCCAACCTGGCCCAGCCTGCGGTGACTGCAAATACCAGTGCCAGGCAGTGCCCACAGTCATATCCCCTGGGTCCGGACCCAGTCCTGCAGCTCCCTGGATGAAAGTATTTATGTCTGGTTGTTTTTTTTTTTTTTTCCATTTGAATTTTTTTCTGACTGATGAAATGATGATGGGAAATTACACACGCAGCGACCGTGCCCGCAGCAACCTCTCCCGGCTCACAAGGTAAGACACACCTTCAGGCACCGTGCCAGTGTTCCAAGCATCTCACAGACACTGCAGAAAGTCACCTGAGGAAACTGCGCCCCCCCCCCCCACTTCTCCAGGTGGGGAACAGAGGCCACCCACAAACCTGCCTCTTTCCACAACACCGTGAAGCCTAAGACTGCCTGATGCATCCTTATAAGTCCATTATACTGTGCTTTGGCCAGAAGGTTTTGAGGACTCTCACACCAACTGCCCAGTTCCTTCAGATAGCCTGGCTTTCTCCCCCACCGTTGCTGTGAATATATTAAAATGGAGACTGTTCTTTTTACCTTGGCCCCTTGGAAGCTCAGTGCTAAACCATACTGGGTTTTGTTATTGGGTTTTGGGTTCTTTTTCTTTTCCTTTTCCTTTTCCTTTTCCTTTTCCTTCTCCTTCTCCTTCTCCTTCTCCTTCTCCTTCTCCTTCTCCTTCTCCTTCTTCTTCTTCTTCTTCTTCTTCTTCTTTTTCTTTTCTTTTTTCTTTTTTCTTTTTTCTTTTTTCTTTTTTTTTTTTGAGACAGGATCTTTCTAAATCTCTGGCTGTCCTGGACCTCACTGTGTAGTCCAGGCTGGTTTTGAACTCTCAGAGATTTACCTACCTGTGCCTCCGCAGTGCTGAGATTAAAGGTGTGTTCTACCGCTCCTGCCATGTTTTTTTTCTGCTCTGATTTGCTTTTTTTTTTTTTTAAGTTGGGACAAGATCTCACATATCCTAGGCTAGCCTCAAACTTGTGACATAGCCAAGGATGACCACAAACTCCTCACTTTCTTGCCAGCCGCATTAAAGAGCTGGAATTCCCAGCATGCACCATCATAATTGTTTTGTGGTCCCAGGGTTTCACGCATGCGCTCTACCAGCACAGCCACCCCCTCCCCCCAGCCTCCACAGGCTGCTTTTAACAATGTCACAGACCTCTGTCTCTCAGTGGTTAGCTCACTAAGTGTCCTAAATCCTTCAGAGGCTAACATGGGGGTCTGAGTATGTATGATGGTTTATGTAGGGTGGGTGCATCACCAGGGGACGGGACACCCGCCACCTTCATCTTCTCACTATTTTCTCAGTGGATTCTGTGGGGGATCTCAAGAGGGTGAGTAGGCTCCTGACAAGACAGATCTTTCGTGTTTGTTTGTTTGTTTTTTCGAGACAGGGTTTCTCTGTGTAGCCCTGGCTGTCCTGGAACTCACTCTGTAGACCAGGCTGGCCTCGAACTCAGAAATCCGCCTGCCTCTGCCTCCCAGAGTGCTGGGATTAAAGGCGTGCGCCACCACTGCCCGGCTCAGACCTTTCATTTTATTTCATGTGCGTTGGTATTTTGCTTGCATGTATGTCTGTGTGAGGGTGTCAGATCCTTGGAACTGGAGTTACAGATACTTGTGAGCCACCATGTGGGTGCTGGGAATTGAACCCCGGGTTCTCTGGAAGAACAACCACTAGCACATTTAAATACTGAGCCATCTCTCCAGTCCCAAGAGAGACTTTCTTATGCTGGTGGTTGGTGGTAATGTGGGAGGCTCTGGGAGGGTTGGCAAGGTGGCATGAGTCGGTGACAGGAACCAAGCAAGAGATTATTTAGCTCAGGGTCAGCAAATGTGTTTCCCCTTTTTTGCCAGGTTTGATTGACAGCAGCTTTCTGGAGTGAGGTGTTAAGAAGGACTCTGAGGGCTGGAAAAATAAAGATAAATCAGCAGTGGGTAAGAGTGCTTGCTGTGGAAGCACAAGGACCTGAGTTCAAATCCAGAGCAAGCCCATAAAAAGCCATGCCCTCTCCAGCACTGTGGATGGGGTTGGGAAGGCAAGAAATTATTGAGATTTGCTGGTTGCCAGCCTAGCTCCAGATTCAGAGACCCTGTCCCAAAGGAATGTGGTGGAGACTGACAGAGCAGAACCCCTTCTGCCCCCTTCTGGTGTCTGTGAAAGACGGACAGGACCGATAGGAGCTATCACTGTTGGTACTGTCATTTCATCCCTGGGGTCAGGGGTCAAGGGTCAGGGGTCAGGCTGTACTGAACCTCTGCTGTCAACTCATTGGCTGCTCATAGAGGTCTCTCTTGTAGGTCGAGGGATTCAAAGGGCCCGTGAACTCTGTGTTTCTTGTAAGCTTGGAATGGGAACCCAGCAGGTTCAGGGAGGGCAGCTGAGGCTGTGGTCCTGAGGCAGCAGAGGGATGCCATGTCTGTGTTATGAGTCCATCCCAGAGCCAAGGGCAGAGCTGAGGACTGGGGACTCCTGGGTCAGGTAGACATCTCAAATGGAGCTTTGGGTGAGGCAGCTCCCAGGTCCACAAGAGTGAAGAGATCATCATTGTGTCTTTCAGCCTCGGATCAGGGACACTTGGAGCGGTGGGGGGTGAGGGATGGGGGAGACAGGGTCGTGGGTGGGAGACTGAGTCCCACAGAACCAGAGTCAGGAAGAGATGAAATTAGTCTTTCTTGTATCCTCTGCGTGTAGCTCCATCCCCTGGAAAGAACATCCCCACCCCCACCCCCACCCCCACCCCACCCCCCACCCCCACCAAAGACTCAGAGAGCTCAGTTGCCCTGCCCAAGGTGGTGGCTGCCTTCCTAGCCTAGACCCTGAAATAAGCTGATGTCTCCTCATCCCACCACAGAGTTCCCTGGGGTGGGACAGGCTGGGCTGGCATCTCTCTGAGTGAGTGGGAAGGGGGGGGGCGGCCAAAACTTTAAGGTATATGAACTGTGAAATTAAATGGAAATACTC
The DNA here is from genome assembly GCF_947179515.1 of Apodemus sylvaticus. Taxonomy (NCBI): domain Eukaryota; kingdom Metazoa; phylum Chordata; class Mammalia; order Rodentia; family Muridae; genus Apodemus; species Apodemus sylvaticus. The sequence goes on along the minus strand of NC_067493.1, from coordinate 27,201,374 downwards.
AAATAAGGAATGGCATAGCAACATAAGCAAAGATGTTTACCAGGCCTTGAAGTTAAATACAGATTTTTTCATAAACCCCAAACACAAGAGGCAATAAAGTTCTGTGGAATGTTAAATATAATTTACAGTGGAAAAAAAATGTTCCTTGCTGTCATAAACCCTCCAGAGGCATGTCACTTTGGGTCCCCATGAAGCTGGGTTCTGTTATCCTACCCCCTGCCTAGCATAGGTTTGCTGGACACTTTGAGTCTCCAGAGAGGTGTAGACCTCAGGGGACCCAGATCAGGTTGACCTCAACCTGGCTGTCATCACCTCTGCCTTGAATAGCAGGTCTCACCATGAGCCCTGGGAGGTTGATAGGGTAAGAGGGTATGGAGGAAGGCGGTGACAAAGGAGTCCTGGTCCCTTCCAGACTTGGGCCTTGGGCCTTGGGCCTTGGGTAGTCATTTACACTAAAGTGAGAGTGAGCCTCTCTGTGGTGATCTTCCTGGGACAGTAGCCTCCCCCTCCGTTATGGACATTGACTGAGTTTCATCAGGCTTGGGTTGGGGATAAAGGGAGTTGTTTAGAACAGAACCCTCCTCCAGGCTAACTGTGGGTAGAGATGGCTTTCCAAACTCCCAGGGCTCTGTGGGGACCAGTGAGGGGGACCGTTCTCATGGGTGGGGGTGGGGAATCCAACTGGGGCAGTAGCCTCACAGGTGAGAGGAACATTGTGTGTGTGTGTGTGTGTACAGAGGGAGATGGTATCTGTTAAGTGCCTGTGTTAATATGTGGGAATATAAGCATGTTTGTGTGTCTCTTGTGGGGGGCATGTGGGGTCAGTACACGTCCTCAGGTCCTTCCGGACCACCTGCTACCCTGAACTATAGTGGCCTCTGATGTCCTAGGGAGTCTCACTAAAAATGAAGCCCATTTTTAAATTGAAAATGAACACCCAAGTCTTCCTTATTGCGGCAGCGCTGGAGTGGAGGATGGGTGCTGGGATGCCTGGTCTAAGGCATCCTAATCTGGGCCGCCCTGTTCCCTGCCACCTAGACACTGGGTCTGCAGAAGAGGTGACAAGAAGAGACTTGCAGAGTGGATTAGGCCTGTGTCACTTAACAGAAGTCCAGTCCTAGGCCTCTGATCCGCCTCCAAGTAAGTGCAGATGGGTACCCCGAAACCCTCTTACCCCCATGGTATTGAGTTCCAGGCTCTGCTGCTGGGATCTGGGGACCCGGAGTACCAGGTGTGGCCCCTTCTTGAGGTGGGGGTGTACTCTCATCTTGAGGGATAGCAGGGAAGCAGCCACAGCAGCCAGGGTCTGTGTGGCCAATTGATTTCTGTCCTCATCATCTGGGCATTAGGGGAGGGGCCTGGTCAAAGATGGGCCACCTGGGTCCCAGGGCCTCGGGGTTCTCTTGGGATAGTGTGGTTAGAGCAGTGGGGAGGTGATCCCCCCTGCCCCTCCTGCTGCCTCTCCCAGGGCCCTTGTCACCTGGTGGTTCCTCAGCAAGTACATTTCCACATCCCCAGTCTTCCTAATTTATGCGCCTTGGTGGTGAGGAGTTGAGGGGGGGGAGCTGGTATTTTCTTTAAAAACAAGATGGCTGTGAGAAAAGCGACAGTGGCCGGAACCACTGACTAGTTAGTGCTAAAGACTTGAGCTGCAGGCACGCAGCTGCAGAACAAAAAACAAACAAGCCACACGCAGTGCAGCGACTCAGTAAGGGGCCCTCTTGCTTGTGGGGGGGCGCGGGGGCGGGGGCGGGGGTGAGGGTGGGGGGCGGGGAGGTCTCCGGGACATAGCGTCCCAAGGAGGGTACCACAGCAAGCGAGCTTCACACCCTCCAAGGGTGTGAGAGCCTCTGGCAGGAGCGCGAGGACTCCTCCCACTGGCAACCCTGGGAAAAGGTCCCTGGAGGGAGACAGGGGTCGGAAAGGCTTGTGGGAACCCAAATCCTGCCTAGTAATTTAAGCTTGCTGTCTCCTGTCCTGTCCCCTGGAAAGATGGGGAACAGCTGTGGGTGCACAGCTTCTAATAAATCCCAGAAGAGGTGGAGGAGGGAGGGATACCGCCTGGTGCAGGGATGGTTGCCTTACTGTCCCCAAACACAGACCCCCTAGAGCAGAAAAACTACAGATCTTCGGATCTGGCCAGAATCCTTTGGGGTTCTGGTCCCCGGAAGAAGAGACTGTGGCTGGTACAGTCGCCTTTGTTTGGGGTACACCGGGCTGTGCCAGGTGGGGAGGTCGGGGGACAGGCCTTGACTTCTTTGTGCAGTCAAGTTCTATGGGCTTTGTGTAGCACCGGGCGAACTTGCGCCTCCAGTCCGGGATTAGAGAAATCCGAGAGTGTTTTTTTCTGCATGCCTGCCCGCTCCCGGGCGCCCACGGCCTGCTGGGTAACTGCCTATTATCCTCTGGTTCCACTCCAGTGCCCTCCCCAATAAAACTTTTCATATCCTTATAAACGAACTCGATTGCCGTGTTATAAACATTTACACTGCACTAACAGATCATCTCCGTACATCGGAATTGGCTAAATTCCCTTTTCCAGATGAATATATTGAAGGAGATTACAGATATGATAGCTTTTCAGGCTGCTGAACCCAGAGAAATTAGTTTAGTGAGCACTTACAGGGGCTAAATTGGAACCATTAAATAGTGGATTAAATTGATGGCGTTTTCATTGTCTGTCCTTCGGTACCGCTGTAAAATCAATTAGCCGGCACCAGCCCATTCTCTCTGCACAGCGATGGTCGCCCCCTCAGGACCCCGATGCGAAACCTACCAGTAGCCGAGGAGTTGGGGGACCCGCCTGTGAGTGCCCGGACACAAGATAGCACTGTAGACTGCAGGCCCTGCTAAGCATCAGGAGTCCTGATGTCTTGATGCTTAGCAGGGATGGCGCCCTCGCTGCCTGTCTCCACCGGCTCCAGCGGGACACCAGCCGCTGTTCCTCTGCAGGGTGCGAGGCTCGGTGGCGGTTGGGACTCTGTTTATGTTCCTGGGACACCCAGTGAGGGTTTGGAAGGGAGTAAAAAATCTCAAAGGACAGAGGAGAGCATGCAAAGGTCGACCAGGGAAGCGCGGGTCTTTTGGCGTTTGTCTCGTTGTTGCTTTGTTTGTATATTTTGAGACTGTGTCTAACCTCAAATTTACTACATAGCCAAGGGATCCTCCTGCCTCCGCCTCCAGAGTATCAGAATTGCAGGCTTCGTCACATCTGGCTCGTTTAAGCTTTTGTTTTTTAAAACTAAAAGAAAGACTTCCCCCTCTAATTTACTCGAGATATTTGACGTTTATTTTATTTATTTTTATGATTTATTTTATATTTATGTGCTGAGATGTTTTATTTATTTGAGATAAGATTTCTCATAACTAAGCTGGCCTTGAAGTTTGCTCAAAACTAACACGGGGGGGGGGGGGGCTGGGACATGGCTGAGTCAGTAGAGTTCTTGCCCAGTCCCGGGGTTCGAACCACAGCACTCCCTAAATAGGGCACGGTGCTGCAGATAGGGACACTGGACTCCTGATCCTGTGTCCTCCACCTCCTGGGTGTTGGCATTACTGGTGCCGCCATACCGATTCTTTTAAGTATGCTAAAATAATTCTTTAAAATTAAAATTTTATTACATTTGCTTTTCTGCCTGTTAGTTTGCTTGTTTGTTTATGTACACATGAGGTGTGAGTGTGTGCTACACAGTGCACTTACAGAGGTCAGAGGACAACTTTCCTCAGACAGATGAGAATGAGGAGAGCTGAGTTCTCTCCTCCCACCATGTGGGTCCCAAGAATAGAACTCAGGTTCTCTGTCAGATTTGGCTACAAGCACCTTGACCTGTTGAGCCATCTTGCTGGATTTTTTTTTTTTTTTTTTTTTGCTGAGATAGGATCTCAGGTTGCCCAGAATAGCCTTGAACTCACTATAAGCTAAGGATGATAACCCTACGCTCCAGATTCCACTACCTCCACCCACGGAATGCTGGGATTAAAGGCGTGTGCACCACCATGCCTGGTTTATGCTGTGCTGGGGACGGAACCCAGGGCTTTGTGCATGGCTGGGCGAGCCCTCTACCCTCTGAGCCACATCTCCAGACTTTTGGTATTCAGTTTTTGACCAAACTCAACTTGTGATCCTTGGCTCCCCACACCAAAGTTGTCCAAAGGCCCTGTGGAAGTCATCATGTCCCTGAAACCTCACCCCAGCCTCTGACAAGACAGTTTATTCATGCAGAAAACAATGAGAGCTCAGAGTTCTGCCCTACAGGCTGCTCTGTTCCCTACTGCAGTCACTCCCCAGCCCTGTGCAGCGAGTCTACCCAGTCCTGGGGTAACCATGCTGGGGCCAGGAAGAAACCCAGCTTTCAATTCCATAACTAAACTGGCCTTGAAGTTTGGTCAAAACTAACACCAGGGCCTGGAACATAGCTGAGTCGGTAGAGTTCTTGCCTAGCACACAAGAAGCCCAGGTTCAATCCACAGCACAACCTAAGCAGGGTGAGAGAGAGATGGAGAGATAAAATGGGTGGGTGTGGATCTTGTGGGGGTAGCTGCTAGGTGGCCAGAACTTACGGGGTACCCAGGCAAGGCAGCACATCTAGCAGACTTCAGCCAGATGTGCCAGCTTTGACTAGAAGAGGGCAGCTGGGCCGAGAGGCAGCCCCTGGAAGTGGAGACTCTGGTCCTGTGTAATCGGACTGAGCCGTTGCCAGGTCTAAGGGGGCTCTTCATCAAGTTCTAGAAACCTGCCACAGAGACCAGGTGAGGAAGCAGGATTGGGGGGAACTCATCTGTCATTGTTGCCCAGGCATGGGAGTCGGGGGACAACTCAGGGCAGAGCCTTCCATGGAAGAATCAGGTGGGTAGCACCCACCCCTAGTGGCATGTGCTTCACTTCAGGCCCTGATCCCAAACTGGGGACACCTTAGGTGTCATTCAGAGACCCTCTACTCCAGCCACCAACCCATATTTCTTCCTTCCTTCTCTTTCTTTCTTCCTTCTCTTTCTTTCTTTCTTTCTTTCTTTCTTTCTTTCTTTCTTTCTTTCTTTCTTTCTTTCTTTCTTCCTTCCTTCCTTCCTTCCTTCCTTCCTTCCTTCCTTCCTTCCTTCCTTTCTTTCTTTCTTTTGATTTTTTTTGAGACAGGGTTTCTCTGTGTAGCCCTGACTGTCCTGGAACTCACTCTGTAGACCAGGCTGGCCTCGAACTCAGAAATCCGCCTGCCTCTGCCTCTCAAGTGCTGGGACTACAGGCTTACACTACCACGCCCTGGCTTGATTTCTTTTCAGAGCAATGGAGCCAATTGCATGTGAGGTGCTGTGCTGCATTCCAGGAAGAAGGCTAACTCCTGAGGGGGAGGAGGAGGAGGAGGAAGACAGAGCCCAACTAAAGGGAAGGTTTTGGGCTCCCTCCTGTGGCTCCCTCTTCCTGTTCATCAGACTTGGATACCAAGCAGATTATCAGGGGTCAGCCCCCCCATAGATCCAGGCTCCTGGATCCCCACAGACTCCCAGCACCTCCCTGTCTTCACCCTTCCTGACCCCTGACCCCTGATTGCTCTGAGAACTAGCAAGGCCCCAGCCCGGGCTGACAGGTCCCTGTTCCGGTGGATTAACGCCTTTACCAAAATAAAAACACATGGTAGTTTCATGTGCGCTCAGCTGTTGGTTAGTGGTCTTCAGAAGCAGAGAAGGGGACAGGGAACAGCTCAGGGCTTGTCAGGTGGTAGGTACACAAAAGGGGGAAGAAGCCTTTTGGGTACCCAGTTGCGGGTGGGGCACAGGACTCAGGCCTTAGCAGGCCAGGTCAGGGCAGGACATCTGACTTGGGATTTCCCAGGTCTCCTACTGCCTTCTGTATCTCTTAGTTTTAAGGCTTAGGACTTAATGACCCTATTCTACAGATGAAGAGACTGAGGCCCAGTGATGTTAAAGATAGACTCAGGGCTCCAGGTGACTATACAATCATCTGTTTATATTTTCATTCTTCAGGTGGAAGAGTTGTGTGTCAGAGAAGGGACATGCACCTGCTCAAGGCCACATAGAAAACTTGATGGCAAAGGAGCCAGAATACGGGTGGGGCTCCCGTCCTCTTGACTGCCCGGGTCCTGCGGTGTCTTCCCACTCATCCATCCGTCTGTCAGGCTGTCTGTCAGGCTTGCTGGCTTGCCTATGCCCTGGGTTTGTGGATAAGGTTTCTAACCAGCTAGGGGTGGGTTCTGTGAGGTCAGGCACAGGGAGGGGGAAGCACAGGGGAAGGGCAGAGAGGCAGGTGAGAAGATTGGTCATGGGAAGTTCTCACAGAGGAGATGGAGGGGACAGGGTGGCCCAGCCCACCCCAGCCCTCCCCGTTGGGTTGCCGGCCATGACAGCTGAGTCAGGTGCCTAGCGTGGCCCACATACTAAAGCCAAAGTCCCTCCTGGAAAGAAGTGTGGCCCCGTCCTCAGCAAGCCCTACCTGGACTCCAGCCAAGACTCACGGTTCTGGCTTCTTCTACAACTAAGTTTCTCCCCTGTATTCTGGGGACACAGCTATGAGAGCACCTGTGGAGACCTAGGAGCCTGAGGTCACCGAGGGACATTGTTCTTCTGAGCATCGGTTTCTCTGCTGTTTAATGGGTTAAGCCCTCCCACGCCCTGTCCCGGACTCTTGAGAAGAGCAGACAGGGCTGGAACCCAGGCTAGCAGAAGATGAGAAAACAAGGCGTTGCCCCTGCCATGCTTGTCACAGATGGAGTCTCATGCTTGGCCCCAGGGAACATCAGTGGCCCACAGGGAGGCTCGGGGAGCGGTGGGGGCTCAGAGCCTTTCATCACCCTGACCCAGTGTGTACACAGCCATGATGAATGCCTGTGGCTTTGAAGGCCAGAGAAACAGGCACAGGCGCAGAGACAGAGAGGCAAGACACTTTCTCTGACTCCGCTACCTGTTCACCCCTGTCTAGATCGCTGTCCCCTGCTACTGAATAGAGGGTGTGGGGGCTGGGACTGCAATTCAGTCCGTAGCGTGCTTGCCCAGTGTGGGTGAAGCTCCGGATTCCACCCTCAGCACTGCATGGCGGTTCATGCCTGTAAATCACAGCACCCAGGAGGCAGAGGCAGGAGGATCAGTTCATTTCCATTCTCAGTTACATGGTTTGGAACCAGTCTGGAACACGTGAGGCTGTGTTGGGAGTGGCGGTCCACAGTGAAGAGTGTAAACTGAGGGGGTTAAGGACTCCGACTGCTCTTACAGAGGATCCTGGTTCAATCCCCAGCACCCACACAGCTAACAACCATCCTTAATTCCAGTTCCAGGAGATCCAGTACCCTCTCCTATGATCACAAGGCAAGTGTATGGTGCACAGACATGCATGCAAGCAAAACACCCGTGCACAGAAAATCAAATAAAAATCAGAAGAACAAGAACAAGAACAAGAAGGACAGCTGGGCGGTGGTGGCGCACGCCTTTAATCCCAGCACTTGGGAGGCAGAGGCAGGTGGATTTCTGAGTTCGAGCCCAGCCTGGTCTACACAGTGAGTTCCAGGACAGCCAGGGCTACACAGAGAAACCCTGTCTCGAAAAAATAAACAAACAAAAAAAAGCACAAAAAAAAAACAAAAAAAAAAGAAAGAAAAAAAGAAGAGGAGGAAGAAAAAGAGGAGGAGGAAGAAGGGGCAGAAGAGGAAGAAGAAAAGGAAGAAGAGGAAGAGGAGGAGGAAGAGAAGGAGGAAAAAGGAAGAGGAAGAGGAGGAAGAGGAGGAGGAAAAAGAGGAAGAGGAGGAGGAGGAGGAAGAAGAAGAAGAAGAAGAAGAAGAAGAAGAAGAAGAAGAAGAAGAAGAAGAAGAAGAAGAAGAAGAAGAAGAAGAAGAAGAGGAAGAAGAAGAAGAAGAGGAAGAGGAAGATTGCAGAGTGCTCCTGCCGAGGACCCAAATTAGGTTCCCAGCACCGACTTCATATAGCTCACAACTGCCTATCATTTCAGCTCTAAGGAGATCTGATGCTTTCTGACAGATTCTGCAGTTGTTTGTGCTCACATACACACACCACACCCACCCCTGTACACATAAATAGAAATAACGATAAAAATAAAACTTTTTTTTTAAAGAGAGGGAACATAGCTGGAGAAAAGCATCCCAAACCATCCTCAGCCTGGGCAGGTCGGTCCAGCTGCCTCCCACACACCCAACAACAGGTCCAACGCCCAAACCCAGAGTCGGGCACCAGCTTGGGAGTGTTCTGAGGCTCCAGGCAGCCCTCCAAGATGTATCTGTGTGTTTGGTGGAGCAGGACCCACAGGGCACAGGCCCGGAGGGACTTGCTTTCACAATCTCTTTCCAGGCCTGTCCTCTACTCCAGCAAGAGGATTGTGGTGACAGACCTGTCATTCCAGCCGCTCAGGAGGCTAAGGTGAGAGGATTGGGTTCAAGGCTATAGATGAGTTCAAGCTCAACCTACACAGGGTTCCCCAGTGAGGGGCTGGGGTGTGGCTCAGTGGTAGAGCCCCTGCCTAGACTCCCCCAGGGAGGGGCTCGGGCATGATTCAGAGGCATTGCATTTCAACCCTAGTGCAAGAGCACACACACACACACACACACACATGCATATTCAAAAGACAGGAAGAGAAAGAAAGAAAAAGAAAAAAGAAAGAAAGAAAAAAAGAAAGGAGAAAAAGAAAAGAGAAAACTGAAAGAACTCCCCATATCGTGGTGTCTCTGAAAGCCAGACTGGCCCTCCTAGAAAGTGATTTGGCAGTGTGTAGTGGCCACTGCTCAACTGCTCAGCGCCTTTGACCCAGTAATGCCCCCACTGGGATGATCTTCCAGAGAAATTATCCAAAATATGGGTACATCACAGCTATATGCCCGAAGACATCCATTGCAACAGTGTTTTAATGACCAGGAAAAAAAATGGATGCAGCTGAAATGTCCAACAATCAGGGAGTAGTTCAGTAAATTATGTTGCACATGCTCAAAGGAATACTAGACGGTCATTAAAAATGATAATTACAAAGACTGGGTCGTGATATGTATAAACACACCAACAACGTGATGTAGAGCGGAGAGCAGCATGTAGAATTCTGTGTACATTAAGGATGTAATGATGTAAGGAACACATGCCTCAGGGAAAGGGCTAGAAAACGACAACCATACAACAGCAACAGGTATTGAGAGAATCCATGTTCACGTTTTCTGATTTTTCTGGAAAGGATTGCATTACTTGGTAATTTAAAATACTTTTAAAATTGGGTATTGTCAGGTTGTGGCATGGGGGGGCGAGTTTCATTTTTCCTTTCTACTTACCCGGTTTTTCAAACATTCTCTGAGGAATATTTGAAACTGCCTCATCCCAGGAGGGGGGTCGAGGTGAAGGGGCGTGGGAGTCCCATGCCGTAGGCAGGAACTGTGAGCTGGAATCCCTGTCCCCAGGAGGAGACAAATGGGTGGGGAGAAGGCTGTAGGTGCACTGTGAGAAGGGGCTTGGTGGGGATGATGGTGGCACTCACGGTGGGGTGGCGATGATGCCAGTGACGATGGGGATGGTTCTGATGGTGACGGCATCAATAGTACTGATAGCGATGATGATGGTGGTGGTGGTGATGATGATGATGGTGGTGGTGGCGGTGATGATGATGATAGTGGTGGTGGCGGTGATGATGATGATGGTGGTGGTGATGATGATGATGATGGTGGTGGTGGTGGTGATGATGATGATAGTGGTGGTGGCGGTGATGATGATGATGGTGGTGGTGATGATGATGATGGTGGTGGTGGTGGTGATGATGATAATGGTGGTGGTGATGATGATGATGGTGGTGGTGGTGGTGATGATAATGGTGGTGGTGGTGGTGATGATGATGATGGTGGTGGTGGTGGTGATGATGATGATGGTGGTGGTGATGATGATGATGATGGTGGTGGTGGTGATGATGATGATGGTGGTGGTGATGATGATGATGATGGTGGTGGTGGTGGTGATGATGATAATGGTGGTGGTGGGTGGTGATGATGATGATGGTGGTGGTGGTGGTGGTGGTGGTGGTGATGATGATGATGATGGTGGTGGTGGTGGTGGTGATGATGATGATGGTGGTGGTGATGATGATGATGATGATGGTGGTGATGATGATGATGGTGGTGGTGGTGGTGATGATGATGATGATAATGGTGGTGATGATGATGATGATGGTGGTGGTGGTGGTGGTGATGATGATGATAATGGTGGTGGTGATGATGATGGTGGTGGTGGTGGTGATGATGATGATGGTGGTGGTGGTGGTGGTGGTGATGATGATGATGATGGTGGTGGTGGTGGTGATGATGATGATGGTGGTGGTAGTGATGATGATGATGGTGGTGGTGGTGGTGATGATGATGGTGGTGGTGGTGGTGAAGATGATGGTGATGACAGAGGGGATGGAAGGGATGATAGAGATGGTGATGGTAGCATCAGTAGTAATCTGTCCAATCTGCACCAGACACGGAGCTCCTTTAAGATAAACCCCATGGTTCCTGGTTCTGTCGTGCTCATTCTATGCATTGAATGTATTGGCCCAGTTGGCAAGACTGGCATTTGACCTCCAGCCCATGAGACTCATCACGGGGGGCTGGGCGATGCGTCTGAGGATGGACCCTAGCCACCTATGACAGAAGGAGAACAAGAGGGCTTGGCGCAGAGCTGGCCCACACAGGTCCACCCTGGGACCAGCAGAGGGGCACAAGCCCAGCCTAACACTGGGGACCAAGAGCCATGATGGCTGACGTCCTGGGTGGTGGTGATGGGACCTGGTAAGTGGCCTTCCTGCTCTCAGTCCTTTCCGGATGGGAAGCTGGGGCCTGTGGCGCGTCATAGGCTTTGTGGGTTTGTCTTTTGAATGTTATGGTGTGTGACGTCTTGGGGCCTGTGGCTAGTGCTCCATGATGCCTGCTATTCACCCCTGCATCCCCAGCCACCTCTTTTACAGGATCCATTCTTCAGCCAAAGTTGCCCCTGCTCCAAATCACCCAGGATCGGGAATTAGGAACACACCACCATTGCAGAAACACCAGCATCGGTCAACCTCCAGCCTCCTTGATGCGGTCTCTACCTCACCAGTACCTGTATGAGGTCTCTACTCTGCTTCCTGTCAGGGCATCCCTGTGAGACCCAGGCTTTCTTTGGGGGAAACCACTGTGAGTTCTCTCAGTAAAAAGTTGGTATCTTTGTCTGTCATCTTATTGTATATGATTTTCTTTCCCCCAGTAAGAAACATCACTTCATCCCGGATGGAGATGGAGCCCATATGTAGACCAAAGGAAATTTCCATCCAGGTCCATTCAGGTGAGTCAATGAATCTGTCAGGGTTCCTGAGAGAAGTACAGAAGATTCAGGAAACACAGGGAGTCCCAGACTAGTGCTAACTGTGTGTGTGTGTGTGTATGTGTGTACGTGTGCATGTGCGCGTGTGCGTGCGTGTGTGCGTGCGTGTGTGCATGTGTGTGTGCGTGTGTGTATGTGTGTGTGCGTGTGTGTGTGTGTGTGTGTGCTGTTGAAGATGCTTGGCCCATGGGAAGCAGCACTATTAGGAGGTATGGCCTTGTTGGAATAGATGTGGCCTTGTTGGAGGAAGTGTGTCACTGTGTAGGTGAGCTTTGAGGGCTCCTAGTGCCAGTGCAGAAGGGACCCTCCTCCTGGCTGCCGTGGATGGTAGACTTCTTCTGTTTGCCTTCAGAACAAGATGTAGAACCCTCCGCTCCTTCTCCTGCACCACGCCTGCCTGGACGCTGCCATGCTCCCACCATGATGATAATGGACTGAACCTCTGAACCTGTGAGCCAGCTCTAATTAAATGTTGCCCTATATAAAAATTGCCTTGGTCATGGTGTCTCTTCATAGCAATGAAACCCTAACTAAGATAATGTGTGTGCCCATGTACACATGTGTGGAGGCCAGAAGACAAACCCCAGTGTTTCTCAGGGGCTGCTGTGTCTGTGTGTATGTGCGTGTATGTGTGTGTATGTATATATGTGTATGTATGTGTGTGTGTGTGTGTGTATGTATATATGTGTATGTATGTGTGTGTGTGTGTGTGATGCTGCCCTGGAACTTGCTAAGTAGGCTAGGCTGGTCATCCACGGAGTCCCAGGAATCCTCCTGTCTCCACCTCCCTCCCGTACACTGGGAATACATGTATGCACCTGACATTTAAAAGATATTACATTGTGTATTTGTTTGTGTGGGAGTGGGTGGTTAGTGATAGGAACACCACGGCACACATATAGAGGTCAGAGGACAACTTGTGAGAGTCGGTCCTTTCCCGACTCAAGTCAGGTCATCAGACCTTTACTTCCTGAGCCACCTCACCAACCCCACGCGATGCCTTTTTGTGTGTTCTGGGGCTTCAGCTCAGGGCCTCAAGCTTTTGAGACAAGCACTTTATTGGCTGAGCCATCTCTCTACCCCCAACTCCCCTCCCCCAGGTCCTCTACCCTAATGAATTTCTCAAGTAGTGACAATCGAAATCATGGGGAGGGACAAGGCCTCGTAAGGGTCTCCTGAGTCTTGAAATTTCCCACTCCCTCCAAAGAAGAACGCCAGTGGACATAATCCCATGACGGTCTCATGCAGGTGACTCCAAATGCTTCGCTTCAAGATGCCAATGGCCATATCCGACCAGGTGGAGACATCCATGCTACGTGCAAGGGCCCAGCTTTCAGTCCATCCTGGATATGAATTTCAAGATGGCAGGGAAACCCAGGCAGCTCATTGTGCCCTGATGAGGCTCAGACAGCTCTGATTTCCTGCCCCATAGGTAAGGTTGAAATAGGTGTAGCCAGGCAACCAGGGGTCACAAGGAGGGCCTTCCGGCTTCCTGTGGACATGTTGAGAGCCATGAGTTTGGTTGTCAGTAATTAAATGTTCTTCAGAGGACCCAAGTTCAGTTCCCAGCACCCGTGTCTGGAGACTCACTGTAACTCCAGCTCCACGGAAGTCTGACATGCTCGCGCTCTTCTGGCCTCTGTGGTCATTGCATGCATGTGTGTCCACACACGCACATGTGCACGCATATGCTCGCACACAGTCACAAATAAATAAGTAAACCCATAAAAACATGTAAAGCCAGACATGGAGATTCTTGTCTGTACTATATGCCGTGGAGGCATAGACAGGAGGCTCCCAGAGCTTCTGGCCTAGCAGAGAGGATGACCTCGAGGCCAGTGAGAGACTCTGTCTCAAAAAAACATAGATGAACAATGTCTGAGGTATGACCTCCAGGTATGTCCTCTGACCTTCACATGCATGTGCACAGAAATGTACCAGCACATATATGAATATGGATACATACATGTATGCATGTGCACGTACACACACATACACACACACATGCACACACACACACACACACACACACATGCTAAAGTCCAGGTTCTCTACAGGCCTGTATCCCCCCCCCCCCCCCCGCCTGCACCTGCCCCATCCTCCTGAAGCCACCTAGGAAAATTGGGCCTTGGGATGTGTCCAAGAGCAGTAGCCAGAACTGGGCCATGGGCAGCAGGACCCTCTGCCAGGCTGGCAGGGTGCCTGGCCTTGGTGGTTTGTCCCTGGGCCTGCTGGCGCAGCACATGGCCTCGGCCCAGCCACCCCCCTTCATCTGGACCAGGCTCTCTCTGCCCGCTGGGCCACCCCCCTGATGGTGCTGGCCCCAGGGTGTGCGGCCACAGCCAGCCTGGCCCGAGCGACATTGAGGCCTCCCTCTGTAATTGGCAATTTTGTCATATTTATTCACAACAGATCGGATTGTCAGGAGCGCACTGAGGCTCTCTGGAGGCCCGCCGTGAAATCGGTTTGAAATGGCGTGTCAGGTTTTTCTCTCCCTGCTGAAGCGACCATCTGGTTGATAGACCAGAGGCTGGGCTCATACGCTGACCCAGGGAATTGCAGCTAAGCCGCTCCCGGGGGTCCACACCGGCTCTGCAGCCCCTCACGCCACTCCCAGCCTGTGTCATGGGTTCTGAGATCTGGGCAGCCAGGAGAGGCCAGAGCTGGCAGAGGTGAGAGGCAGACACGAGAGCCCCCGAGGCCCTGAAGTGGCCTTTGGCCCTACCAGGAGCTGGTGCCTTTCAAGCAGCCTGGTCAAGCTGGGAGACAGCAGGACGAAGGGCCCGCTCCTGCCAAGAGGGCCCTTGGCCTGCCCACTGTTGGGCTCCTGTGTGTTTGGGCACATATAATCTTGAGCTGTGTTTGCATGTTGTATGCATTCATGCTTAGGCCATGTGACCCAGAGCTACTTGAATACCAATTCACGAGGCTCCGAGATGTGAGAGGCTGTTGCCACCATCTCCAGATGTCCAGGTGAGCAGAATCAGAATGTACCGTTTACATATATAGTACTGGGGATGTAACTGAGGATTTTCACAGGCTAGGTTAGTGCTCTACTGCTTAGCCACACCCCAGCCTCTCCTTCAGATATTCTAGGCAGGGGCTCTATCACTGAGCCACGCCCACAGCCCCTCACTGGGGCTTCACATTGGCCAGGGGCTCTCCCACTGAGCCACGCCCCCAGCCCCTCACTGGGGAATTCTAGGCAGGGGCTCTCCCACTGAGCCACGCCCCCAGCCCCTCCCTGGGGGATTCTAGGCAGGGGCTCTACCACTGAGCCACGCCCCCAGCCCCTCACTGAGGGTTCTAGGCAGGGGCTCTACCACTGAGCCACGCCCCCAGCCCCTCACTGGGGGATTCTAGGCAGGGGCTCTACCACTGAGCCACGCCCCCAGCCCCTCACTGGGGGTTCTAGGCAGGGGCTCTATCACTGAGCCACGCCCCCAGCCCCTCCCTGGGGGATTCTAGGCAGGGGCTCTACCACTGAGCCACGCCCCAGCCCCTCCCTGGGGGATTCTAGGCAGGGGCTCTACCACTGAACCACAATCCCATCCTTGGATATTTGAGATGCGGCCTGGTTGTATCAGCTCAAGTTTTCCTTGAGCTCACAATCCTCCTGCTTCAATCTCTCAAGGTCTGGAATTACAGTTGCATTTACCACACCCACCAAAAGTATAAGTTTTCAGTTTCTTGTGTGTAGCCGCAGGTCTCTCTGCTTCCCTCCTTCATCTAGGCCTCTGGTCCTTCCCAGTTAGTCTGTCCATTCTAGGGTGTGAGGTGCCAAGATAGGGGTGTGAGGAGGAGAAAGGGGGCAGGAAGAGTGCGAGAAAGAGAGGGAGGGGCCTTTGGCTCATGCTTCGTGGACTGTAGCTGGTCACATGTCCCACCTCCACACATGGTGGGCTTCCTCGTGTGACTGTAGGAAAAGAAAGGGCAGCTGGGGCCCTGCAAATCAGCACAGACATGTGTGCCAACCTCACTGAAGCTGCAACCAAAAGCGAAAGCACTTTCGGGTGGCCATGCTAGAAGTCCAGGCTGGGGCTTCACATTGGCCAGTATCTGGTGGCTGGGATGGACCTGAGGAGGGGGCAGTCCGCGGAGGACACTGGGCCATTCTTAACACTGACAGCCACACCAAGAAGGTCCTGCTAGGCCACAGCGGCAGGAAATCAATTGGTCTTGGAGCAGAGAGCAAAAGTTGCAGCTCAGGAAGGGTTGTGGGAACCACAGGGAAACAGCTTGGTTTGGGAACCTGAGCCCATGGTTCTGCTTGTTTGGCTGCTGAAGAAGCTGGAATTGGGGGGCGGGGGAGGAAGGAGGGAGGGTACAGATGGGCTATCCGGCCCCTGCCCACACTCCAGGAAAACCACTAAGAGTAACAGGTACTCACGGAAGTTCTGGTAAAGGTCTATCTCAAGACATCCAGGGGCAGGGGCTGAGGAGATCACTCAGTGGATAAAAGCTCGTGTGCAAGCATAAGGATCTGAGTTCGAATCCCCACGTAAGAGGATGGGTAGAGATGAAGACGCTTATAGCCCCGGAGCTGTAAAGGCTGCAGCGGGAGGATCATTGGGCTCACTGGCTGCATGTGTAGCTCCAGGGCCAGTAAGTGACCCCGACTCAAGAGAATAAGGCAGAAAGTGACAGAGCACGGGACCAATATCCTTCTCTGGCCTGTGCACATGCATGCACATCCAACACACATGCACACACACACACACACACACACACACACACACACACACACACACATGCAGGCACACGCCGCACACAGAGGAGCATTATCAAAAGTGGCCCACACTCCTAGGTGGCACCTGAGGGCTCATTTCCATTCCTCCACATTTCTCCACGGCCCCTCCTCCCTGCCCCTCCCCCCTACTGGCTTGGCCTGACTTTTGTCTTGTTCCTGACAGGCTGAGATACAGCTGTCCACGCCTGGCTTCTTTTTGTTTGTTTGTTTGTTTTTGTTTTTTGTTCTGTTTTTGTTTTTGAGACAGGGTTTCTCTGTGTAGCCCTGGCTGTCCTGAAACTCACTTTGTAGACCAGGCTGGCCTCGAACTCAGAAATCCGCCTGCCTCTGCCTCCCAAGTGCAGGGATTAAACACCACCACCGCCCAGCCTCACCTGGCTTCTAATGCCCCTTTGCTGGTCACAAAGCCCAAGTCCACAAAGTATCTCTTTTTCACTCTTGGTGGGCATTTTTCTTTTCTTTTCTTTCTTTCTTTCTTTCTTTCTTTCTTTCTTTCTTTCTTTCTTTCTTTCTTTCTTTCTTTCTTTTATTTCTCTCTGAAAAGTCTGGGGGAATGGGGAAAGCCCCTGGGGTGGGGAGAGTGTCTGGTTCATCTTACTATCCCTTCTTGAGCAAGCTGGCCATCTGTTCTGAGGCACTGGGATGGGCAGAGAGCCCTGGCCACTGCTTGGGTGCGGACATGAGGAGAGGCCCTGCTGGCCTCTATCCACTGCCCGCCTGCCATGTCTGTCTGGCACCTGCCCCAGCTGCCTGGGTGCACGGTGGGTGAGGCTCCAGCTAGATACTGGGGACCTGGTGGCAAGGGAGGGCTGGGCTCTGGCTCTGCCTGCTAAGTGGGGTTTGCGTGTCTGGGACGCTGAGCCGGCCTTGCTATTTTTCTAAGGATTAAATGCATCCATAGCTCTTTACTCTGTGTTGGCCCTGGCTGGGACTCCTGTGTGCTCACTCAGCGTGTGCACCGCAGAGGCTGATAGCAGGGGGTGCGGGGCACGTGGGGACAGCACACTGGTACTCTGTCTGGTCTAAAGGGCTGTGGGTGGGGACCCTTGACCATGAGGACAAGTTCTTAGCCAGAATCCCTTCCCGGTTCTGCTTCGCTGGCCACTGGGTGCCTACCCTCCTTCTCTGCTCTGCCCCCCTTCTAGATTCCTATCTGTGAAGTAGGACCACCGCCCAGGAGGGCTGAGAGACCCAGCGGGATATGCATGTACCCGGGAGCTGCCCATGGCCCGCCCTCTCTTAGGGTCCTCAGTCACCCACACACGGTGCATAGAATCAGTGGGACTGAGAGCCCGAGCTGCCCATCTGATCAGGACTGTGCTCTGTGAATGAGGTACACACCAATCACAGAGAGGGTGAGGAGAGAGGCAGCGAGAGGCAGCCAGGCAACAACCCTGCTACCTTGACGACATGTTGACATGACAACATGCTGGACATTTGGAGGGAAATCAAACACACAGTTAAGTCGTCTATTTTCTCCTTTTTCTTTGCTGTTGTTTTGTTTTGGCTGCTGTTGCTTTTTTTTTATGGTTAAAAGAAAGTGTGTGTGTGTGTGTGTGTGTGTGTGTGTGTACACTCGTGCGTGCGCATATGTGCACTATGTGCATGCAGATGCCTGAGGGCGTGAGATTCCCTGGGATTGGAGATACAGGTGGCTGTGAGTGAGACATCTGATGTGGGTGTTTGGAACTAACCGCAGGTCCTCTGCAAGAGTAGCATGTGTTCTTAACTGCTGAGACAGCCTTCTCTGACTCTTTTCCTCATCCTCTCTCTCTCTCTCTCTCTCTCTCTCTCTCTCTCTCTCTCTCTCTCTTTCTTTCTTTCTTTCTTTCTTTCTTTCTTTCTTTCTTTCTTTCTTTCTTTCTTTCTTTCGAGACTGGTTCTTACTATGTAGCCCCAGCTGGCCTGGATGCAACTCTCTATGTAGACCAGTCTGATCTCAAACTCACAGAGATCTGAGTGCCTCTGCCTCCTGAGGGCTGGAATTATAGAAACAACCTACCACACCCAGCTTTTTCATTTTTGAGACAGGCCTGAAACTCCCTGCGTAGACTAGCCTAGCCTGGCACTCGTAGAGACCCTCCTAGAAGTCTCTGGATCCCGAGGGTCACCATACACCACTGAGACTGTTATGTTGACATAAAGCCTCGTCTTTCCCAAGTTCCTGTTGGTAATATATTATTGTATTAATTCTTAGAGAATTTCTTCCAAAGTATTTTGATCTTCTTTATTCACCATTCCTCCTAACTCTTCCTAGATCCATCCCATCCCACCCCACCCATAAAACTTCATGTTTTTTGTTAGTTTGTTTATAGATCACCAAGTCCAATTGATGCTGCTCTTAAGTGTGAAGTACCCATTGGATTGTGGCCAACCTAGCTGGGCCACATGCTAAAGATCGACTTTCTTCCCAGTACCAATGTGTGGAAGACGCTCGTGTCCCTCTCCTCATGCTCGAGTGTTTGCTAGTTTGAGATCCTGTTGGTCTTGTTCAGGCAGCCACAGCTGGTCCTTCTTAATCTCTGGTCCTTACAGAGTGTGTGTGTGTGTGTGTGTGTCTGTGTGTCTGTGTGTATATGTGTATGTGTGTGTATGTATGCATGCATGTATGTATGTGTATGTATATGTGTGCATATGTGTGTGTATATATGTGTGTATATATGTGTATGTGTATATGTATGTGTGTATGTATGTATATATTCATGTGTGTATGCATGTATATATGCATGTGTATGTGTGTATGTATGTAATGTGCATGCATGTATGTGTATATGTATGTGTGTATCTGCATGCATGTGTATATGCACATGTGTATGTGTGTATGTGTGTGTTTGTGTATGTATGTGTGTGTCTGTGTATATGTGTGTGTATGTATATGTGTATGTATGTATATATGCATGTGTGTATGTATGTGTGTGTATGTGTGTGTATGTGTGTATGTGTGTATACACATGTGTATATGTGTGTATGTGTGTTTGTGTATGTATGTGTGTGTCTGTGTGTATGCATGTGTGTCTGTGTGTATGTGTGCATGTATGTATGCATGTGTATGGTGTGTATGTGTGTGTATGTGTGCATATGTGTGCATGTGTATATGTGTGTATGTGTATATGTGTGTGCATGTGTGCATGTATGTATGTGTATATGTGTGTATGTATGTGTGTGTATATATGTGTGTTTATGTGTGTATGCATGTGTGTATGTGTGCATATGTGTGTATGTGTATATGTGTGTGTATGTGTATATGTGTGCATGTGTGTATGTATGTGTGTGTATATATGTGTGTATATGTGTGTATGCATGTGTATATGTGTATATGCATATATGTGTGTATGCATGTGTGTATGTATGTGTGTATGTATGTGTATATGCATGTATGTGTATGTATGTGTATATGTGTGTACACGTGTGTATGTGTGTATGTGTGTGTATATGTGCATATGTGTGCATGTGTGTGCATGTGTATGTGTGTATGTGTATATGTGTGTGCATGTGTGTATGTATGTATGTGTATATGTGTGTATGTATGTGTGTATATGTGTGTGTATATGTGTATATGCATGTATGTGTGTGCGTGTGTGTATGTGTATATGTGTGCATGTGTGTATGTATGTGTGTGTATATATGTGTGTATGCATGTATGTATGTGTATATGCATGTATGTGTGTGTGTGTGTGTGTGTGTGTATGTGTGTGTGTGGCATGACCCATCCTGGGGCATTTAGGAGCTGCTGGGTGACCTGAGTTGACACCACACGGGACAGAATTATCAGTGGCTGAGGGTGGTACTCCTGATGCACAGGGTCAAGAGGATCGTGAAGCAGCTGCTCTTACAACTGCTGAGTCTGAGAACAGCTGTGGGGCAGTAATGACCGTGGCACACTGGTGCATCAGCACTGCCTTCCCTAAATGTCCAGCAGTGTCCTCCCTGGCAAGATCCACCTTACAGCCCCAGACTAGACTGATCATGTTACTTCTGGGTCTTTGCACCTGCAGAGTGCTCCTTGATGTTGGTGCTCTTGAGCACGGTGGGCTGCCGCGGGCTCACGCTGTCTGCTCCTTTACTGCTTTGGCCAGAATAGAGCAGAAGTGTGGGGGAATGATAGCACGAATCCCAGTTCTTCCCCAGCCACAGCCCAGGGTTCAGAACCTGTCCCAAGACATCCCCAGCATGCACACTCACCCAGGCCTGCCCTCTTGCCTTATGTTGGGCTTGGAGCCACTCACTCTTTCTGCTTCTAGAGGTTGGATGAGGACACAGGGCAGCAGACCTCCTCCCGGGAGGCTCGTGTAGGCAGACCAGCCTTAACCTGAGCCCCCAAGGATGCTAGATGGTAGAGGAAGAGGCAACCGAGAGTCTCCACTTCCAACTTCAGCCTGGCCCGGAGAGGTTCACAGTCTGGACCAAGGCTGCACAGCGTAGGCAATCTTGTTTGAGCCAGAAAGATCTCTGCTCCTATCTCTCTGGGCTCCTTGTAAGCAAATAGTGGGATCGAGCTACCCCACCAAAAAATTCAGACCTTCCTCTGATCCTGGGCCTCCACTTCTGTAAAATAGAATAGAGGCTCCCACCAGGACATTTAACCTGCAAGGTGGAGGTACACTAAGGCCGTTACCCATAGCCCGTGACAGCATTGAGTCTGCTACCCCTGGATCTGTCCACTCTGTGTCCAGACAACCCTTGCTGCTGGCCATGGACACTGAGAGATGCTCAGGGTCCAGCTTGCAGTTGTTTTATTTTGAATCCTGCAAACTCAGCTAGTTGCTGCTCCACACTCATTTTCTAGGGTAAACTGAGGCCCGGCAGGGAGGAAGACATGCCTAGTAGCCCTGGCCTGGTAACAGGAGATGCTAGATGTTCCCTATGTCCTTCCCAAGTCTAGGTCTGGCCAGGAGCAGCCCTAGTGACTACCAGTCCAATTTTTCTGTTCCAGGTCTGACCTAAGAAGGAAGATGGGTGGGGCCAGCCTGGGCCATGACAAGTTGCTCCCTGCTCCTGAGAAGCCCTGCTTGTCCCAGCTCCTCAGGGCCAGGGATGTGTGATGGTGGTGGTGGTGGGGGTAACCATTGATCTTCTAGGCAGGGGGCCGCACACACCAGGCAAGCCATAGCCCCATCGACCGCCCCGTCGACACCCACTCCTTCCATGCTCTGCTAATAAGACTGCTGGGCTGGGTGGCACGTGCGTGTCTGTCTGGGCTTCGGTGCCTGCCCCACCCGCCTTACAATGGGGATCGGTTCTGTGCTTGGAGGAGTCCTGAAAGGAAATGCCCAAAAGAGACATGAGCAAGGCCCTGGAACCCGAGAATGGCACCCTAGGAAGGGACTGTCCCCAGCCCCACCAGGAGCAGGTGGGAAGTCTCCCACAAGGGTATGGGGGGTGCACAGAGATGGACCAGCAGCAGGGGATACGGTGAGGGATCTGGGGACCCTGGCCCAGGACATGAGAGAGGATACAAGATTTTTGGGAAGGAAGAAAATGGATGTCCCAACTTGGAGAGGTCACTTCCCTGTAGGAATTCAGTACCTCTGTTTCCCAGGCAGCCGTGTGGAGAGGGGGACTGCACTTCCTCAGAAGGCATTTCAAGTGGCCTATTTTGGGGTTATAGGAGTAGTCTGAGCCCTGCATGCAGCTCTTAGAACCAGCAGGTAGGGCTCAGGAATGTCCCCAAGGGCTACCATCAGAGCATGCTCAGAAACAGGAAGCTGAGAGTCCCCAATATCCAACCCAGTATCCCCACTCTCTACAATAACCCCCCCCATGCTGGCCTATGACCTCATTCCCATCTCTTAGAATCCTGCTGCCACCCTCAAGCCCACCACAGCGTGAGCAGGCCCAGTTACAGCAGGCACACAAGTCTGTTCCCATGCGCATTCCAAGGGCAGCAGGACCTGACAGTCAGGAGTCGTGGTCTTGGACCCTACGGAGCCCTGCCTTGTGGCTCCTTCTCCCGGAGCTCTGCCCACAGCTGCTCCTGTACCCCAACACCCCCCACTGCCACCCCTATCCCTAGCATTCCCTCAAGGCCTGGATTCTGCTGACCTCAGGGCCACTCAAAGCTAGCTTAGAGACAACGAGAATGTCAGGAAGGGTCCCCACAAGCACATTTGGCCCTCAAGATGGAGGTGAGTCAAAGCTATCCCATAATAGCATTGCTCCGGAAATACCCACTCTATACCCAGACACCCTACTTGCTCCTGGCTGTGGGTATTTTCTCCTTAGAGGCCCTCAGGGCTTACCTTGTGTAAGCCTCACTTCATCTTGCAAACTGAAACCCAGCAGGGAGGAAGAGATTCCGGGTAACCCCAGCCTAGGAGTGTGGAAGATGCTAGAGGGTCATCAGAGGTTCTCTGGGACACTCCCCAGCCTTGGTCTGGTCGGGGACACCCCCAGCGCCCACCAGCCCAGACAGGTGTGTGCAGTTGCCCTCTCCGATCGCGGCCCCAATGGCCTATAAATCAAGGGGCTAATCTTTCACCGTCCGCTGGCCTCTCTCGGGGCGTGATGGATGAGCGCCCGGCCTGCGGACTGCCGCGAAATCACCGAGCAGGCTGACAGCTCCTAAATTTGCCCGCTCGGAGTGTTGAAAGGAAGAATGTGTGTTTTCATAACCTACCTCAGTTACAATAAATATTTAAAATGCGCATTAAACATCCTCTCGCGCGCACAATCGGCCTCTGTAGCCCTGGCCCGCGCAGATTTAATTAGCTTCGCTTTCCCCGCCGGCCGCGCTCGCCCGTGGACGGAAGGCCCCTGTTTTCTTAAACTCTCGGCCCCCCATAAATATCAGCCTTGCACAGCTGGGCACGAACAGAAGCTTTTTGTCTGGCTTCCCTTCCCTATAGGGCCTCTGGGTAGGCTTGGCCCAGAGGGCTCCAGCACCAGGACAGCCCCCACCCCTACCCACATACACACATCAAGGGTCTAATGGGATTCTGGGCCCTGTGGGTTCGAGTGAGTGGGCCTGAGTCTAAGAATGTCCTGGCTGTGACTTCTCCAGATGCATCCTCACCAAGGGGTTGGGAAGAGGAGACCCAGCTGTGCAGGCAGAAAGTCACCACTCTGGGATGGAGTAGCAGGGTAGAGTTCTTTGTGCAAGGCCTGTGTTGGGCCTGGGCTAAGGTTCCTCAGCGGCACTGTGAAAGCTCAGGATAGGAATGACCCCAGGCAGAGACACGTCCTTAACCTTCCAGCAGGGCTGGAGAGATGGCTTAGCAGTCATGAACACTGGCTGCTCTTCCAGAGGACCAGGGTTTGATTTCCAGACCTGCACGACTGCCCACAACCATCTATAACTCGATTCCCAGGGGACCTGAGCACAGGCATCAGTAATCACATGGTATGTAGACAGAAAGACAGACAGACAGACAGACAGACAGACAGACCCATATGCAGAAAATTAAAATAAAAAATATTTTAAAAGAACCTTTTAGGGAATGGATGAGAGCCTGGGGAAACTGAGTTTGATCCTTGGGACTCACACAGTGGAAGAATAGATCCAACCCCACAAATTATCCTCTAACCTCCACTTGTGTACCATGGCACGCTTGCACACACACACACACACACACATACACACACACACACACACACAGAGAGAGAGAGAGAGAGAGAGAGAGAGAGAGAGAGAGAGAGAGAGAGGAGGGGTGGGGGGAGAGATAGAGATAGAGAGGAGAGAGAGTGTGTAAATAGATAAAATATGAGCGTAATAATGACAAAAAATTTAAAGACCCCTTCATATGTGGAAACTGAGCCCCTGAGCGGTGGGCACAGAGGTTTCAGGGTCAGATCCCGGATCTGCGTGGGGCACCAGGCCTTAGAGCATCATTCATTCAGGCTGACCTCAAGTTCAACCTGAGTTCAGGTCCCCAGAATCCACATTTAAGAGCTGAGTGTGGAGGTTCCATGGTAGAACTCCGTTTGCCATACAGGAGGCCTGGGTTTGAGTCCCAGCCAATGCATTTCTGAGCTTTAAAAAAAAAAATCCTCTTTGAGGACTGGAAAGACAGACGGCTCAGCGTTAAAAGCTCAGCACCAGCTGTTCTTCCAGAGGTTCTGATCCCTAGCAATCACATGGTGGCTTACAATCATCTATAATGAGTTCTGATGCCCTGTTCTGCAGATAGAGTACTCATATACATAAAATAAATCTATTTAAAAAAAAAAAAAGCTTAGTGTTGCAGCAAGTTCTTGATATCCTAGCCCTGGGTGGACACACACGGATCCCTGGGCCTACTGACCAGCTAGCTTAGTCTTCTTGGTGAGCTCGAGGT
The DNA here is from genome assembly GCF_947179515.1 of Apodemus sylvaticus. Classification (NCBI taxonomy): domain Eukaryota; kingdom Metazoa; phylum Chordata; class Mammalia; order Rodentia; family Muridae; genus Apodemus; species Apodemus sylvaticus. The sequence goes on along the minus strand of NC_067493.1, from coordinate 27,177,029 downwards.
CAGAGAGCTCTTTTCTCAAAATAATAGTAATAATAATAAAAATAATATGGTGGGAAGCACCTGAGGAATGACAGCAAAGGTTGTCCCTTGTCATCTATGCCCAGTCACAAGTGTGCCTGCAAATTCATAAACACACACACACATATACAGGCACACATGTGCACATTCATACACACATGGACACTCACACACATAAGCATACTCACATAATACACAGGTAGACACATGTATGGGCCCATATATACACAGGTGCATAATATGCACACTTGAGTACACACACATGTACACATATGAACATATGCACACATACATGTACATGCACACATATGCATACTCATATATATATTCATGCACACAAATACACACATATACATGCACTCTTCCTGTCTCTCTCTGTATCTCTGTCTCTCTGTCTCTCTGTCTCTCTGTCTCTCTCTCTCTCACACACACACACACACACACACACACACACACACACACACACACCCCAAAGAGCATCTATCCATTCACTTCCTTCTCGTCCCTGCCTGGGTTTCCTCACTGAAGCAGCCAGAACCTCCACCTCACAAGCCATTTCTCTGGAGTCCTAGCATTCTCCTTGATTGGTCGCAGAGGTGCCTGGGCAGATCCACAGCTGAGCAAAGGGCTGGAGATGGGAAGGCTTTGACAGGCCAGGTACCAGAGGGACACTCGTTGGCCATGCCTCTGGAAGCTCCAGACTGAATGGAGCTAGCTCTCGTGGGATTGTAGCGAGAGTCAGGCAGTGACGAGTGACATTGTGAGGCTAGAGTGGCAGGGGAAATCCAGGCATCCTTCACGGAGAAGCCCTGCTTCTCATACTTCCCACTCCTTCACTCCTGAGAAGCCTGGGATGGACATTATATTCCACGTCCAGGCTCATGGCTGCCATCAATGCTCCCAGCACATTCATCAGCCTTAAGAAGAGGCCCAGAATGTGCTCTCCATAAGTCTTCCAGGGTGTTGAACTGAGGCTGTGGCGGGCAAGCCCAGCCCACTATGACCATTATAGGTTGAATTGTGTCCACACAAAAGATGTGTATAGGCCAGGCTAGGTGATATATAACCGTCATCCTAGCTTCTTTGTGGGCTGAGGCAGGGTGATTGAAAGTTCAAGGCCAGCCTTGGCTATCTATCTACAGTGGGTCTTAAAAACTTTAAAAATGTCAGATAAAATAGTGGCTCCCATTCTCAAGAAGCTAAGTCAGGAGGAATACTAAGGAGTCAAGGATAGCCTGGGCTACACCATAAGTCTCAAGACAGCCTGGGCTACAAGGCTACAGCCTTGTCTCAAAACAAAGACCAAGATGTGTTCAAGCCCAAGCCCTGGTACTGTGGTTGCAACCTTGTTTGCATGTGAAGTCTTAGTGGATGGTCAAATGAAAAGGTCAGTCATGCACACACGTCAGAGGTGCCCCTGTGTGCGCTGGGTGGTGCTTACTGCAGAGACTACTAACTGGCCAGAGGGCTGGGAATAAGGGACTGTGGAGTGCTAGGCCCTAAACATCTCTATGGCTCCCTCCAAGTCGAGGAGCATGATAGAAGAGAGAACGGAAGAGCCGGAGGGTGAGAGGGAGGTCGCAAGACACTGTCTTCTGGACGGGATATGGTGGTGACTATCAAAAACTTGGCTGTGGTTCCTGAAGACCAATCAATCGACACTCCAGCAGAAAGCCACGTAGACATATCTGCACAATTTTTGAGTTGAAGAGATTGGGGCAGTTATGGTTGCTGGGAGAAAGGGAGACATCTTATTTGGCGGTGTGAGCTGCTGGTAAGTTGGTCATGCTTCTATAAATGACCCTTCTGCCCATGTTCATGCGAGAAACCCTAATGAGACTCAGTAGATCATTTAAGGAGGCGTAGAAATAGGGAAGGGGAACGTGTTTGGAACAGAAGAGGTCCAGTAGGAATGGGATGGGGAGGAGAAGGGTAACAGGGGTAAACGTGACCAAAATACGATATACGCACGTAGAATTGTCAAAGAATGAATAATTTTAAGAAACCAGTCTCAAGGCTTCTGATCTACTGCTCTTGTATGACTGGGAGACCTGGGAGGTAGAATTTGGTGGTGGAGTGCAGGCCTGGCCCGCATGAGGCACTGCAAGGAGGCAAACCTGGGGGGAGGCAGAAAGCAGTGGGGAACCGGAAATAGAGCCAGTAGCCACAGGCTGAGGGATGCGTTGGAATGCAGCTGGGCTGGTGGGTAGGAGGGGGGGCTGGAAAGTAGGTAGCTGAGTCTGGGGATGGGGTCATGACTCTCCGGACAGAAGACTAACCACAGATCATTTGTATGGTCCTGGCATGTGGAAAGACACAGTTGTCCAAGCTGTCCCCAGCATTGTAAAGTCTGGGATGCGGACTGAACCTGAACACTACTGTGATGGCTTCTAGGTGTTGGCTGATCTCCCTGCCCCTCCCCTCAGCCATCCTTTCCCTTATGACTCTCAATCCCCCACCTCTCCTATCATCCTCCCTCCCTTTCCTCACTGCAGTTCTAGGAATAGAAACTAAGGACTTGCATATGATAGGCAGGGGCTTTACCACTGAGCCACGCCCCCAGCCCCTCCCTGGGGGATTCTAGGCAGGGGCTCTACCACTGAGCCACGCCCCCAGCCCCTCACTGGGGGATTCTAGGCAGGGGCTCTACCACTGAGCCACGCCCCAACCCCTCCCTGGGGGACTCTAGGCAGGGCCTTTACCACTGAGCCACACCCCAGCCCCTCACTGGGGGATTCTAGGCAGGGGCTCTACCACTGAGCCACACCCCAGCCCCTCACTGGGGGATTCTAGGCAGGGGCTCTACCACTGAGCCATGCCCCCAGCCCTCACTGGGGGATTCTAGGCAGGGGCTCTACCACTGAGCCACACCCTCAGCCCCTCCCTGGGGGATTCTAGGCAGGAGCTCTACCACTGAGCCACACCTCCAGCCCCTCCCTGGGGGATTCTAGGCAGGGGCTCTACCACTGAGCCATGCCCTCAGCCCTCACTGGGGGACTCTAGGCAGGGGCTCTACCACTGAGCCACATCCCCAGCCCCTCACTGGGGGATTCTAGGCAGGGGCTCTACCACTGAGCCATGCCCTCAGCCCTCACTGGGGGACTCTAGGCAGGGGCACTACCACTGAGCCATGCCCCCAGCCCCTCACTGGGGGACTCTAGGCAGGGCTCTACCACTGAGCCACACAGTTTATCATATGGATAGAGGTCTAACCCTAACCCTTACCTTTCTGTTTTTGCATCCCCCTAGACTGCAGGCTTCAGCTCTGTAGCCTGGGTCTGGCTTATCATAGATGCTCAGAGATGGCTTAGTCAATAAAAGGCTTGCTTGGTAAGCACAAGAACCTATGTTCAATTCTCCAGATTCATATTATAAAAGAGATGGACATCATGGCAACTTCTTACATGCCAGCACTAGGAAGGCAAAGACAGATGATCCCTGGGGCTTGCTGACCTGTCACTAGCCTCCCCTGATAGGTTCCAAGCCAGTGAGAGATTCTGTCCCAGTAGCCAAGTGCCTCAGGAAGTCCAGCTAAAAGCTGACTTGCATGCAGTCTTGCACATTCAGGGGCATACACACAAACACACACCTGCGCATACACAAATACAAAGGGAAAGATGAGGAAACACACTAATGTGTTACGGTGTTACATTTTTATGTATACATATAGTAACATCTAGTTTGTGGCTCTGCCTCATCTTCTCTGATGGGCTCTGCCTGATGCCAAGTGTCTCTTGTTCATATTTTCACTTAGTTGTATGGGGGGGGGGCATCTGCCCAGCTCCGTCTCCCCAGTGCTGAGATTACACATGTTTGTCACCATGCCTAGGGTGTTTTGTTTTGTTTTGTTTACATGGTTTCTGGGAATCAAACTAAGGTTTTTAAGTTTTCAAGGCAAGCAAGTCATCTCCCCAGCCTGACATCATCTTATTCTAGCTATGTAGTATGCATGTACATACTTATGTTATAAAGAGATCTATTGGAGGGGTGGCTTTGACTGATGACATTTCGGAGGTGACCTCCTAAGGGCAGCTTTCACCCAAGCAGGAAGGGAAGAGCCAACCATAGACCAGATTACTCCATCCTCAGGAAGTCCCGGGTCTGCTGTTACATTTTTTAACAGGGGACCAGGGAGATTGCTCAGTAGGTAAGAGTGCTAGCTGCTTAAAGTTGATGTCCTGAACCACGTAAAAAGCCACAGACAGCAGTACACATCTGTAATCCCAGCTCTCCCGTGGAGAGACAGGGAGGCTAAAACAGGAGACTCACCTGGAAGCTCACAGGGTGGACTCTAACACACAGGGTGGAGCCGAAGAAACAAGAAAGACCCCGCCTCACTCGACAATGGGGAAGGCAAGAACCAACTCCCAAAAGTTGTACTCCGAGCGCCACACATGCACTGTGTGACGACATGTGCAGGCCCTTCAGAAAAATTTTAAAAATTTCAGTTGATTAGAAATGGCCCAGCAGACCGCCCAGGCACTTGTCCAGGTAGTTTCCCAGTTGGAGGTGTAGATCACCCTATAGAGCACTGCCCTAAAAACATCTGGACCAACATCTCTTTGGCAGGGGCATCACAGACTCAAAGGGGCCGCACCTGGTTCCTTTGGAGGGCAGCACCTGGTGTGGCCAGTTGCCTCTCACCCCAGGAAGCCGGGAGTCTCTGTGGGAGCTGAGGAGGAGAGGCTCAACTTGCCTGAGATGACTTATGGATGCAGAAGACAAGTATCGATGCTGTAGCCGCTGGGTCCCAGGCTCCAGACTGTGTCTCGGAAGTAATGAAGTATCTAGGCATGGAAAGGACTCAACCTCTAGACACAGAAACCTGGGAGAAACCACAGAGCTGGGACCAAGATGGACCTGCACCCCATCATCTCTTTAGGTGTATGTGGAGTCCGTAAGGCTTGCACCCAGGACGGACAGACAAAGAGACACCGTAGTGAAACCTGAGTGCTGCCTGCTAGGTGGGGCACACCTGCGTACACGTCTCTACCTGACCCGCTTCCTACCTCCCGTGACACCGTGTGCATGTAAGACACTTTGCCTGGCCTCCCAGGGGCCGATAAACGTAATGCCTGCTGTCTGCGCCTTTCTGAGTACGCAGCCTAGAAGCTCGTTGATTCTTGCTTGAGGCCCCCAAGTGTGGTGGACTTCCCACGTGGGGCCAGGTGGGCCATTGTTCTCGCGTGACAATTGGAAACGTCCAAAGTCTCTCTGGCGTTCAACAAGGGCTGAGTGGAAACTTGTGCCTCAGGTGGGAGGCCAGTCATGAGTCAGTGATTGTCACAATGCCCCGGCAAGAACTCCAGAGCAGCACGGATCCTGCCAGGGGTGGGGTATGCACGGAGCCTGCGTGAGTGCGCATGTGCACACATGCGCAGTGACCCCTTATATGCTCTGCCATGGGCTTGGAGCTTCCAGAATGCAAGTTGTAGTAACGCAGTTGAGGACCCTTCTGGCCACCCTAAAGGCCCAGGTAGCATGTCATATTTTCTTGCTTGAGGCTGCCAAAACCCAGCCAGATTCCAGGGCGCAGGGGAAGACACAGAGTCGGGATGAGATACAGGTAAAGTATTTGGTACATACTTTAATTGAGAACATGTTTTAATTTTTATTTCTTTTGGGACAGAGTTTCTTGTAACCCAAGATGGCCCTGAACTCACTATGTAGCCTAGGATGACCTTGAACTTCTAATTTTCTTGTCTCCTCCTCCCAAGTTCTGGGATAAGAGGCGTGTGCTGCCACCTGTTCCCTGCATCTTAGGTGGTACTTAGGATAGAACCCAGGGCCTTGGGGATGCCAGCCAAACCCTCTGAGCTATATCCTGACCCCAGGAGTGTGCTTAAAAACCACCGCGATGATACCTCCAGGTAAATCTTCCAGACAAATCGCTGGCTGGGAGTAGGAAGTTGACACTGGTGCCGGCTTTGCCCTGGGTGAGATCAGAGAAGCTCCTACTGATGAATACTTGGGCTGGGAACAGGATAGTCACTCAAATGAAAAAGGTTGGAGCTCAGAGCCAGGTCTGGGACAAAGGCATTGTCAGGAGGTGGAAGTCCTTTAGGCTGGAGTAAACCAGGGGCGCTTCCTGGAGTAAGGAACCACTGACAAGTTGAGAAGGCCAGACTCTAACCCCAGGACATGTGGATAGTCCCTTCAGCACATCTGGATGCTGGTTCCCCTGCTTGTCTGACCCCTGGCAGCTTGCCCACAGGGCAGCTGAATCCGGCACGCACGTGAGTGTGTGCCCGTATGTGAACGCACGAGTGCACGCGTGGGCCTCCCTGACAGCCGATATTTCACAGGCGCCTGAGCCAACTCCAGCTCCCGCCTGCCGGTGCCTGTTTATGAAGCGGAGGGTAAGTATTTAATTAGTCGCCTAATTGCCTGGGTAATTGGGAGACGTACTCAGCTCTCCAAGTAATCAGTTGAAACAGGCTTCGAAAATATCTGGCCCGATATTCATTAGTGAGGTTCAGTCGCTAAACAGTTATTGTGTTTGCTTCAGGACAAGACCCAGCAAGCAGCTGCGTGCCCTGCAGCCGCACACCAGCCCCTGCTGGGCCACGGGACCTTCACAGATAGACTGACAGACAAGGGACAGTGCTGGGCCCTGCTGCCTGTACCTCCCTGATTCCTCTGTGTCCTGCACCAGAGGAAGGATCCCCCAGCAGCCTTCAGGAAGACAGCACAGGGTGGAGGAGGGCAGGTAGCCAAACCTGAAGAAAAAGGTTGTATCTTTCTTCCCCGGTGCCACACTCATTACAGTTTGTAGATGGACTGCATGCATCTAGATCTCTGGCTCCCACACAGGGACAATAAATGTGTCCTTTTTACAGATGGGAAAACTAAAACCAGAAGTGCAGAATAGCCTGGGTTTCCCTGTGTTCAGAAGCTTCTCTCTTCTTCAACCCAGAATCCATTGCCTGGCGAGAGACAGGCCAATAGTAGGGGATGCAGCTGAGGTCAGCGTCTTGTTGGCTGGCCTCCGTCCTCACATAGAACAAGATGGTCCTGCCAGCTTTGTCACAGCAATGTCTTCCGTGGGACTGAAGGGTCTCAGAGACCCTCCACTCTCCTTCCTTCTCTCCATCCAGCCCTTCATCCACCTGCCCATCCGTCCATCTATATAGTGGACCAATGTCTAACCCTCCACTCACAAACCCACCCATCCATCTCCCTCCCCTCCCTCTCCTTCTCTCTATCCCCCCTCTCTCCATGCCTCCTTCCATTCACTGATTCCTGTTCTCACAACTACTCAAAGATCTCTCAGACCAACAAGATCTGGAGCTGGCATGGCCTTGGGCAAGTCAGCTCTGCTGACCCAGGATATGTCTTGAGCACAACTGTGCAGTAAAGGTCTAAAGAGGCAGCAATCCCGGGGCTAATGGACCAGATGCCCCAGAAAGCAACACTAAACTGGAATAATAACTTAGTAGTTGTCTTAGTGAGCAATTAGCAGTATGTGATACCTTCACAGCATTGTGTAACCCACACCTCTGTTTAGTAATAAAGCCTTTTCCTTAAAGGAATCCTGAGGTTCAAAGTAAGTATAGGGTGGAGTGGCAGTGGGGCGAATGACCATGCTAGAACAGCATGTGCAAAGGTCCTGAGGCAGAAGGGGGGGTAGGAAACTGGGGCTTCACTGAGTGTGTGTGGGGTACTTGGGTTCAAGAATGCAGGATCCCACGGGGCAATGCCATGGCACCAGGAAGCCATCAGTGGGGTTAAGAGTGGATGAGGCATTTTTAAAAAAAAATCTCCAAGGAGAATCACAGTGACTCCCTAGGGGAAGCCCAGCTGCTTTCAGGAGACAGAGATGCCAGCCTAAGGAAGGATGCCATGTGCCCTTCCTTTCTCCTGTCTTGGGCCCCAGACACCCATAGGTGTCCTGGTTTCTTGCTTGGAAATCAGATCATAGGGGAAGGCATTTGTGTCTCAGGCATTTATCACAGGTTGCCTGGCAACACTCCATCTGAGAACGTGGCTCTTTCTGACAGCCCCGCCAGCCTCACTTCGCCCTGGCTAGTTCCTCTGCTTCCACGGCTTCGTCACACCGCCTCTCAGTCCTGCCAGTGTCTCCATAGACAGCTCCGGATGCCGCCTGGTCTTTGCAGCAGCCTTGATGAACATCCGTATTGTCCAGTGCTGCTTTGTCAAAGCGTGGTCTCACCTGACCGCTGCTCTGCGCACGGCACCTCTCCCTCTCCAGGGACAGGGATGCAACTTTTGTCCAGGTCTAGACTGGGAATTGAAAAACCTAAGTTTGAGTCCCATCCCTGCTGTGTGACCTTGAACAGCCTGCTTGCTCTCTCTGAGCCTTCTCATCTGAAAACTAATACCCAGTAGTGGGGTATTCTGGGAAATGAGAGAAGACACGAGATACCTTGTCCTGGCTAGTTTTATGTCAGCTTGGCACAAGCTAGAGCAATCTGAAAGAAGGGAACCTCAATTGAGAAAAAGTCTCCATAAGATCCAGATGCAGGGCATTTTTTTTTAAAATTGGTGATTGATGGGGGAGGGCCCAGCCCATTGTGGGTGGAGCCATCCCTGGGCTGGTGTTCTGGGTTTTGTAAGAAAGTAGGCTGAGCAAGCCACGAGGAGCACGCCTGTCAAACGCAGTCTTCTCCGGTCTCTGCATCAGTTCCTGTCTCTAGGTCCCTGCCCTGACTTCCCTCAGTGATAGACATTATTTACCTGGAAGTTTAAGCCAAAAAAAACCCTTTATCTCCAAGTCACTTTGATCATGGCCTTTCACTGGAACAATAGAATGCTCCAATAACTAATGCGTACCGGCAGGGAATTAAAATAGAAAGGGAAAGTAATAATAATAAAAATATTATTATTACTGCTCCAGCACTGCTCCAGCTGCTTCTCCCCTGTCACGACTCATCTCATTTAATTTAATGCCCACTGTGGCCCTTTTCCCACGGAAGCAAACTTCACATGCGATAAAACTAGTCAGCAGTTAGTGAGCATTAGTGGCATGAGATACATCCACAGTGTGGTGCAACCAATCCATCCCTCTACTTAATGACAAGCCCTTTTCCCCAAAGAAAACCCAGGACCCTGTTGCCATGGCTCCCTGCCTCTCTCTCCTCAGCTCCTGGAAGCCACCAGAGCCCTTGTAGCTTCTGTGGGTTTGCCTCTGCCAGGCACCATGGAGTAGCAGAGTGTGAGGTTGTGAGGTCACCTCCTACCCAGGGGAATGTACTCACAGTTACTCTATATGACTGGATGCTACACCCTCCTCCTCACAGCCTCTGCAATGCAGCTGCACTCACAGGGGATCTCCCTTCTCCTCTCCACTAGGCTGACTCTGATTGCCTATTTCAGGACTTTGATGCAGTGTTGTCGGACAATGCCCATCTGACCTTATTTCTCTGTGAAGCCCAGCAACCAAGCAGGGTGAGCTGCTGTGGCTAAGCTGTATTCCACAATATGAACGGCGGCCACCTGTCAGAACTGGGTCCACGTCCTTGTTGACCAGGCTGGAGACAGACCCAGAGAATTGCTCTTGTGTTCCAAGCGGATGGTAAGACCTGGCAACGATGTGATCAGGGAAAGGGAGGTTTGGAGTTTGTTCTCTCATTCTTTCCCTCAAGGTGAGTATGGTGATGCATGCCTTTAACCCTAGAACTCTCGAGGCAGAGGCAGGCAGATCTCTCTGAGTTTGAGGCCAGCCTGGCATACATAGCAAGTTCCAGGCCAGCCAGAGCTACATAGTAAGGTCCTATCTCCAAAACTAAAATCCTATCTTTAGCCCTGCTATATGCTATGAGTATGAGCCCATACCTCTTTCTCTAAATGCTGGGATTATAGTTACAATTACAGCTACGTGACACCATGCTAGGTTTAAAGGTGTGTATGTGTATAGTGAATGTGTGAACATGTGTGTGCACACATGTCTGGAGTCCAGGTGTCAATGTCCAGTGCCTTCCACAATCGCTCTCCACCTTAGTTTTTGAGACAGGGTCTCTCACTGAACCCAGAATTTGTTGATTCAGGTAAACTGGCTGGCCAGCAATCTCCAGAGAACCTCTTGTCTCCACTTCCCTAAGGTTGGAGTTACAGGCAAGGTCTGCCACATCCGGCTTCATGTGGGTTCAAGGGATTTGAACTCAGGTCCTCATGCTTGTATGGAAAGCACTTTATACACTGAGTCATCTCCCCAGCCCTAGGGCTTAGAGTTTAATTGACACTGATACAATCTCTTGGATAGTTTTTGCCAATTACTTCCATTTCTCTTCTCACAGGGCATACAGTGTTATTCTCATGTGCTTCACAGGGCCTCCAAATCCATGATTACTACTTTGTTTGAATGGTCAATTCTCATTTAAAGATATTCAAACATGTGTTGATTTCTACAAATTTGGACCATCTGGAAGACTCTTCAGTTCTTTGGCAAACTTACATTTCTGCTGCAGTTATTTCTTCTGTGTGGAGAACTCTTTCTAGCTATTCTTAAAGATCAGATCCACTAAGGACAAATTCTCCTGGTGACTGCTTGTTGTTGATATCGTTGCTTCATTTGCAGGTTAGAGATAGTTTTGCAGGGTATAAAATCCAGGGTCAACAGATCCTCCACTTCTTTCTTTTTGTTTACCACTTCTTGCTTTGGTAGTTCTGCTGAGAAATATGTTGTTAGCCTCACTTTTAACCTCCTGTACATGCTTCTTCTCTCTGCTCTTACAATTTTTGTTTTTCATGAGTTTTAAGTAATTTGTTTTCCTAATGTTTCTTAACTTGGGAGATATTGAGATTTAAGAAAGATTTGTTTTATTTTTAATTATATGTATATATGAATGAGACACTGATATGTGTGGAAGGGCATATTAGAGTTCTTTAGAACAAAACTTATAGAATGAATATGAGTGTGTGTGTGTGTATATATATATATATATATATATATATATATATATATATATATATATAGAGAGAGAGAGAGAGAGAGAGAGAGAGGGATTGAGACTATAATATATGTGTAGATGGACAGACAGAGGATTTATTAGAATGGCTTACAGGCTATGGTCCAGCTAGTCCAACAATAGCTGTCTACAACAGAAGGTTCAAGAATCCAGTAGTTGTTCAGATGAGGCTGGATGCCTCAGCTGGTCTTCAGTACATGCTCTAATGCTAGCAAAGGAATGGACTTTTCCTTCTTCTATGTCCTTTATATGGCTGGCAGCAGAAGGTGTGGCCCACTCTCGTTAGTAAATCCATTCCTTACCTAGGCCTAGAGTATTTTCAGTCTCTGAGACTTGCTGTGGAACAAGCTCACCCCTTCCTAGTTCTTTCTGAACTCTAGCTGGCTGGTTCAACTCAGCTGTTCCAGCTCAGGCTCCTCTCCAAGCTGACTGGTTCAATCTGGATTCTCTCTCAGCATCTGACTTTTTACTCTGCTTGCCTCAAACTAACTCTGGCAATCTGTTTTGATCTTCTGGCTCCTCATTCTCTGGCTTTTTCTGTCTTCACCTGTGTCTAGCTTGTTCTCTCTCTGCAACCTCTCTCTGTACAACTGTCCTGGTAAAACTGCCTCCTTCCTCTCTCCCTCTGCTTTGCCCCCTCATATGTTATTCTTTCTCCTCTCTTCTTGTGAGAGTTGGGCGTATCCTATTATGTCAAATCTTTCTCTGATTTGTCACTTTACCATTCAATTAGACATCACTTTCAAACAAGTGCTTCCTTCTGCAAACTAACTATACCTTCATTGTTTGGGAGTAAAGGTATAAATAGGGGTGTGTTTGTATTCCAGTCAGAGGGATTAAAGGTGTGTGCTAAGGGCTGAGCCACACAACTAAAACCAGGTCCCTTACTGACTCAGCCAGACTGGCTGGCCAGTGAGCCTCAGGGACCCATTTGTCCCCACATCCCCAGCACTTGGATCATAGGCACAGGCAAACAAGCCTGTTTTATAATCTGAGTTCTAGGGAACTCAGGTCCTCATGTCTGTGCAGTTCGCTACACTGAACCTCCCCAGCCATGGGTCTTTTTTCCATTTTTTTTTCTGTCTTCCATGCCTCTACTTAGCTTTCTGAGTGGTCCCTTTGTTTAGTTACTTTTGCATAGTGTGACCTAAGTCTCTAAGACGGGCAGTTTAACGGAGGGATTTTTATTTGGACTCCCAGTTTCAGAAGGCTCAGCTCATGCCCACTGCTTCAGTTTGTCTTCTGTTGCTAAGATAAACACCTCGACCAAAGGCAACTTGTGGAGGAAAGGACTTATTTCATCTTACAGGTGACAGTTCATCACAAGGGAAGCCAGGGCCGGAACACAAGCAGAGACCATGGAGGAATGTTGCTCCCAGGCTGCTCCCAGGCTCAGTTCAGCTACCTTTCTTATAAAGCCCAGGCCCACCTGCCTAGGGCCCCACCCACAGTGGGATGGGCCTCCCATTCCTCAGCTGAGGTTCCCTCTTCCCAGAGGTGTCAAGTAGATGAGAATTAGTCCCCCTGTCAGTTTCTTTTTGCTAAGCTGTGGGTTCTTCTTTCTTCCATCTTTCTCCACACCTCTTCTTGCATCCTTTGAGCTTCCTAGCAGTAGATAAGAGAGAAAAAGGGATAGAGAGGAAAGGAGAGAGCTCCCTGAATAAAACTGGGAGTCTGAAAGGGGATGATGTCATCGTTACACTGTTTCCTGATGATTAGGAAGATAAGAGTTTTCGGGGACAAGTTTGATCTTTGTTGTCAGGATATCTAATTTATTCTTGTTTCTTCTTCACCCACGACGACTACTTAACGAACTGTGACCAACGACCACCCACCAACAGCCCACCACACCTCTAGCATTTATAGACTCTCTGAAAAGCCCTGGGAATTTCCCACATCACACAATCACAGAAACTATCTGCCGTTGGCACAACCAGGCACCTGCTAAAGCATGAGGCAAATCATAGTCAGCTGCTGTAGGTGACTATGTCCCCTACTTTGGATTAGAGCAAAAAAAAAAGTTCCTATTGTGTGTGTGTATGTGTGTGGTGTGTGTGTGTGTGTGTGTGTGTGTCTGTCTGTCTGTCTGTCTATCTGTCTGTGTCTGTCTATGTGTCCGTCTTGTGTCTGTGTGTGTGTGTGTCTGTCTGTCTATCTGTCTGTGTCTGTCTATGTGTCCGTCTTGTGTCTGTATGTGTGTGTGTGTGTGTGTGTGTGTGTGTGTGTTCGTGCACGTGCGCATGCACACACAGGAGACACCAGTGTCATCCTCACTTGTTCTCTGCCTTGTTTGTTGAGGCAGGAGCTCAGTGATTCTGCTAGGCTGGCCAACCAGCAAACCCAAAGCATCGTTCTGTCTTCACCTTCCAGATCTCAGGCACGTGAGGCCACACCCAGCTTCTAATATGGGTCCTGGGGATCCAAACTCAGATCCCTGAGCTTACAAGGAACTTTACCCACGTAGTCATCTGTTTCTACCCAGCCATGCAGTTTCTGTTGACTGAGCTTATCACTGTGGTTTTGACTTTGCTTTCTTAAAAAAATATTAATTTTAACATTTTAACCACAGTTTCTCCTCTTTCTGTTTTTCCAGCCCTCCAACACTTCCCTCTTCCTGTTCCCCCACCCACTCCTCCTCCATTTCTCTTTAGAAAAGATCAGCCCTCCCGTGGATATTGATCAGTCCTGGTATATCAAGTTGCAGTAACACTGGCACCTCCTCTCCTATTAAGACTGGACAAAGCAATCAAGTAGGAGAAAAATGATCCCAAAGGTAGGCAACAGAGTCAGAGACAGCATCTACTGCCACTGCTAGGAGTCCCACAAGAAGACCCAGCTACACAATGGTAACATGTGCAGAGAGCCTATGTCAGGCCTGTGCATGGTCCCTGGTTGGTGATTCAGTCTCCGTGAGCCTTTGTGAGCCCAGGTTAGTTATTCATAGGTTTTCTTGACCTTTCTGGTTTCTACAATCCTTTCTCCTCCTTTTCCATGGTTTTCCAATCACCATTTAATGTTTGCCCATGGTTCTCTGCATCTGTTTTTCATCAGTTGCTGGATGAAGCCTCTTTTCTGACAGCTCGGTTAGGTACCAATCTGTGAGTATAGCAGAATATCCACTGGAATAATTTCACTAACTTTTTTTTTTTTTTGCCAGACATGTTTGGCTCCATCCTAGGTCTCTGGGCTACCCAGCCTCTGGGTCCTGGCCCTCTAGGCAGTGTTAGCACTGGACCTCCATCTCTTGGCATGGGTCTCAAGCTCCACCAGTCATTAGTTGGCCACACCCACAATTTTTGTGCCACCTTTACATCAGCACATCTTGTGGACAGGACTAATTATTCTGACTCTGCTTTCTTAAACACACACACACACACAAACCAACCAACCAACCAACCAAACTGAGCTTTACATCATCAGTTGCTAGGTAACTTGTTCCAGTGACTACTTGCAAGGTGCTTTGGCCACTGTGGTCCTTTTAGGCCTCTCTGATTTTAATGGCTATGTGCACCTGGGGCAGATCTTAGTCTGGTGGGAATTACTTCTTCTAATATTCTTCCTGAGGCCTTGTGGGTAATAACTTTTTCCAGCATGAGTCTGTTGAGAGGGACCAGACGCCTTACGGTCACATCAGCAATGGGCACTGCTTTTTGGTTTTTTGTTTGTTTGCTTGCTTGCCCTTCCAGATGGTTCTCTTCCAGTTGAGTGCTGAGCACTCAATCTATGGACCACAGAAATCGCCAAGGGTTCCTCTGCTCAGCTTTCTCCTCATATGTCTACTCATTGTGTGGCTTTTCCTGGTACAACACGAAAAACCATCCATCAACCCCAGGGAGGGCACCAACAGACCAAAGAAAGGATCCCACTCAGGACCAGCTTAGGGGGCTGGTGAAGTCACTGGGATGACTCATGGAGCACGGGGGACTCAAGGAGCACCCACCCCAGCATCGGTGACGATGCATAAGGGCTGAAGCCCGGAGTCCCACCCCAGTTAGCCTTCCATCTCCGGTGTCCTCCAGCACCGTCAAGACCGGGGACAGCTGGACAGGAGGAAGTGGGAGCCGGGGTCCCATCTGAAGGTCTAATGAGCACCCTCCCCCTTTCCACAAGGAAAGGTTGGCAACCTTATTCTCATTGCCTTAGAGTGGAACTTCTTAGACTTTCCCGATCTGTGACAGCCTCTCACCTTGAAACACTTTTACACGGGCAGAAGGCACATAAGGTAGGAACATAGATCAGATCAATATCTGATACTAAATATTAAGAAATTTATTTGAAAGCAGTCCTTTGACATAAAAACAACTTTCGTTGATTACTAAAGACAAAAGAGCAAAGTTTCATACTGATGAGCTGGACATACTTCATCTAAACTAAGATTTAGGTCATGGGGCTGGAAAGACAGCTGGAGGCTAGAGTTTGGTTCCCAGCACCTACACCTGGCATCTCACAGTGACAGTGACTTCCTTTCCAGGGAAATCTGTCACTCTCCCCTGGCTTCTGACAGCCTGACTCCTTCTGACTCCTGTGTGCACGCTTGTGCGAGGACACTCACATACTCATTCACACACACACATACACACACACACACAGAGAGAGAGAGAGAGAGAGAGAGAGAGAGAGAGAGAGAGAGAGAGACTGTGTGCTCATGCCTGCCTGTGTGCCTGCACTCAATGCAGTGCTCAAACAGCCCAGAAGAGGGAGTCAGATCCCTTGGCGCTGGAGTCACAAACTTGTGTGAGTTGTCTGACCCAGGGGTGCTGAGAACTGATCTCCATTCCCCATCCTTGAGCAGTAAATGCTCTTAACCACCGAGCAGTCCCTCCAGTTCCAGTCCCTCCAGTTCCAGTCCTGGCTGTCCTGGAACTCACGATTGTAGACTAGGCGGACTCCAAGCTCACCAGTTTCCGCCACCTGAGTGCTGGGATTAAACGAGTGTGCCACCATGCCCAACCTTAAATTCATTTTTGATCACTGCACATTTAGAAATCTTTTTTTATTGCTATTACTTGCGGCTCGATCCCTGCCCTTGGTCACGTGACCCCACACGTGGCCATGAGTTTTGGTTTAAGAGCCTGGATGACAAACAGACTTGGCTTCCCCAAATTATTTAATTTAGTTTACAGTCATGACCTTTGAGTCGTGCCTGCTCCTGTAAGTGACTCCGCACCCACAGCCCTGCAAGTACTCCCAAGAAATCATTGGTTCTCCAAGCTGGATTTTGATTGGTGTCCTTAGTTTGGCCTATCACTAGTATCTCAGGTGAGCAGTTCATATCTCTCCAAAGCTGGGATGGCTCATGGAGCACGGGGGACTCAAGGAGCTGGCTGTAAGAAATGGTGTCACAGGCCTGACATTTTCTGTAGTGATGTCGCAAATAGGAACAAAAGCTGGGGATGCTGGCATACGCCTTTAATCCCAGCAGGTCCAGGCAGAGGCAGTTGGAGCTCTGTGAGTTCAAGGCCAGCCGGTCTACAGGGTGAGTTCCAGGACAGCTAGGGCTAGGCAGAGAGACCCTGTCTAAAATAAAATAAAATACAAAATAAAGCAAAAACAAAACTGGTAGGAATGTTGTCAAATTGGAGCAAAAATTGAGTCCTTTCTCCTTGTCTTGAGTAGGAGTAAAAATCTTTGGTCAGTCTTCAGAGCTTGAGACCAAACAATG
This sequence comes from Apodemus sylvaticus, assembly GCF_947179515.1. NCBI lineage: Eukaryota > Metazoa > Chordata > Mammalia > Rodentia > Muridae > Apodemus > Apodemus sylvaticus. Next base: position 27,160,421 of record NC_067493.1, on the reverse strand, counting down.
ACCATGGGAAAACTGATCTTAGGTCCTGATTCTGGTAATTCCCAAGTCCTAGGTCATCATGTCTAAAAGAGGAGATCTACCCCAGCCTGTAACTCTAGTTGACAACAACTTTCTTGTGCTATACAAGCTGGTTCAAGTAGATGAACTAGTTACTATCTGTCTTAGGGACACCATGACCACAGCAACTCTTATAAAGGCCAACATTTAATTGGGGCTGGCTTACAGTTTCAGAGGTTCAGTCTATTATCATCACGGCAGGACGTGGCAGCATTCGGCAGACGTACTGGAGAAGGAACTCAGAGTTGTACATCTTGGTCTGAAGGCATCTTGACTGCAGAATGAGACTACCTCTTCTGCACTGGGTGGAACTTGGTCTTAAGAGCCTTAAAGCCCACCCCCACAGTGACACACTTCCTCCAGCAAGGCCACGCCCATTTCAACAAGGTCACACCTGCTAATAAAGTCATTTCCTGTGGGCCAAGCATCCAAACACATGCGTCTATAGGGGCCATTCCTATTCCAACCACACTATCGTATTCAGTGACCAAAATCACTCACAGTTTAGGCAAAGGTTGATTTGGGCCTGTGATTTCAGAGGATTTATTTCTGTGTAGCTTGCTCCTCCCACCGTGAGGGAAGTGGTGGTGGGCAGCTGGCAGAAGCCGCTCACATCATGGCTGACAGGAAGCAACAAAAGGGAAACAGGAAGTGCCCAGGATGGTGCTGTTATACCATGCCCCGCCCCCAAATACCTACTTCAGCCATTCAGTCGGGACCAAGAAACAGCACTACAAATTAGGGACGAAGGGTTCAAGCTATGAGCCTGTGGGAAACATCACAACATTGGCGTTTCTGAGCGCTGGGACCAGTTGCTTTCTAGGGGAGCATAGCTGCTCTAGTCAGGTCCCTGATGGTAAGAAATGCTGCTGAGGGTGGGAAACGCGTGCAAAGTTTGGTCAGGCTGAGCTAGAGAGACACAGTAAGGCACGGTAAAGGACATGAGTGATTGTGTGTGTGAGTGTGTGTGTGTCTGAAGCCAGAGGTCAACCTTCTGAGCCTTGCACAATAGCTGTCCATCTGGGTTTTTTTGGTTGGTTTTTTGCTTGCTTGCTTGTTTGTTTGTTTTGAGGCAGGCCCTCTTGATGCCCCAGACCTTACCAAATAAGGTAGACTGGCTGGCTCTCAAGCCCCAGGCCCCTTGTCTCCACCTCCCCAGCTCTGTGCATGTCCCCATGCCTGGCTTTTTTTTTTTAATATGGGTCCAGGAATTGAACCCAGGTCCTCATGCTTGTTCAGCAAGCAATTTAGCATCTGTATGGTCTCCCCAGCCCGAGCCTTGTCAGGTGTGCTCTGACAAGGTGAAAAAAGGGAATGGAGTACTATTCTCTACCCCTTACCCTCAAGATGTTACCAAATGCTTAGAACAAGTCCTGAGGTCCAAGTCCCAGCCATGCCTTTGCTTAATCCCCTGTATCCATCACATTGCAGCCCTGTAGAGACTGCTTGTCCATTTCTGCCCCAGGGCCTTTGCACCTGCTCTACCAGCAGCCTGTTCCCACTGCCTTTGCCTTTGTCCAGCATGCCTCCAACAGTCTATCCTGTGATGCCCTAAAACCCTACAAGGGACTGGATACACAGGGAGTGTTTTTCTCCTGGGAACCTTCAACTAGTAAAGAGACAAAGATCAGGGTAACAGAAGAGAAAGAAGATCCCCACACAGTTCCCCCAAGGATCCCCATGACCCTGCATCTTCCCAGCCAACCCTAGACTGTGGGCCCACATGCCTTGGAATGGAAGGCTCTAGACTGCCAACCAGCTTCCTGCAAAATACCCCCTTTAAACAGCAAAGCTGGGGAGGGGGCAGAGAGGAAGGAAAAATAATTACTTCTCAGCCCCTAACCTTTCCGGCAAGTGACTCGGTAATAAATAACCAACGCGTCCCTCCAGTGCGATCCATCAGCAGGAACCCCTAATTACTCTAGACTCGCAAGCAGCAGAGTCCAGGCTCCTTCAGATAAATAAAAGATTAACGTGGCCGGAGCACAGACCCAGCTGTGGGGCCCCCTGATGCGCCTCTGGAGAAGTTGGCCTGAGATGCGGGCACAGAGCCCTGAGGTTTGTGGGCGGGAAGGCACCGCGGTCCGAGAAACAGATGAAAGTTACCAATACCATCACTGCCTTCCACCCAAAGCTGCGTTATCTTGGTGATACCCCTGCAGACTCCACCAAGAACCCATTATGGTTTGGGGCAGTCTGGTCTCTGGCTCAGGGTCCTAGACACAGCAGAAAGCTGGCTATAGCATCTGCTCCTCACAAGCTCCTGTCCCCACCGTAGCCGCAGTGTGCGCAGTGTGACCTTCCTGGGTTAGCCTGGGAGTTCACATAGAGACCTGCTGCTGTGACTGTCCCTCTTGGTGGTCCGGCAACACTGCTGCCCAGCTGGATCTTTAGTATCTTTTGTAGGACCCTGCTGAGCAGCCTAGCTACCCCCCCCCCCCCCGCCACCGGGTCAGCCCTAGAGGTGACAGAAGTAGGCAGGGCCTTCTCTGATGGTCACCAGATGACACATGGGGAGACTGGGGCCAGACTTTACCCCTCCCACCCTTCCAGCTCTGCTCAGAGTATGCCAATAATTCTTTTATTTGGGGGGACTAAGAGCTTCACACATCTACGCAGGGTCTCTCCCACTGAGCCACGCCCCTCAGCCCCTCACTGGGGGATTCTGGGTAGGGGCTCTACCACTGAGCCACACCCCAGCCCCTCACTGGGGAATTCTAGGCAGGGACTCTACCACTGAGCCACACCCCAGCCCCTCACTGGAGGATTCTAGGCAGGGGCTCTACCACTGAGCCTCACTCCCAGCCACTCAGTGGGAGACTGCTAGGCAGGGGCTCTACCAATGAACCACACCCCAGCCCCTCACTGGGGGATTCTAGGCAGGGGCTCTACCACTGAGCCACACCTCAGCCCCTCACTGGAGGATTCTAGGCAGGGGTTCTACCGCTGAGCCACACCCCCAGCCCCTCCCTGGGGGATTCTAGGCAGGGGCTCTACCACTGAGCCACGCCCCCAGCCCCTCACTGGGGGATTCTAGGCAGGGGCTCTACCGCTGAGCCACGCCCCCAGCCCATCACTGGGGGATTCTAGGCAAGGGGCTCTACCATTGAGCCACATCCCAGCCCCTCCCTGTGGGATTATAGGCAAGCACTCTCTACCTGTGAGCTATATCATCAGCTCTCTTTTTATTTTTTATTATAAGACAATGTCTGACTAAATCACTCAAGCCATCCTTGAACTCATTCTGTAGACCAGACTAGCCTTGAACTTTTAATCCTTCCGCCTTAGCCTCAGAAGTAGCTGGGGTGACAGGCCAGTGCCAACAGGCCTGGCTATATCAGCAGCTCCCCTGAGTTAATGGGTTGTTGGAATTAACCCCCCCCCCCGTTAGACCAGGATACGAACAAGGAAGTGATCTGGGATGGGGTGAATGGAGGGGTGACCTTTCCCCACCCACATACACACTTCCCTTCCTGGTTTTATAGGGTGAAGACAGGTACTATCAGAAGAAGCCTGGGCTAGTGTGGAGGACTTCCTGGGTGGGGTGGTATGGGGGGTGGGGGGAACTGACAGACCCTTCACAGGAGAATTAATTAAAGGCCTCTCACTCTGTGGCTGCTGAGCGATTTCTGCTGACCACACCAGGCTGATTAATATTGCATTAGCCTTTAGGAGGAAGGCATGCACTTATTAACCTGCTGGGCCAATCTGTCAGCACCCGGCTCCGACATACAGCATTCCCGAGAGCACAGAGCAACCGGTGCAGCTCTGTTCCCCCGGGGGGCTTTGAGGATGCAGCAGCTGCCCGTCCTGCTGAAACCTGGCCCCACTTGTCTCCTCGGAAGGCCTTGGGGACTCCCAGGGGCAATAGTGATGTGTCCCTTAACCCAGGCTGCACCTGAGGCCTCTGGGGTGAGCTTTAGGCCATCATCCAGCCTGAGCAGGCTGAGGCCTAGAGCTCTGGGCTACAATGTCACTGGAGCCTTATGTGGGTCAATTGTAACCAGGCCTTACAGCTGCTCATAGCCCATGCTTATGCTGACTTGGGGTTGGGGACGGGGAGTTGGTGGGGGTAGCGCCGTGCTGACTGCTCTAGAACACGTCAAGACATGACCAAATTGGAGCGCTGCTGACCTTTGCGGCATCGTGGGATATGGGCTAAAAGTACATCCTTAACGACCTGACCTGAATGCTTGACATGAAGAATCCAGACTCATCGTGGTCAGGCCTGACGTCACCTGCAGATGTTGCCCTCTGGGGATCTGTCAGTGTTTTACAGGAAGCCCAGAAGGCACATTTTACATGAGACTGCCTGTTCTGTTTTATTTTTTTTTTTTTGAGGGGGGGAGGTTGTTTAGTTTGGTTTTTTTCAATTCCATGTTAACACAGGCTGTATGTAGAATGAACGACCTCACACATAACAGGCTATACACAAACTTGTGGAATGGATCCTAAAGAGGGGGTAGTGGCAAGGGCTGGACTGCCAAAAGGAAAGGCAGGGCCCCTGTTACACACACACACACAGAGCCCTTCCAGCTGCAGTCTCAACCACATAACTCCAAGCACACTGCCTACAGCTTCCAAGACACCACAGTGCCTTTGCACATGCTGCTGCAGTCCAGGAAGTCAATGGCTATGTGAGAGATCTTTTGACAGATTCTCAACATGCCCTGGAGAGCTAGTGGAGGTATGGGGATTGAGGGCAGACCCTGGCACCCTACAAACTATGCAGAGTAGGGGGGCAGATGGTACCACAGTGAACACAAGGTGGGCACAAACATTCCCTACAATAGTGATGACCAGGTCTACTGGGAACCTAGGATGGTGTTCTGCTGGTGTCTCAGTGGTCTTCGCAACTCCTTACGAGGCCAGAGCTAGGCACACAGGTCACCTGTGTGAGAGGACCTGACTCTCCCATGTCGTAGACAGTCGACCAAACTTTGAACTAAGGTAAAAAATGACTCTCCATGGCTTTATTGTGGGGTGGGGGGAATGTGGTTGAATAATAATAAATTGGCTGAATAGAAATCCGCCCTTCTTTGGGTGCCTGTGTGTATGTGCATGTGTGTTTCATGTGTGGGTACATGTATGTGCAGATACATGTGTGTATAGGTGCCTGTTGTGTGTGTGTGTGTGTTTATGAGTGTTGTGGTCAGAAGTCATTGTAGTAGTTTGAATAGGTATGGCCACCCAACCCCATAGACTCATATGTTTGAAAGCTTGGTCCATGGGAAGTGGTACTTTTGGAGGTGTGGCCTTGTTGGAGTGGGTGTGGCCTTGTTGGAGTGGGTGTGGCCTTGTTGGAGTGGGTGTGGCCTTGTTGGAGTGGGTGTGGCCTTATTGGAGGAAGTGTGTCACTGTGAGAGCAGACTTTGAGGTCCGCTATGCTCACGCTCTGCCCAGTGTAGAACTCAGTCCTCTTCTGCTGCCTGTGGAACTCTCAGCCCAGTGCCAACCCTGCCCTCACCCCACAATGCTTCTTGCCATGATGATAATGGACGAAACCTCTGGAACTGTAAGCCAGCCCCAGTTAAATGTGTCCTTTTATAAGAATTGCTGTGGTCATGGTTTCTCTTCACAGCAATGGAAGCCCTAACCAAGACAGTCATCCTTGGGTATTCTAGTTCAAGTACCTTCTGTCTTATTTTTGAGACAGTCTCTTACTGCCCTAGAGTGTACCAGTTCAGCTAGGCTAGGTGACCTGCCAGCTCCAGGGATCCACCCATCTCTGGGTCTCCAAAGCTGGGATTGAGATTCCAAGTGGGTGGCATCATGTCTGGATTCTCTCTCTCTCTCTCTCTCTCTCTCTCTCTCTGTCTGTCTGTCTGTCTGTCTGTCTCTCTCTCTGTCTCTCTATCTTTGTCTCTGTCTCTCTGTCTCTCTGTCTCTCTCTGTCTCTCTCTGTCTCTCTCTCTCTCTCTCTCTCTCTCTCTCTCTCTCTCTCTGAGGCAGGATTTCTCTGTGTATCTCTGGCTGCCCTGGAACTCACTCTATAGACTGCACTGGCCTCGAACTCACAAAGATCCACCTGCCTCTACCTTCAAAGTGCTGGGATTAAAGGTATGAACTATGGTCTGGCCTAGACTGGATTTTTAAAGCATGATTTTGCGATGGAACTCAGGTCGCCACGACTGTATGGCAAGTACTTTACTGAGTGAGCTGTCCCCCTGCTCCCCACCCCAGCCCAGATGCACAGAGTCTTCAGCAGCTGCCAAGCAGGCAGTCTCACCTGCAAAGGGAAACTGAAGAGGTCGGGACAGCTATAAATTAAGGAGTGGATCCAGAGTGTGGTTGGGAGCCTTTAATGCAGAGTTTGCACATGAGGGAGTCTTGTCACAGATGTCACTGCCAAAGCTAGCACCCTTGGTACTGGTCTGGCACTGGTGGAAGTGGGGCATCCTGGACCCTGCACATGTCATCTGTGGGAGAGTGACTTGTCCTAACCAGGTGGCCAAGCCCACACCACGTAGTCAGGCCAGGAGCTGGGGGCCTGTGGAGCAGTCCAACCTCCTGGCTCTTGCTTCTGGAGAAAGTAGTAGCAGGAAGAACCTTGTGGGTTCCTTCGCTAAAGAAGGAAGCATAGGGACCTGGAGAAGGCAGCATGGGGACAAGGTCCTGGCAGTGAGAAAGATCAGTGGTCCAGGGAGCACCAGATATGGGGAGGGAGGAGGGAAGAGGAAGGAGGGAAGAAGGAGGAGGGAGGAGAGTGCTGCTCTAGATGCTAGGTTTGGGGTTAGCCTTAGGGAGTAATGGTGGGTAGGGATTCCAAGGCTTTCTTGTGGGTACTGCATGCAGAGCTCTGGGTCTGTTCTCACCTTTCTACCTAACAGGATAGCCCCAAGCACCCCCCCAGGGAGTGGCTGGAGGGTCCAGAGTATGTGGGGTGCAGTGCTGGAAGGAACAGCATAGGAGCTCATGGTTAAGGAACCTCTAGGATAAAGGTCCCAGGGGCCTGTCACTCCTATCTGCATAGCTGAGGCCCTGGGTGTACGTAAGATGGCAGAGAGGCCTGGGCTCGGGGTGGGACCCTCAGGCAGGAATCAAGAAGGGCTTGTTGTGGAGATACAGGGGTGGAGGGAACACTTGTGAGGGGAGAGTTTAGCTGGAGTGAATGAGAGGAGAGAGAGAGAGAAAGAGAGAGAGAAGAGGGGGAAATAAAGAGAAAGGAGAAAGGGGGACAGGAAAAGGAAAGAGAGTAGAGAGAAAGGAAGAGAAGAAAGCTGGAAAGGAGAGAAAGGAAAAGGAACGGAGGGGGCATGAGGAAGAAGGAGAGAAAGGAGGAAGAAAGATAAATGGGGGTGGGGGGAAGGTTAGCCAGATCACCTGTAACTACATCTCTCAGGCCACAGCCACAGTAACGGGGAGAGAGAACCTGCTGGATTCCCTGGGTCCCCTGGGTCCCCTGCAGGACAAGGTTAGACCGCTTACGCCCTAATCCTGTCTGCATGTACCTATGACCCCAGCTGGAGACCCCAATTATCCCCATCCTTGCAAAAACTCCTGCCTGCTGCAAGCCACTGGTAACGTGGCAACCCTAGCTGGATCAGGCTGTGGGATACTCCTGGCCTGGCCTTAACTGAGTTGTCTGGGCTAGCCTTATTTTCTTCATCTGTCAAAGTGACTCTGGGAACTTAGACTTCCCAGCCATGCCTGGCAACTCAGGGATACCCCAAGGCTGGTACAGGTTCTGAGCTCTCTTCCCAGCTTCCTCTCCGGTGCCCCTCCCCCACCCCCTCGCAGGCAGCAACGATGGGGTCTTTGGATCCCAGTACCATCCCAGCCCACTCCAGCCTGTTCCGGCTGCTGCCCAGCTCGGATCATAAACCCCAACTTTGATCTGGCTTTATTCCTCTGACTGGAAGAGACAAGGACTCCTCCCAGGCCTGGGTGTGTAGATGCAGCACAGTGCAGATGGCCCTGTCACACTGCTGCCCCCTGACACATAGATCTGAGGCCAAAAGAACCAGAATCCCAAGTTAGGACCTAACCCTTGGCCCAAGGGTGGAGCTCTGAGGGAGGTCGGGGCCAGTCTAGGAGAAAGACCCTCCTGGGAAGAGGACCCTGAGAGACATGACAGACACCCATCACCCTAGACTCCAAGGCCTGGGCCAGGCTTCGATGCAGGGAGATCCTGCAAGACAGGTAATGGCTGTGATCTGTCACCCCAGCATGGCCAGAATCTCCACCAGCTAAGGCTTCAATGAGATGGACTCGCAGCAGACAGTTTATCACCTGCTGGTCACCTCAGAACCTCTTCTGCTCCAGTGAGCCCTGCCCCGCTCTGTCTCTAAGAATGGGGACCCCGTCAGCCTTTGTTACGGTTTGGATGTAAACTGTCCCTCACAGGCTCCCGTTGAACTCTGGGTACCCAACCAGTAGTGCCGTTTCAGGAGGTTGCAGAGTCTTCAGGAGGTGGGCCTAGTTGGAGTCTATGGGTGACTAGAGAGGCAGGCCTTTGAGAGCTATGACCCCACCCCTGGTTCCTGCTGTTCTCTGCTTGCTGATCCACTATGGTGTGAGGGGACTTCACACCCAGACTCTCTCGGCCATGAGTTGGACCTCTCTGCCACGCCTCCCCTGCCATGCGTGGGGAGGGGGGCCGTTCTGAAAACCCCAGAATCCCATGAGCCAGAATGCATTTGTAGGACCAGGCTTTTGTATGTGCGCATTTGTGCACTTGCACCTGTGTGTGCACATGCTGGAACACGCATGTGGAGAACAGAGAACAGCTTTTCAGAGCAGGTTCTCTCCTTCTGCCATGGGCTCTGAGGGGCAAAGGCATGTGTCTGATAAATGCCTTTACCAGCAATGCCATCTTCCTCATCGCCATTTTGATGCAGGGTTTCTCCCATCCACGTACTAAGTACTAACCAGGCCCGACCCTGCTTAGCTTCCGAGATCAGACGAGATCGGGCACGATCAGGGTGGTATGGCCGTAGACGATGCAGAATTTCTCACCGGAACTCGATTTGTATCCAGAGTAGCTGGCCAGCAAACTCCAGGGATCCTCCTGTCTCCGCCTCCCCTGTGCTGGGATGATGTGTGCACTCTGACACCCTCGGCTTTTTACAAGGGTGCTGGGGATCCAAATGTGGGTCCTTACGCTCCGTTCATCTCCCCAGCCTGACCTCCAATTAATCTTCCTTACTTCAAGTTGTTCTATCAAGTCATGCAATCTTTCCCTCCCTCCCTCCCTCCTCCCTCCCTCTCTCCCTCCTCCTCCTCCTTCTTCTTTTTTTTTTTGAGACAGGGTCTCTATGTAGCTGCAACTAGCCTGGAACTCCCTAGGTAGACCAGGCTAGCCTCAAATTCACAGAGACTGCCTCTGCCCTCTGCCCTCTGCCCTCTGCCCTCTGCCTCTGGTGCAGGGATTAAAGGTGTGCGCCACCTCGCCAGGCTCCCACTGTAGCCTACAATGCTTACTTTAATTGCGCTCTGCCCCTCGCTCTGTCAGTTCCATCTGCCCTGACCTGCAACCCCTGACTCTAGGCTATGGAGTTTTGAGCAGGCTCCTGCTAAGGAGGCTCTCAGGCCCCCACAGTAATGCCCCTGCCTCTTCCCGGCCTTTCTTCCTGCATCACGGGGGCATGTGACTACCTCCTGAAGAACAGGGCTACACAGCAAAGGAGGGAGGCTGCCACTACCCACCAGAGACCCCAGACTCACTCTCCAGTCACTCACTACTTCCTGATCCACCGTAAGGAGAATCCTGAGGACAGCCGTCTATAGTCTCACAGGCTTCCCTTGGTGGAACAAAACCGTCTGAAACCCAAACCCTGAGCCTCTTTCCTCCTTGCCAACTTCATTCCTGCACCTCCCCACCCCGCCCCTCCATGTGACCCTGGGCAGCCCTGTTACCTCTCTGATGTCCAGACTCTACACCTGGAAATTGGGTGTGTGGTACTTCTCTCAGAGGAGGGGTACGAAGTCCCCAGCAGGAGGCACCAGCCTCGCCTGGAGCCCTTTCCCACACATTCACGCTCAGTCATGAGGCTCACACTTCATGGGCACCAAGCAGAGTGATGGTCTTCTAAAGCAACAGGGGCCTGGGAGGTTTGGGGGTCCATTCGTTATATCAGAAGCTGGGGTGACACAGGTTAGGAGGCACTGCCTTCTGGAGAGGACACATTTTGCTTTTGATAAGGGCCCAAGCTAGCCTAACAGTCAGGATCCCCCTGCCTCAGCCTCTCCAGGGCAAGGTTGAAAGCCTGCACCACCAGACCTGAATCAGCCGGCATTCTGAGTCACTCCCAGCTATGACTTAGGCTGCCGGAGATCCAAGCAGACAAAGGCTTAGAGAACTAAGACAGAGAAGAGTTTGGTGCAGAAGGGCAGGGAGGACACTAGGCTGAGGTTTAGAGCAGGAAGTATAGCTTTGTGTGCATCAAGAAACACACCTTTAATCCCAGACAGAGGTAGGCTAATCTTGGAACTGGAGGCCAGCCTGGTCTACAGAGTGAATCCCAGGACAGCAAGGGCTACACAGAGAAACCCTGTCTCGAAAAGCAAAACAAACAAAAACATACTTTGCTCCCAGACCAGCCTGCAGGTCAGCCCAAGATACTGCTTTCAATCTCCCACCTACCTGCTGTGGGATTGGAAGAAAAATCCCGTCCTCTCTAGTCTCCTGCTGCACCTGGGGCTGTGAGCTCAGTGGAAGCAGGGCCTTGACCCACATTCACTGGGGTGCAGCTAGAGGACCCCCATCCCTATAGACATCGGCTCCCAGGTTCCCTTGCTGCCCTTCTCCCTATCCCCCCTGGCTCCGTCTAAAATCGACACACTCCCTTCCGAGCCACGAGGCGTGTTTTCCCTGTGGGGTTTACAAATAACTTCAAATCTTACTGTTTTCTTCCCCTAATGAATTCTGCGAACGCTGTTACAGGCTCTGTAGTAATGAAGGCGGGCGGAAGCTGGGCCGCAGCTCTGCCGGGCTGCATTAGCGTTGAGCCCGCCGCCGCCGCTGCCACCACTACCACGCAAGCGCAATGGCCACGGATCCATTTTATTGACAGTATCCACCTGGGCAATGCCTGCGTCAGGACTTCGTGCTAAACTAGGTCTGAAAGGCGTTCCTGACCCTCGTTACCGCTCTAATTGTGCTTAAGAATCCAGATTATTTCAGAAGCGAAGTCGACACCCTGGGGGAGGACATTACATATCCCAGTCATTGATGGCTCCTGGATCTTTGGAGATGGCGCTGCCCCACATCTGAGCCTCAAGATGATTCCTTTGGAGCTGCTGGGTCCCACTGGATCTGGTGGTGGTTGGGGGACAAAGCAGGGGATCCCTGGGTCAACAGTGTCCTCTTTGGTTGTGTAAAAGTTGAGACCCCGAAGGTGATGGGCTTGCTGCACAAACAGGAGGACTTCAGTTCAAAGCCCAGCACACAGGTAAAACGCCAGATGTGGTCTCTGGTGTGTTCAACCCCAGCGCGGTGAGGGAAGAGACAGGAGGTCCCCTAGGGCATGCCAGCAGACAGCTCGGCCTGCTTCAGTGAGAGACTTTGTCTTATCACTCAGTAAGGTAAGTGACAGAGAGAGACACTTGGTGTCCTCCTCTGTCCTCTTTGTGTATGTATGCCCCTGCACACAGGTACCACATACACACCACACATATGCACCACACCTAGGTCATGGGGACACACCTCCACCTTACACACACATACCACAGTGACACACACACACGGAATACATATATGTACACACACGTAAGAAAAGAAGGTTGAGGCCCAAAGGCTCACAAAATCTCACAGTTAGTAAGACTCAGGGTGAGGGGGGAGCATTGCACCACCAACAGGAGCACACACACACACACACCCAGCAGCAGGGCAGAGATTTGCATGGTCTGGTCTACAGCTCCTCTGATCTCCTCCAAACATGAAATGGGTGGGGCAGTGTTCTCTTCTGCTCTGTGCAGGTGACAGAGGCTGAGGACTCGGGGCTGAACACTGTCTCTAGACTGTGTGGCAAGGGAATACCCCAACCGGAGGCCTGCCGGAAGTCCTACCTTCGCTGTACACTCCTGGTTCTGACATCCTGCAGGTTCTGGGGTTTCCATCCCAGTTGGGGACAGTTATTATGGGAGAAAAATCAGTCCCACACTTGCTTGGAACTCCTGGGGCTCCTGGCACTGATCAAGTTGGGTTTGGGTCCTGGCTGCTCCCTGACTTACCTGGGAGTTCCCTCTTCTCTCTGGGCCTCAGTTTCTCCACCTCACCTGTGCGTTCCTGACACTGAGTTAGAGTGTCTGTGCTCAGCACTGGGGACCCATGGTGGCCCTTCCTGCTATTACGATCCACCCCCCCTAGTCTGCATATCCAGGGGTGGGGAGTGAGGTACCCACAATGGCGGATCTAACAGTCTACACAAGATGCTCTTGGTATATTAGAATTGGGGTGCTGTTCTCTGAGCCCCCAAAGCTTCCAGTCCACTTCTGTATCATTCCTGAAGAAGCGTCCCTTCAGACCTTTGACACATTTAAATCATTGAGTCAAGTGTTTGCTTGCTTGGTTGGATTGGAGTCAGGGTTGAGGCTGGCCTCAACTTCCCTGTGAGGCTGGACATGACCTCGAATCTCTGATCTTCCTTCCTCCTCCTCCTGAGTGTTGGCATCAGGGGTGTGCATCACCATGCCTAGTTTAGGAGATGCTGGTGATCAAGCCCAGGGTCTCGCGCGTGCCAGATAAGGACTCTCCAAGCTCAGCCACATCCTCAGCCCTAGTGTTACAGTCTCGGGGCTTTGTAGGCCTTTCTTCCCAGGTACACATGGGACCTACTGAACCAGTGGGCTGGGGCCCCATAGAAGCTGGCCACTCTCAGCTCTGCAATACACCCGATTCAGAGTAAGCCTCACCCAGCATAATCTCCCTCTGTATCCCAGAGTGATGGAGGGTTTCTAGGGGATCCTCTAGTTTGCCCTTGACCCATAATGCTCCTCTCACATTAATTCTCCTCATCTTTGTCCTCCACCACCACCACTACCACCACCACCACCACCACCACCACCACCACCACCACCACCATCATCATCATCATCATCTGCAGGGCTGCTAAACCTCATCCCCGTCCCATACTGGGCGATTCTAGGCAGGTACGCTACCACTAAGCTTCAACATCAGGTCTCTTTTTACTCCCTTGACACAAGGCTTCACTCAATTGCCCAGACTGGCCTAGAATTCACCCAGTAACCCGCACAAGCTTTGAACTAGTGATCCTCCTCCTGCCTCAGCCTGTAGATTAGTTAAGATGACTTCCCCATACCCCCAGATCCATCCCTTCCCCCAATGGTTAACTAAATGGAAACCCCTGGGCCCTTCACCCCGCTTCTGAGTTCTGGGCCCTCGGCATCACTCAGGGGCCAAGATAGTAGCCCCCCCCCAATCTTGCCAGGTTCTTTCCTTAATAGGCAGTTATGAGGGTCCTTGAGTGGCTTGGAGGGGACCCACTGAATGTGATTTTATTAATTTAAAATCAGGCCTAAGGCAAGTTAAGAAGTGACCTCACCCCCTTGGGCTGCACCAACCCCTCTCCTCTACCCCCTGTCCTAGGTGGAGGTGGCCAGCCTGGTTTAATTAATCCTCCACCATACCTTGGAGGGCAGGTGGCAGCCTCAGGCAGGCAAACTCTCAGCAGCTCCACACAGGGGCATACCCAGCCTCCGCCCTGTCTCACTCCCTGCCAGCCCAACTCTAAACAGAAGCCTGGATTTTCTTGTTTTAATTCGTTTTTTATTCCCTTCCTCCTCCTCCCCCTCCTCCCTCTCCTCTTCCTCCCCCTCTTCCCTCCTCCTCTTCCTCTCCCTCTCCCTCTCCCTCTCCCTCTCCTCCTTCTCCCTCTCCCTCTCCCTCTCCCTCTCCTCCTTCTCCCTCTCCCTCTCCCTCTCCCTCTCCCTCTCCCTCTCCCTCTCCCTCTCCTTCTCCTTCTCCTTCTCCTTCTCCTTCTCCTTCTCCTTCTCCTTCTCCTTCTCCTTCTCCTTCTCCTTCTCCTTCTTCTTCTTCTCTTCCTCCTCCTCTTCTTTAGAAGTTTTTCCTGTTAGTACTGAGGCAGGGTCACTCATTGGCGTGGAGCTAGGACTGGCTGATAAGCCCCAGATCCAGGGATTCTCATCTCCATCCTCTCTAAGCCCCAGTGCTGGATTACAAGCAAGTAATCCAAGTGTATTATGTGTGTATCTCTGTGTGTATCTGTGTGTCTGTTTCTGTGCGTGTGTCAGTGTGTGTGTGTGTCTATGTGTGTCTATGTGTGTCTGTGTCTGTGTTTGTATGTCTGTTTCTCTGTATGTGTGTGTCTGTGTGTCTGTGTGTCTATGTGTCTGTGTGCATACATGTATTCTCCACAGTCTTTTTTTTTATGGGGCATGTTGTCATGTAGCCCAGGCTAGCCTTGGGCTTCCGGTCCTCTTGCTGTGGTTACAGGTGTGTGCCACCAAACCTTTCTTTGGGTTTTATTTTTAAATCAATCTTCCAGGACAGGGGAAATGATGGCTCAGTGGATAAAGCCTTTGCTGTGCACGCGTGAGGAGCAGAATCCAGTTGCCCAGAACCTGGGTAAATGCCAGGTGGAGATGGCAGCTTGCCTGGCAAGCCGAGACAGAGGGCCGAGACAGAAAAATCTCCAGAAACAGCGAGGGCTTCTAGACTAGCAAAATGGACAGGCTTCATTCAGTTGAGAACTTTTCAATTCCCCTGCCTCGGCGAGTAAGATGGAAAATGACCAAGGAAGCCCCGCCCCCCCCCAATGTGAGCCCTCAGATGTGAACTTGAATTCACACACACACACACACACACACCACACACACACACACTTCAGAACTGCCCTCGCTGGTTCGTGTGTGGTGTCTGCTGAGAAGACTGGACTGTAGCTGCTGATTTATTTTTGGTGTTTGCTCCTGGACTGGACCGCTGACAACAAAGATTGAACTCACTCCTAAAGAACTATTTTTAAATAGGTCTACTTCCCCCGAGTCCTAATAACTTTTCTTTTCTGATGCCTTGCTTGAGTGGTGAGCTAAAAGAGAGGTTGAATACTTAGTAAAGTAGGTTGGAAAAAATTATGCCTACTCTCTCTAGAATGTTCTAGAGCCTTTGTACATCCATCTGCACTTTGGAATTGGGTGCATTATTCTACAGCAAGTGTGGCTGTAGAATTCACTGTTTAAAATAACAAAATCATTCCTTGTCTCTGTACATCACATTTCATGAATTTCACAAAAAGACAGCATTTCAGTCCTACAAACCTTACGTCGTCCAAAACGTAAGGGTCTCTTCATCTATTTAGATCTTGTTTGGTTGGGTTTTGTTTGTTTGTTTTGATTTTGGTTTCCCGGCCCTGGCAGAACTCGCTTTGTAGCCCAGGCTGGCCTCAGAGAGCCGCCTGCCTGTGAACTCCCAAGTGCTGGGATTGAAGGCATGCAGCACCACTGCTGGCTACTTAGGTCATTTTGACTTGCCCGTCCTTTCTTAACATTTCAGCATACAGGTCTTGCTGTACTTGGGAGCTAGTATTCCCTCAGCAATTCCCGCCAGGGTTTGAAGATGTGGGAGATTTTGTTACTTACGGCAATATTATGATATATTCACAATATACAATATTATAATGCATCTCTTTTAAAAATACATTTCCTTCGTTATTATTTTGTTTTTAATTTTTGGTTTGGGAGTTTTATTTTGTTTGCTTGGGTTTTTTGTTTTGGTTGTGGTCCTTGTTGCTTTGGTATTTAGAGACAGGGTCTCACTATGTAGCCTTGGCTGTCCTGGAACTCATTATGTAAACCAAGCTGAGTCACAGAGACTGGCCTGCCTCTGCCTCTGCCTCTGCCTCTGCCTCTGCCTCTGCCTCTGCCTCTGCCTCTGCCTCTGCCTCTGCCTCTGCCTCTGCCTCTGCCTCCTGAGTGTGTCATTGCACTTAGCTCATTTTGTATTTTTGTTACTGAATTATTATTATTATTATTATTATTATTTATGAGTGTGGAGGTCAGGGGACAACCTTATGAAGTTAGTTTTCTCCCTTCACCTTTGTGTGGGTTCTGAGGACAGACCTCAGGCTGTCTGGAGCCCCCCCTCTGAGTCCCTGAATGAGGCCAGTATACTGTGACTTGATAAAAGAATGTTCTGGCCAGGCACGGTGGTGCCCACCTTTAATCCTAGCACCAGAGAGGTGACAAGGAGGAGGAGGAGGGTGGAGATGAAGTAATCCAGAAAGAATTGAAACAGAAGCAAAGCACAGACCCCACAGATCTAGATGACTATAAACAATTATAGTGGTCTTGTATTTTTTTTGTCAGTTTTTTATTTTTCAGAGTGTTGAAGAAAGAATTTCAGAGTAGGGCTGGAGAGAGAACACAGCCAGAAAACTACTTGTCTTGCAAGCATAGGTAGTGAACGATTCCTCAGAATCCACCTAAAACATGCCAGGCAGTGGGGCACACACAAGGGAGTCAACATAGATGGATCCCAGCCAACTTACAAAAGAAAAAACCGTGGAGGGTCAAAAGAACAACACCCAAGGTTATCCTCTAGATTACAGGCCCGAACTCACACATGCACGTGCGTGCGCGCACACACACACAACCATAACCACCATCATCACCATCCACAAACACACACACACACCACCCACAAACACACACACACCACCACCCACAAGCACAGACACACACACACACACACACACCACCACCACCATCCACAAAAACACACATACCACCATCCACAAACACAGACACACACACACCACCACCACCCACAAACAAACACACACCGCCACCACCCATAAACACAGACACACACACGCACACACACACCATCACCACCACCCACAAACACACACACACCACCACCACCAGCACCTCACACACATAATACTGAGGAAAACCCCAGAGTACAGTGCTCTAAACAACCACTACAGCTGACCCACCAGTCCCTGACCCACATTCTGTGTCCATACCCTCCAGGTTCCCGGGGCCAGAGCTATCACCTGCCGCTGCCTCTACCTCCCCTCTTTGCTCAGTCTTGCCCACACCACAGCCATCTGAGCCAGGCAGAGTTATGCCAATGTGCCAAAGGCCCTGAGAGATGCCAGGGTTTGCTCAAGGCGGCTTTGAGGAAGGCCTCCAGGCTCTGCTCCTGACACGGCTACCTCAGGGGTGTGAGTCCGGGCTCCTGTCCGTCCCCAGGACCCCCTGTTCCCACCCTCTGCTCACTGATCTGCACCAGCACCCTGGGTAGCTGCTTCCTGCCATCTGCAGCATATCCCCGCCCTAGGAAGAGACACTAGCTATTTACCACGGACTCATTTACGTTGGTTAATTTTTAATAATATTGAAGTTTCTGTGTGAGTAATTCAGGTAAATTATTTATTAAAGTGCAAGACAATTATCAGTTGCCAGTGTTACCTATAGTGTGGGCAGACGTGGCCCAGGAGTGTGGATTGACAACTGGGGTTCACATACCTCAGGGCAGTGCTGACACTCACAACCTGCAGCCGGTCGCCCACACCCTGCGCACCCTAACCTCCCTCCTGGTGGCCCCTGCTTTTCCTCCTAAGTCCTGTACGTCATCCCTTGGTGACATTTGTGGCCTCGTGTAAGTTCGGCTCCTCCAGTCCATCCCCATGTCCCCCAAGCTAATCCCCACAGCAGTGACTTCCCACAGCCTCAATCCAGCACCTAGAACCCTCCGGGACCCCTCTCCCCTCCACAACTGCCTAACATTTCATGTGTCCAGTTCCAAACGCTTCTGTCTCCAACTACCTGGGTCAGCCCCAGCCTCCTGTCATTCCAAAGAGACCCTTGAGAACACCCTCTGGGTGTGGCTCTCAGAGGTAAATATTGTATTCCTGTCCGGTACAACACTCAAGGAAATGTCCCCAGCATTCAGTGGGCCTGTCCATAGGATTGTGGGAGTTTCCCAGAATCCATGGGAGTGTCCCAGCATCGGTGGGCAAGACCCCATCACACTGTCAGCGGGGTACCAGCCCTCGGTGGGAGCATCCCAAGACTCAGGGGAGACTTTAAGTAGAGTACCCTTGGCTGAGTGGAGGGTTTAGCAGACACGCAAGGCTATGTATGTGTGGA
Organism: Apodemus sylvaticus; assembly: GCF_947179515.1. Lineage (NCBI taxonomy): Eukaryota > Metazoa > Chordata > Mammalia > Rodentia > Muridae > Apodemus > Apodemus sylvaticus. Next base: position 27,142,289 of record NC_067493.1, on the reverse strand, counting down.
CGGGGCTGCCCGGTCTCCTTCGTAGACCTTTGGTGCTTGGCTGCCACCGGGCCCCACAAGTCCCTCCACCACCGTTCTCACCATCATACATTTCCGAGGAGCATGGATCCAGGAAACCATCCCCAAATACTGCTTAAGTTCTGGCCCTCTAGGGAGAGGTCGCACTCATTTTCTCAGTTCCAACCCATGCACCCCACCTGCTCCTCCAGCCAACCGCCAACCGGGGACTGCAGCTCGCCTGCGCCAGGCTGTGCCTGCGAGATCACCACATAGGCACCCCACCCAGCTAGTGGCTCGATGCCCTTAATCACCAGCATCCCGGCAGCTGGGCGCACCAGGTGGCTTTACACTAATTAAAGAAGAGGGGGCGTCACCAGACCCCGGCACAGGCACAGGCACAGCAGGCAGGCGAGCCTGAAACTATCAGCCTCGGTGGCAGTTCAGTTCCGGGTCATTCCTGAACTACAGAAGTGACCTGGTCGATGAAAGGCTGAGAGTAGGAGGGGGTTCCACAGCCAGAAAGGTGGTCCTGTCACCCAGAGGAAGAGACTCAACACTTCTAGGAAAATGTAAGCTGTGTGAAGGACTGACTATTCAAAGCTTAGGTAAACAAAATAACAACCTAAACAGAGCAGGGCAGCTTTGGCCCTCCTCGCTCCCCACATCTGGCAGATATTGTGAGATGCAAGAAAACCAAAGCACGAGGGTCCCTGAAGACCCCAGTTTGGGTCCCTTCTATATGATTCTTGCCTTTTAATCAGATCCAGAATAGAAGCCCACAACGTGGACAACCCCGGACCCCAGACCTGGCCAGAGTCTAGGAGTATCTCACTGACCTCTCCAAAGCTTGAAACATCATCAAGGAGACATTTCTATTTCCGTCACGTGGCCAGGAAGATACTGGGCAGCCGAGCCGTCATCCGTAATGCTAGACAGAACGGGAGAGGTTCCCATTGTCACACCCCCAGAAGAGCTGCTGCGGTAACCAGCTGAGGAAGGGCGCGGAAGCCATTCGGGCAGCCTAGAAAAGTGGGGGACAGGCTCTCCTGGGAGTTAAGAGCAGCTCATGGGGACCTCTACTTGGGACTGCTGCCTCCATGCCTGGTCCTTGGGACAGCAAGTGACTAGTCGCTCAGCTTGATCCGGGATTTCCTGCACCTGCGGAGCCCTGAGGCCACTCTCTGAACACCTATAACTTGGGACTTGAGCTAGGGTGCCTCAGTAGGTTGCACAGATCCCTGGCCACTGGTGGGCTCCTCATCTGTGAGGTCCGCGTGGCGTGGAGTTTGAGTGGATGCTCACAACCCAGCTCAGGCAATCGGGCTCTGCTCCACGGGGTCACGAGGGGGCGACCAGAGTCCCCCAAGGTAACCACCATGGCCCTGTCACCTCCAAAACACATCCTGTCCCGTGGAGAGGAAGTCTGGATTGTTGAATACCACTAACCTATCCATCCCAGACACCCATCTGCCACCTCCTGATAGATCTTTTCGGGGGTAGAAAAGCCTTGACTGGCCTCTCCTTTAAGAAGTGTTGCCGTGAAAAGTCAGCTTACGTGTTTGATTTAATCGTGAACCAATGATTTTTGCAAAGTGGGGCATGACCCCGGTCATTCTGTGAAAATGAATTGCCTGGGAAATGGAAATTGTCACTTTATTATGGGATTTAAAAATTCAATCCCAATTGAATAATGATGTGAGGGAGACCAGCCTGAGTCCTTCCTTCTCCCTCTTATTAATGAATTAGGATCCATGGAGGGGTGGCAGGATGGCTAAACAGTATTCAATTTCCTGCCCCAGTCAAGGTGGTCTCCAGTAGAGGGGCATCTCAGCCTCCCCATCTTTCCTTACTCTCCAGGGAGTCTCCCAGAATTCAGACCTTTTCAAGTTTGTGGAACATCGCACCACAAATATGATCGCTATGCCTTTGCCCAGGCTGTCTTATCCAGAAGGGTAAACCCCATGGAAGCTACTGGCATCTTTCCCTCAAGCAACATTATGGGTGAAGCCCTGTACTAGGTGAGGTTAGATTTGATGCTCAGAGTGAGGGCCACCACTGTACTGGCTGGTTTTGTGTGTCAACTTGACACAGGCTGGAGTTATCACAGAGAAAGGAGCTTCAGTTGGGGAAGTGCCTCCATGAGATCCAGCTGTGGGGCATTTTCTCAATTAGTGATCAAGGGTGGAGGGCCCGTTGTGGGTGGTGGCATCCCTGGTCTGGTGGTCTTGGGTTCTATAAGAGAGCAGGCTGAGCAAGCCAGGGGAAGCAAGCCAGTAAGGAACATCCCTCCATGGCCTCTGCATCAGCTCCTGCTTCCTGACCTGCTTGAGTTCCAGTCCTGGCTTCCTTTGGTGATGAACAGCAATGCAGAAGTGTAAGCTGAATAAACCCTTTCCTCCCCAACTTGCTTCTTGGTCGTGATGTGTGTGCAGGAATAGAAACCCTGGCTAAGACCACACCCGTCATCACACTGTGGAGCTGGGCTCTCAAACCTGCTCCATCCATGGAGCTGGGCGTGGGAGGGAGACAGAGCCACAAGCTGGTCCTCGTGTCCTCAGTGATGTGTCTACATCAGTCCTTGCTGTCTGTGGTTGAGAGCCCCAGTTCCATGGGTCAACCAGCTGCTGAGTAGCAAGGCTCAGATGGGTCGTGATGGGTATGCTTGTCAACCTAGAACTCAGGAGATGAAGACAGGAAGGTCCGGAGATCAAAGCTAGCCTAAGCTACAGAACAGGTTTCAAGGCAAGAAGAAACAAAGAAGAGGAGGGGGAAGTGCGAGAAGGGAAAATTTGAAAAACAACAGATGTATTATATATATATATATATATGTGTGTGTGTGTGTGTGTGTGTGTGTGTGTGTGTATGTGTGTATACATATATATACATATTTATATATATATGTATGTGTGTATACATATATATATACACACACATATATGTATATATACACACATATATATATAGGCTTTCCCTTCCTTCTTTCCTTCCATTCTTCCATTCTTCTTTCCATTCTTCCTTCCTTCCTTCCTTCCTTCCTTCCTTCCTAAGACAGGATCTCATGTAGCCCAGGCTATCCATAAATTCACTAAGTAGCCAAGGATGATCCTGAATTCCCCAGTCCTCCTGCTTCTGCTTCCCTGGACACTGGGATTACAAGCATGCACCACTACTCCTGGGTCATGTACTGCTGGAGGTGGAGCCCAGAGCTTCGCACATGCTCGGTGAGCCCTCCACAGCCCATGCCCAGTCCCAGACTATGTTTTTCTTGTTATATTCCCTAAACGATACAGAATGACAGCTACCTATATGGCAAGCTTACTATCTGGGGGATTGGAGTCATCAGAGATTATTCAAAATCTGAGGCAGGACAGGCAGGAGTTGTACGCAGATACACTGCCATCATGAATGAGGGCCTGAAGTATGGGGATTCTAGAATAACCCATAATGATACCGAGTGCTCATGTATGTATATGTATGCATGAGTGCATGAGTGTGTGTACATGAGTATATGTGAGAGAGTGTGTATGTGAGTGTTTTTATGTGTGTGTATGTATATGCATGAGTGTGTGAGAGACAATGCATGCACATGTACTTGTATGTGTGTGTATGTTTGTATGTGTGCATAGGGATGTACATGTGTATGTGCATGAGTGTGTGAGAATGCATGTGTGTGTGCTTGCATGTGTGCATGAAAGAATGCTGCGTATGTAGTGTGTGTGTGTGTGTGTGTGTGAGGATGTACGCATGTGTAGTTTGATAAAAGTATAGAGCACAAGCTTGAAGAGATGGCTTAGCAGTTAAAAGCACTTTGCTGCTCTTGAGGAAGACCTGAGTTTGGTTCCCAGCACCCATGTCAGGTAATTCACAACTGCCTGTAACTCTGGTTACAGGGACTCTGATGCCCTGCCTTTCCGTCTCTATGGGAAATGCACTTATGTACACATACAGACCAACATGCAACTAAAAATAAGGTAAATTTTTGCCGGGCGGTGGTGACGCATGCCTGTAATCCCAACACTCTGGGAGGCAGAGGCAGGTGGATTTCTGAGTTCGAGGCCAGCCTGTTCTACAGAGTGAGTTCCAGGACAGCCAGGGCTATACAGAGAAACCCTGTCTCGAAAAAAAAAAAAAAAAATCCAAAAAAAAAAAGGTAAAATTTTTTGGGTTTTTTTGGATTTGGCATTTTTGAGACAAGGTTTCTCTGTATAGCCCTGGCTGTCCTGGAACTCACTCTGTAGAACAGGCTGGCCTCGAACTCAGAAGAGTTCCTGAAGAATCTCATTAACCACGGGATAAAGGGCTCAGTGGGGAAAGGAACTGCTACACAAGCATGAAGACCTGACGCTAATCACCAGCGCCACATAAAGAAGATGGGAACCGTGGGCTTGTGTGTTAGCCCAGCCTTTGGGGAGGTAGAAGCAGGAGGACTCCTGGGGCACTGACCAGATTCCAGTAAATAACTCTGTCTTACAACAACAACAACAACATCAGATACACAACAGCAACAACAATGAACACGTTGGCTTGTGCCTAAGAAACAACACCTCTGGCCTACTCTCCTCAGCTCTCCTCTCCTCTCCTCTCCTTTCTTCTTCTTCTTCTTCTTCTTCTTCTTCTTCTTCTTCTTCTTCTTCTTCTTCTTCTTCTTCTTCTTCTTCTTCTTCTTCTTCTTCTTCTTCTCTCTCCTTCCTCCTCTCTCCTGTCTTTCCTTTTCTCTCTCTCCTCCTCCTCTCCTCTCCTCTATTCCCCTCCCCTCCCCCTCTTTCCCCCCTCCCTCTTCTCTTCCTTCTCCTTCTCTTCTTCTTCTTCTCCTCCCCTTCCTCCTTCTCCTTCTTCCTCTTCCTCCTCCTCTTCTTCTTCTTTTTAATATTTTTATTTTCTATATTCTTTGTTTACATTCCAAATGATTTCCCCTTTCCCAGATCCCTCCTCCCCATATGTCCCATAAACCTTGTTCTCTCCATTCTTTTTAAATTTTTCTTTCTTTTTTTTTTTTAAGATTTACTCACTTATTATATGTATGTATGTGAGAACACTGTCAATGTCTTCAGACACACCAGAAGAGGGTTCCAGATCACATTACAGATGGTTGTGAGCCACCGTGTGGTTGCCAGGAATTGAACTCAGGACCCCTGGAAGAGCAGTCAGTGCTCTTAACCGCTGAGCCATCTCTCCAGCTCCTCTTCTTCTTCTTCTCCTCCTCCTCCTCCTCCTCCTCCTCCTCCTCTTCCTCCTCCTCCTCCTCTTCCTCCTCCTCCTCCTTCTTCTCTCCCTCTGATTATCACTGGATCACTTGGAAAAGCAATCAAAGATATCACAAAGAAAATAGAGGCAGGAGTTGGAGAGACAACTCAGCAATGAAAAGCGCTGGATCGTAATGGCGGAGGACCTGTGTTTGCTTCCCAGCTCTGCCGTGGGCACTTCAAAACCACCTGCAACTTCAGTCCCGGAGTGATCTGATTATCTCTTCTGACCTCTCCAGGAACCAGGCATGCACATGGTAAAGAGACACACACATGCAGGCAAAATATTCATATACATAAAATAAAATATGGCTTCATTTCCTGTTCCTGCTCTTTGGGGCTGTTTTTTAATTTTCTTTTCTGAAAACTGTTAACCACGGCCATGGCATTTTGTAAAGTTCCAGCAGTTTCCTGAAGTTTCAGGAGTCAACACTCCGGAATTAAAGTCACTTGCTTCTCAAAAAAAAAAAAAAAAATCTTTAGAAAGAGAATAGGGGGCTCCCCAACTGTAGGGATGCAAGGTGAAAGATCACCTGCAATCACTGAGTTGGAGAACTCTGTCTCTTTGTGGATGGTCCTGGTGGCAGAGGATGAGGCTGGCCTGTGAGAGTTCAAACCCAGACAGGATGGAGGTGGGGTTGGGTGGAGAGCTGGGTGTCCCACCCGCAATTCAAGGGAGCCTGAAGGAGGGTTGCAAAATACAGCTGAGCCACTGTAAATGCATATGCTCTGTGGGAACAAATGCTACCATACTCATTTCTGGGCAGGATACCTCCAAATGGTTACCCAGTTTCCTTGGCGCTGAGGGTGATTAACATTGATTTTGCTCCCCCTCTTGGCCTCAGTTCTTGCATCTGTAAAATGGGCTTGACCCCCAGGCCTCCTCCCTCCTTCTGCCTCATGTCTCCCATTCCCCGCACACACACTTACCTCTGATCCCATCACTGTGCCCAGGGATTGGTATACACAACAGTGTCCTGGCCAGGCCAATGCACCAGGGCTCCTCTGGTTAGGAAGTTAGGCCTCATTTATTGTTTTCCTGGGCGAGATATTCACAGAGTCCCAGCAGTGCGCATACCAAGCAGAGCAGGTGCGGGTGGGCAGGAGGTGTTGCCATCAGCAGAACGAAATAATTAAAAGAGGATTCGGGGATCAGACAGACTGTGGCTGGGGGCAGCCAGCACTTAACTCTTCCCAGGCTGGGCTGTAGAAGGACCAGTCCATGGGCAGGAAGGCTGGACAGGAGCTGGGCGAAACCATGCATTGAGCGTCCAGGCCCCAGAAGAAGATGAGTAGGACCGCCTGTCATGTCCTCACTCTGGCCAGTGTCCTATAGTGTTTGTGCTCTACTCCAGCATTTCCCCTGAGCTGCGTAACCACTAGGGGGTCTCTACTGTTGTTTGTTTTAAGTACTGGAGAGTGAACCCAAGGTTTAATGCATGCTATGCAAACACTTTATCACTGAGCCATGTCCTCTACTTCTCATGGTGCTGGTGGGGCCGGGGACAATGACAGATACTCTCCTGATGTGTGCCAACCCCTCCAGCATCTACAGAATATTCTAGGCAAGTACTCCACCGCTGACCTCAACCCAAGCACTCTTTCTGCTTTTATTTGTGAGATGGGCTCTTACTAAGTTATCTAAGCAGGCCTTGAACTTCTAACGTTCAGCCTCAGGAGACCTGGAACGGCAGACCTACCCATCAGCCCCAGCTCTGACCACTTTTGATTTCCGTGCCATCTCCTTCAGCTCCCGCTCAGGGTGGGTCGGTGCCTCAGTTCTGTCCAGCTACCGAGCAGGTGAGACAAGAGAACACCCACCAGCCCAGACAGGCTCCAACATCTCCCAGAACTCTTTATGAGGACTGATGGAATCCCCAACAGGTCCTAGTGGGGTAACTGGCTTCAGCCCTCTCAGCTAATGGCCCCTGCGTGCCTCGAGGCAGCACCCAGCCTTCGCTTCCAGACATCCTCAGAGGGATGGAGAGGATAAGGACCTCAGTTTGAGCACTGTGGTGACCAACCCTACCCAGCTTGTCCCTACGGAAACCTCCGTGAACTCAGGGTCATCCTGTCCCTCCAGCATACATCAGGGTCTCCAGCATCTTCTGGGTCTTCTGGCGCCCATAAAGACAAGTGCAGACCACAGCCGTGTAAGGCAATACAAATATTGGGGGGAAAGACCAGTGGGGAAATGTGTTCCTGTAATAGACTGTTGGCCATCACACAACAAACAGCATCATTGTAACGTGTGTGAATTCCGACCAGGCACAGAGTGGGTGGGTCCTCTCTGTGCCACACTACAGGAGACTCTGTTACAAGCCTGGACAGCCAGGGGGCTGGTCACCTGCTGGTGTTTTCCCCCACATCCTGGGAATTGACTTGGGTCCTCACAAGGCTGTCAGCTTGGACATCTGCCCATGGCATCTGCTCTTGGCTTACAGGGATTTCCTCATAAGATGGTAGGTAGCAGAGCTCTGTGCATCCAGGGACACGCTACTGCAAGCTTTTTCTGTAGCCACCAGGGCTCATGTGTGTGTGTGTGTGTGTGTGTGTGTGTGTATGAGTAGGTGAGTATATATGAGTGTGTAAGTGTGTGTGAGTGTGTGATAGTGTATGTAAGTGTGTATATGAGTGTGTGTGTATGAGTGGGTGAGTATATACGAGTGTATAAGTGTGTGTGAGTGTGTGATAGTGTATATAAGTGTGTATATGAGTGTGTGTGTATGAGTGGGTGAGTATATATGAGTGTGTGTGTGTGAGTGTGTGATAGTGTATGTAAGTGTGTATATGAGTGTGTTTATGTGAGTGTGAGTGTGTGTTAGTTTGTGAGTGTGTGTGTTAGTGTGTGTAAGTGTATGTATGAGTATGTGAGTACGTCTTAGTGTGTGAGTATGTGTGTGTGTGTTAGTTTGTGCATGTGTTCGTGTGTGTATAAGTGTGTGAGAGTGTGTATATGAGTGCATATATAAGTGTATGAATGTGTGAGAGTGTGTATGTGAGTATGTGGTAGTTTGTGAGTGTGTTAGTATGTGTATGAGTGTGTGAGAGTGTGTATGTGAGTGTGTGAGTGTGTATATAAGTGTGTGAGTGTGTGTGAGTATGTATGCATGTCCCCCTCATCCAAGGGAGCAGGTCTAAGTCACAAAGTTGCAGAGCAAGAAGTGTGGGAGGAGACAGAAGGGTGGGAGCCTGCTATGAGCCGCTGAGAGTCCCACCCCAGAGGGAACAGATGAGGAAGAGCTCAGAGACCAAGGGAAGGAAGCGTCCTCCATGGCAAAGGCCTGAAGGAGTTCTGGGGCGGTGAATTCCACAAGCCAGCATGGCTGGAGAAGTGAGTGCCAGGAGAGAGTGTCACAGAGGAGGGGGGAGTCGTAGCTTTTATGTCAGCTAAGTGGAGGTTCCCCCCACCCCACCCTGTGTCCACCACATGCAGGCAAGGTCTGTTCCCAGCATCAGCGGAAAGGCACAAAGACTAGGCCATGGCTGCAGGGAATAAGACACCCCCAGCTGAGTTCACTGGCGCCCCAGAGAGGCAGCGGTGAGATGGGCCAGTGTCCTCGCGGGTCATCAGACAGCGCCAAGCATTCACACCACCCCAGGCACAGTGTGCAACTTCCACCTGCCCCCATCTCACCAATGAGGAGATGAAGACAGGCTTGCAACGCGTGTGCCTGGGTGCCCGGCTCCAAGCGTGGGTCTAATCAACCCTGAAGGAAGGAAGCCAGACTTCCCTATCTTAGCATGCGGCCTCCGCGGGTGTCATCCCACTTAACCAGGAAGTTCCTCATTGTCCCCTAAGCACAAACTCACCATCAGTCACCATGCACTCCACAAAGTGAGCCCCCCCTGGGGACTGGGAGAGGGATAAACAAGCAGAGATGGCCCCTGGGGAGCTAGCAGAGGCTTAGCAGAGTATCCTGGCTCTGCCTCTCCCCTGCCCACTGGGGATACCCACAGGTGCTGGGCTGGAGTGCAGATAAAATTTCTCATCTCCTTTCTGGCTCTTCCCCCTTCTGTCCCAGGTTCTGGGGCTTACAAAGCCTGGGACTGTAGCTTGGTCCTGACACTTGACCGGGAGGGAAGCCTGGTACATCTAACAGGCCTGGACCTGCCTTGTTGGCTTGCTTTTCCAACCTTAAGGGAGGTTTTGCCATGAGTCCCTTTCCCCCATTTCATCCCAGATAATGGAGCTAATTGGTCACAGTGCTGAACAAGAGTAAAATCCAAGACACCTATCTCCAGGTGGAGCCACGGAGAGGACACTACCACCTCTTCTCCCCGCCCCTCCCCCACCCAGACCCACCGCCATACAGTGGTGTGTCTGTGTCTGTGTCTGTGTGTGTGTGTGTGTGTGTGTGTGTGTGCGCAGACACACACAAACTTCCTTGTTAATTGCCCTAGTAATGCAGTAACACATCTGGAGTTAGTTTTAAAACAAATCCCAGCCTCCGTATCATCTCGCTCATAAATACTGCAGTATACAAGAGGGGCTTTCAATAATTTTCCATTTAAATGATGTTGGCTTTCTCCTACGATCAGCAGAGCACACGCTCACGGGGTAAAGACTGGTGAGGGGAAGCTGATCGAGCATCCCTGAGTGGGGGTTCTCCACAGCACCCCAATTCAACCCGGCACCTTCTCCTCTCTAGACACCCCAGTATTTAAAAAGAAAAAGTCTCAGTGCTGACACCAGCTCAAGACGTATGGGTCCCCAAGGGGCTCTGGGGACACACCACTGGTAGCTGCAATTTTCCATGGTTATAAAAACTGTGCTGAACATCTTTGTGCAGGAGGCAAGGCGTGGTTTTCGAATTATCCTTCAAGGAAGGTTCCCAGACCTGGATCCCATCATCAAAGAGCCCAGCCCAGATTGCTTTCCAAGGAGACACAAACACCATTCAGTTGCTCATAAATCACGGTGCCATGAGACCCAACGCAGAGGTCACTGAGCGTGGAGAATGGGGGTGGGGGAAAGCAGACCTCTTGCCCCCCCCCATGGCTGTGGTAGTGTGGGAAGGCTTTCTAACAGGGTGCCACGACTGCTCTTGACTCAGTTTCTCCATCTGGGAAGTGGTCCAAAATGACACGCGCTGTGGATCCTCTAAAGGTTCCTGTCACCTCTACAGAGAAGGTTGTTCACCCCAACCCCGTTGGGAGAGGATACTCAACCACTTTACTGTGACCAGGATTTCCTCTGAAGAATGTATTCCCCTTCCAGGAAGAGGGTCACCGATCTCTGCATGGATTGAGTTGTTGGCCTTCCTCCTCAGGAATCTCAGTTTGCCAGGCGGAGATGGGTGTTGGCAAATCTAAGCAGGAAAGAGTCAGTTTCTCCCATATCTATTCCTTCCAGTACTCGGAAAGGGAACGCAACTTGACCACAGCCTTGGGTGTCCTCAGATCCCAGACCCAGTTAAACCACCACCTTTGTCTTTGCCTAGGCAGTTACATGCCACACCCCGTTCCACAGATGGGAAAACTGAGATAGGGCACATCTAGCCTTGTATATGGTTCCCCAGATGGTCTCGGGCCGCCCCTTGCCTTGCTCAACCAAAACCCAGATTCCCACTATCCGCCAAAGGGATGTCCAGATGTACCTAACGAAACTGGAGTAAATCAGGCGCGGGGACCTAGTCCTGGAGTGTAGATGGAAGGAACCCTTCCCAGGGACACCTGCCGGGCAGCGCCTCCAGGCTGGCCGGCTCAGGTGCCCTTGCTGCTATGTTGTGGCCCGGGCGGAGTCTCCGCGCGCAGACCAGACGCAGCGACGCGCAAGGGGCGCCCCCTGCCGACGACAAGAAGGAGCGCAGACCCCAGACTACGCCAAGATCACGCACACACCCCCACCCCTAGGAGGTCAGCTAAGGCCCTGACCACGAGTGACCCCTACCCAACCCCTGCCGAACAATCACTCACTGAGGACCACCAGTGACTCCACCCACCAAGTAGCCCTTAATACCAATAGCAGCCCTATGAATGAATTCTTCCATTTAGACACTTTCCCATCAATAACCCTACCCATCAAAGGCCCCGTTTATCAGTGATCCTGATCAAAGCAGACCCATCCATTCCCAAGGGCCCCTCCCACTGTGGACCCCCTCCCATAATGACTGCCCACCGAGGCCTCTATCCTTCAGTGACTCTCCTCACCTCGGAATCTATTCAGGCCCACCTACACCCTGACTTTTGGGGTCTTCAGCCCAGCAATGAAGGGGCCCACTACAAAAATGTGACAATCAGTAATCACAGGACCACCACCGTGACTGGCCTGCTCCCACCTGGCCCTTGGCTGACCCTGCCCCTCAGGGTTTCCGGGAATACCGGGACCATGAGGGCGCAAATTGGCTGAGTACCTCACTCACAGGTTGCCTGCTCTTCCAAGTGTTCATCAGCTTTTATTCCCATTTTAGAAATAGGCAACTGAAGCCCATGACAGCTACATGATTCATCCTATTTGATTGTTGGGCCATTGACTCCAACAGCTTGGAGTGTGATTGCTATTGAAGAGCCCTCCCTCAGAGGCTCCATTTGTGGGGCGCTACGGCAGAGGGTTGCTGGGCCGACTTGAGGCCAGAAGTAGAGAACCAAACAGGGTAAGGTTACCCTGGGCACAGGGGCTTGAGCGCCCTCTAGTGGTCATCCTTCTGGACCCCCGCCTCCCTGCTTTTGTCTGAGAACCATCCTTCTGACGAGGAAGAAGGGGTCCTGGTGTGCTAAGAGCAGGCAACCACGTCCCAGGGGCAGGAGGAGCAAGAAAGACTGGGCATAGCTGGATGGCAAGCTCCCGCCCATCTGTCTTAGCTTCCTCTATTCCGGAGAGACAGAGGGACACACTGGCAGAGCCAGCAGCCAGCACAGAGGGGCAGGAAGGAGGGACAGAAAGAGGAGGGAGGCTGCATGGGAAGGACGAGCCCCAGGGGCGAATAGACCCGGGCTAATGGGAAGGTCCCGAAGCGCAGAGGACCAGGTGGACACAGAGGTGTTAGAAGATGGTGTGTGCTTCCCCCTGGTGACCCACACAGATGTTTACCAGTCTTTGTCTAAACCTGCCCGTGGCTGAGGCCCCGGGGGGCGGGGGGTCAGCAGGAACCACGGTGCAACCAACATGGGGTGAGCAGACCCTGCTGTGAATATCACAGCCTGCATGTGAGTGTATCTGTTTATGCCAGGATGGCATGTTGGGAGGGCCACGGCTGCAGCCCAGGCTTGGGGACACGCAGAGCCAGGTTACGCACTGCCCAGCCTGGCTCAGCCCTACATACTGAATCCCAAAGGCATAGAATCCCACCAAGGATTTAGGAGTTGACTGTGGCTTCTGCCTGATTGTTCCCACTTAGAGGGAGCTCACTCCCTCCAGAGGTGCCTCAGTTTGTTCCTGGGCAGTTTGCTAACTTGAACTAGAAAGTTTGTTTGTCTTCTTCTGTGGTGCTAGGGATGGAACCCGGGGCCTTGTACATACTAGTCAAATGCTGTCCTGTTTGGCCACACCCCAGCCCCTCCCTGGGGGACTCTAGGCAGGGGCTCTACCACTGAGCCACGCCCCCAGGGCCTCACTGGGGGATTCTAGGCAGGGGCTCTACCACTGAGCCACACCCCAGCCCGTCACTGGGAGATTCTAAGCAGGGGCTCTACTACTGAGCCACGCCCCCAGCCCCTCCCTGGGGGATTCTAGGCAGGGGCTCTCCCACTGAGCCACGCCCCCAGCCCCTCCCTGGGGGATTCTAGGCAGGTGCTCTACCACTGAGCCACGCCCCTAGCCCCTCACTGGGGGATTCTAGGCAGGAGCTCTACCACTGAGCCACGCCCCCAGCCCCTCCCTGGGGGATTCTAGGTAGGGGCTCTATCACTGAGCCACGCCCCCAGCCCCTCCCTGGGGGATTCTAGGCAGGTGCTCTACCACTGAGCCACGCCCCCAGCCCCTCCCTGGGGGATTCTAGGTAGGGGCTCTATCACTGAGCCACGCCCCCAGCCCCTCCCTGGGGGATTCTAGGCAGGGGCTCTACCACTGAGCCACGCCCCCAGCCCCTCACTGGGGGATTCTAGGCAGGAGCTCTACCACTGAGCCACGCCCCCAGCCCCTCGCTGGGAGATTCTAGGCAGACATTCTGCCACTAAGCTGGGCTTTCAGTCCTGTGAGACAGGCTTTCCCTATGTTGTCTAGACTGACCTTGAGTTCAGTCATTAGCCCAGACAATTCTTAATCTTTCTGCCTCAGCCTCCTGAGTGTTGAGACAACAGTAGTGTATCATCATCACGACTGTGAACATTACAGATTAAAATCAGGTAAGTGGATAAATAGGTGGGATATAGATATATAGGTATATATGGGTCTATATAGGTATAAATCTATATAGGTATATAGATCAATAGATACTAGATGATAGATAGGTAGAGAATGAAAGATACACGATGGATGGGTGAACAAAGGGATAGATAAATGATTGACAGCTTCTCCCCGACCGTGCTAACCTCTGCTGTAGCATGGAGTCCTGTGGTTATTGTGATACTCAGCCCAAAGGATGCAGGTGACCAAGGAAGAGCAGTGGTTTCGTTGCCCCTGGGAAAAGAAAGGACAGCGGGGATGGGGTGCTGAAGCCAGTACCTGAGTCCTCCACAGAACAGGAAGAAGAGGGAGAACCACAGTGAGGTAGTCGCTGAATGGAGGCAGCTCTGCCTAGAATCCCCCAGTGAGAGGCAGGGAGCACGGCTCAGTGGTAGAGCCCCTGCCTAGAATCTCCCAGGGAGGGGCTGGGGCGTGGCTCAGTGGTAGAGCCCCTGCCTAGAATCTCCCAGGGAGGGGCTGGGGCGTGGCTCAGTGGTAGAGCCCCTGCATAGAATCCCCCAGTGAGGGGCTAGGGTGTGGCTCAGTACTAGAGCCCCTGCCTAGAATCTCCCAGGGAAGGGCTGGGGCGTGGCTCAGTGGTAGAGCCCCTGCCTAGAATCTCCCAGGGAGGGGCTGGGGCGTGGCTCAGTGGTAGAGCTCCTGCCTAGAATGCCCCAGTGAGGGACTGGGCGTGGCCAAGCAGGACACCATTTTACTAATATGTATAAGGCCCTGGGTTCCATCCCTAGCACTACAAAAGAAAACAAATAAACTTCTTTCAAGTCACCAAGCTGCCCAAGAACAGACTGAAGCACCTCTGGAGGACACCCTTCATCTCTTGCCTCTGTGTGTGTGTGTGTGTGTGTGTGTGTGTGTCTGCAGATGAAATACGGAGGTCAGAGGTAGAAGTCAGGCTCTTTCTCAATTTCTCTCCATCTTGGTCTCTGCCTAAACAAGGACTCACCGTTTCAGCTAAACTGACTGGCCAGCAAGCCCCAGGGGTTCATCAGTCTCCACCCACTAGGAGCTGGGATTACAGACTCAAGATGCAATGCAAACTTTTATAAAGATATTTTATCACATGTATTTACTTATTAGGAGGTTTGCACATTTGTCAAAGCATGTGTGTGGAGTTTGGAGTTTGGAACCTTGCAGGAATCGGTTCTCTCCTTTTCCAATTGGGTCCCAGGGATCAAGCTCAGGTTGTCCTCATCTTGGTGGCAAGCACCTTTGTCTACTGGAACCTCTCCCTGGCCAGTATGTCAGCTCTAGGGACTGGGACTCCGGTTCTTGTACATTTTTTTTAGCATCTGAGCCAACTGTGCTGTCCTCTTGGTTGGTCATTTTCATTAGTTTGTTTTTGAGACAAGCAGCCCATTCTGGCCTCAAAACCATAGGTGGCCCAGATTTACCTCACAGGCACAATGATCTTCCCTCCTCAAGCTCCTAAATACTAGACGACAGACATATGATCTGTACCCGAGACTCTCTGCCCTCAAATCCCCTCTTACTCATTCGAGGTTCTGGTCTGGAGACAACCCATTACAACTGAGTTAGCTAATCTTTTCTCTCTAACCCTAACCCTAACCCTAGCCCTAGCCCTAGCCCTAGCCCTAACCCTAACCCTAACCCTAACCTTAACCCTAGCCCTAACCCTAACCCTAACCCTAACCTTAACCCTAGCCCTAACCCTAACCCTAACCTTAACCCTAACCCTAACCCTAACCCTAACCCTAACCCTAACCCTAACCTTAACCCTAACCCTAGCCCTAACCCTAGCCCTAGCCCTAACCCTAACCCTAACCTTAACCCTAACCCTAACCCTAATCTTAACCCTAACCCTAACCCTAACCCTAAACCTAACCCTAACCCTAACCCTAACCTTAACCCTAGCCCTAACCCTAACCCTAGCCCTAGCCTAACCCTAACCCTAACCCTAACCCTAACCCTAGCCCTAGCCCTAGCCCTAACCCTAACCCTAACCCTAACCCTAACCCTAACCCTAACCCTAGCCCTAGCCCTAACCTTAACCCTAGCCCTAGCCTAGCCCTAACCCTCGGGCATGTCTATACCGACACAAAAGGTTCAGATAATGGTACAGCTGAGTCCTATCCAGCCCCATCCAGAGGTAAAGAAAGGCCAACTATGAATGGAACCATCCAGTTCAGAGGATGTGGAGAAAGAGGAACACTCCTCCACTGCTGGTGGGGCTGTAAGATGGTACAACCACTTTGGAAATCAGTCTGGCAGTTCCTCAGAAAACTGGACATGACACTTCCGGAGGACCCTGCTATACCTCTCCTGGACATATACCCAGAGGATTCCCCAGCATGCAATAAGGACACATGCTCCACTATGTTCATAGCAGCCTTATTTATAATAGCCAGAAGCTGAAAGGAACCCAGGTGTCCCTCAATGGAGGAATGGATACAGAAAATGTGGTATATTTACACAATGGAGTACTACTCAGCAATTAAAAACAATGAATTCACGAAATTTTTAGGCAGATGGTTGGATCTGGAAAATATCATCCTAAGTGAGGTAACCCAATCACAAAAGAATACACATGGAATGCAATCACTGATAAGTGGATATTAGTTAGCCCAGAAGCTTTGAATACCCAAGTCACAATTAGCATAACAAATGACTCCCATGAAGAAGTATGGAGAGGGTCCTGATCCTGGAAAGGCTTGATCTAGCATTGGAGGGGAGTATCAAGACAGAGAAAAAGGAGGGAGGTGATTGGAGAATGGGTAGAGAGAAGAAGGTTTATGGGACATATGGAGAGGGGAGAACTGGGAAAGGGGAAATCATTTGGAATGTAAACAAAGAAGATAGGAAATAAAAATATTTAATAATAATAATAATAATAAGAGGTGTCTCAAAGATGGTGACTATTGGAACACACAGGGACAGGTTTCCCCAAGATAGGCATAGGAAAGACACAGAGACGCTGTCCAATACCGAGTCCTCCGATGAGCACGAGGTACCTGGGGAAGCTTCCACAAACAGCTGATGTTCATGCCTGTCCAGCCCGGGCAGCTCGAGGAGGCAGGGGGACAACCCTGAGCATGAGGTCTAGGTCCTGCTCCCTGGAATTTCAGAGTCCGGCTAGGGGAGCCCCATCCGTCGGGGATTCAATTAGGTGGAGAGCCGCTGTTAATTTTACAGGCCGTCCTGGTCAGAAAGGCTGCACCCGGTGCTTTCTGGGCAGCTCTTACCTCGCAGCTTGGGGTCAGCATGCGTGGAGGCGGCAATGATGCCGGCCAGGACATTAATGAGATGCCTCTAGGTGCAAATGTGAGTTTAATAGGTGTTACTTAACGCAATCCGCCTCCCGCACACCCGAGCCGCTGCACAGGCCTCCTGCCTCGTTAGAATAAGTAATTAGAGTGTAGGAACACTGGCCCTGACACTTTAATAAAGTGTCAGCCATCACCGATTTGGTATTTAATAAAATAAAATTAAATATTTATTGTATTTTGGGTCTGCGGCATATTTAAGACACACTCGACCCCCCCCCCCGCCAAGTCCCCTACCCACTTCTGAGGAGCCTCCACTTGACAATGGGGTGTGGCAGAAAGAAGCCCAGAGGCAAGGGGCAGAAGGGAAGGAGGCAGCAGGGATAGGTGACCACCCTGTGGAGCGGAGGGGCACAGCATTCCAGCTAGGAACCTCAGTGTTAGGGCTCTGCTTTGTCTTCCCTGTCCCGCCTCACCAGCTTCCAATGTCACTTGCAAATTGTCCTCCAAGCGCAGCAGGCAGGGTCAGCTCAGCTCAGCTGCTCCCAGTCCTGTCTCTCCACGGGAGACCCCAACAGAGCCCAGCCCCAAGCCCGGCCGGCCACCGATAAACAGAGGTGTGACATAGGAACGGGGATGTGCAGCATGTCGCTGGGGGCCAGAATAATGAAAGACCACCCAACTCCACAAGGCCTTGATACTCCTCCACATGCTAGGGCTTCTTCCTCTCAAGGGTGGGACCCCTGGCCTCACCGGTCTCCCCTGCACTACCAGACCAGGCCAGCTCAGGAAAGGTTTGTTTTTCTGATTGCAGCAGTGATACCCAGGATGCTAGAGAAGAAAAAGGCCCAGAAGGAGAGAGAGATGCATCAGGCAGGGTACCAGCAGCAGCACAGAGAGCGTCTCTGAGAAGCAGCCGAGGATGCAGGCCTGGAGAGGCTGAGGCAGGAGGATGACAGTTTAAGAACAGCTCGTGCTACAAAGTGAGACCATCTTTCTAAAGGGAATGGGGGAGAGCTAAGGGTATGGGAAGGAAAGGCGGAGCATCGTTATGTCTACATCCAAGGATGAAACTCAAAGAAGCATTGTGAACAGGGAGATGAGGGAAGGAGAGATTGTCACCACAGGAGTCACTCAGCTTGAAGTTCCAGGCTACAAATGACATCTTTCTGTACCAAGTACAATAAACCCCCAACTCCCCCAGGGGGGCAGGGCTTGGGCAAGACCATGTTCCCGTGCAAAGCATCCCTTTGATATGTAACCACTGAAGATATGCACAAGAACATTCTTCCCATACCATCCAGACTGCCCAGAATTGGGAATGAGTCAAACTCTCACCACCAGACAGTGACAAGACACCTTTGAGTAAAATACTATGCAGCTCTGAAAAAGCACAGCCCCACCCATGAACCCTGCGAACACATGCCCAGTGAGGTGCCAGTCCTGGCCTGTCTTCTCCTTTACCTCTCTTCCCTCTTCACCCTCTTTTTCACTTTCCATTGCTGCCTCTCCTCTTTGATACGAGGAGTCCCCACAGTTCACTACTAGGACTAGAACTTCTGACTTTGTAGACCCTGCCCTTGTCCATCACTAGACACTCCACACACACTCAAGGAAACTCGGGGCCCTTGCTCCTCTTTCTTTGACAAGGAAACCAAGCCTCTGGCAGGACGTGTGCCATGCCTGACTCCTCAGTCCCTGACCTCTCTGGCCCTCACCCTGGAAGCTGGTTCATGAATGGACACTAACAGTAGGTGTGGCTGTGGTGGATGGAAAGGCCTGAGGCAGGGTTCACAGTCCCTGGGAACCCACTCCTCGGGACAGTCCATTCTCATGAAAGGTTGGAAGCAGATGGGGTCACAGCCTGGCCACACTAGACCAAGGAGTCTTCCTGTATAACTGATGCTCTGGGCTGTGGAGGGACATGGGTGGGAGGGATCCCATCCACCCTGGGCCCACGAGTATCCCAGATGCAAATTCAATTGGGGATTTTCCCACCATGCACTGTGGTCCCTGGGTGAGGCGGTTCACATCCCAAAACCTGCCCCACAAGCCAGGCAGGGCTGAGGTAAAGCAGGCCGCTCTTACACACCAGAGTGTTACTCTTGAGGCTAAAGCGATGGCTAGGTAACGCATCAGCGAGCTAAGGAGGCCCAGCCGGCCTCAGGGGTCCCTCAATCTGTACCAGAAAACTCCAGAACCGTGGACTTCCAGGACAAACGCTGCTCAGAGGTGGGAGCCGGGTCTCAGGCTCTGAAGTCTTTCGTGGTCTTGACCTTGAGAGTATTGAAGCTCCCTGCTCCTCCCCCATCCCTGTCTTTTGGGAGCTGATCCCCTGAGAAGCAGGATCTGCCTATGGAGATGCCTCTGAGACTCAGTTGCCAGGTAACAGCCTGGTGCACCCGGGCAACAGTGGTCTTGAGCCTCACCCTGGTGACAGTGTTTCCACTACATCAGTACTGCTGATCCCTGGAGTAACCTCCCACCCTTGTCCCCAGGGCAGGCTGAACCCTGATCACCACAGCCTCACCAGATGTCTAGGCAGAAGCCCAGTAGTGACACTGTGGGAGAACTCTCTTCCCAGACCAGAGGGCAATTGCCACCTGTAGGGGGGCCTGACATCACGTCTGAGACCATCCGGCCAGTGCCACATGGACCACTACCACCTTCTGCCCCTGTCTCAGGAAATGAACTAGCTCCTACAGGCTTCCAGTTCTACTGTTCAACCCATCTATGAGGACATGATGGGACCCCGGAAACTGTTTCGGGTGTCCCATGGTCCGGGTCCAGGGCCCCGGTCTCAGCAGCTGTGGAGGCTCATGCTGAGAAACACATCCAAACGGCCCGACAGCATCACGTGGAAACTGGTTGCAGTGAGCAATTAACACTTCATTAATAATCGATGAGTTGCCAATTTGCACATCGCCCAGGAACAAATGGCAGATCAGGTTCAGCTGGCACATGAGGACTCCCGGAGCCAGCAGCCAGGGGGACAGCCAGAGTTCCAGAAGTGATGGGGAGTGGGGCTGGCTGGGGTGGGACACACAGGCATTCGTATGTGTGTGGGAGAAGCTCCCTCTCGTGTGGCGCTGGTGAGGGTGGAGGCTCTGTCCCTGCACTCCACAGCACGAGGTAGAGACGCGAGTCCCTTCTGCACGGACAGCTGTGGACCATACGAGAAGCAATGCCAGATGATATAGCTTGTCATGGGGCCTGGGCCCAGGACACAAGACTTACCCTTTCCCCTGGGCAGCTATGGGGCAAGTGAGCCTTTATGGAGGCCCTACTGTGTACACTCTTCATCTACACAGCAAGCTGGGGTTTCCCCACTTGAAAGGCAAGGGCATCGAGTGCAGAACAAGGAGCTGAATCTAAGCCTGGACCTCCCAGCTCTGCCCTGCCCCGAGTTCTACATCACCCTGTCCTCCCACCCCACCCTGTTCCAGAGTCTCTCGCTTTCTCTGCCGATTAACCCTTCCTTTCCTAGCATCCAGCCGCTGCAGACTCAACAGTCAAGGAGGGCTCTCGTGAGCAGGAACTCAAGTCCAAAGACTGCTTAGGCCTTCTCGCCCTGCAGACCCAGCTCTGCCCTGATGCCTCCCGAGTGACCTTCTAGCTCAGCTCTAGCTGACGGGTGCTTAAGAAGACATCCCGGAGCCAAAAGTCCTGCAGAGCGGATAGAGACACGGGGATGCTCCGGGAAGACTTCAAGGGCAGCCGTGGCTTGCTGTCACATGGCTGAGGCAAGGGTGGTCAGAGAGGCTCCCAGGGAGTAAAGGATCTGGAAAAGCCAATCATGGGAACCCCTGGAAGACCAGCAGCCATGGTGGCATGTGCAATGGCCCTGGGGTATAACAGCAACTTGAAGAAGAGCCCACTGCACGTGGATCAGAAAGCAAGTAGGTGATACAGGAAATCAGAAGATCATGCTGAGAGTCTGGATTTTATTTCAAAATTTTAGGCAAGGTCTGCATCCCCTGGCCTCATACACACTGACTGTAGAAGGGTCTGGATATTCCCGGAAGCTAAGGGTGGCACCAGACCAGGTAGGATCTGGCTGTGGGTGGGACCAGAATGAGTGGTGAATCAAGTCCTCGGAGCCTCAAGTGCCTTTGGCAGGTGTAAGGTGACTCCCGGTTGGAACCACACAGGACTTCTCAATTTCCAGCCTGGGGCCCCTGAACCCCTCGTCTCCCGTCTGCACCCGGCACCCTCGCCGTAAGATTGAATTTACAACGGACGCCAACACATTTAAATCCATTTATTGCAAAATTACTTTTCAATAATTACATCACTGTGCCGACTCTGTTGCATAATGAAATTAGCATGAGAGACATTAGAGACAATATAAAATTATAAGAAATATTGAAATACTGCTTTCCCGTCTGTCTTCACGAGGCCCCGTAGCTTAACTTGGGAGCTGGTGAACCTCGTCCATGAAACTGGAATACACTGAGGGTAATTACATAATGCCTTCTATATAAATTAATTATAACTGTTATTGCAGATTTGTGTTATCGGATTGAAATTTCCCTTCACCCGAGCCTATTAGCGGAGAATGGGACCCCAGTAGCAAGTGGTCCTGAGCTCTCAAGGGTCCCATGGTGTACAGAAGCCAGAGGAAAGACTTGAGCTATGGGGGTCAGAGTTCAACTTCTGCTCCTGCTGTGTGTCTCCAGTAAAGCTACCCAACATCTCTGAGCCCAGGTTTTCCTCGAGCCTGATACAATTTGAAGATCCTTTGTCCAAAAGTTCTGGAGACCGGCATCGTTTCAGAGCTTAGAGGTTTTTGATTGGATTCGGGAATATTTATGTGGACTTTCCCTAGGTCCAGTATTCTGAATCTGGAAATCCAAAGTATTCTGAAATCCAAAATTTCACTGGTGTGATTTCATTTCTGATCCATGGGGGTGGGGAGTGGGGGTGGGGGGTGTTGGGGGGATGGTTGGGGGGGCTGTTGAGGGAGGGCTGGGGAGGTTCTTGGGAGGTTTGGGGGGTTACTAAGAAGCCTGCTCAGTCCATGCACAGTGTGCTTGGCATGTCTGCATGAGGAACAGAAACCATGTAAACAAACCAGGGGTGGTGGTATGAACTTGTGATACCAACATTGGGAAGGCAGAGACAGGAGGATGCCTGTGGCTTGCTGGGCAGCCTGGCTCTATCTGTGAATTCCAGGCCAGTGACAGGTCTTGTTTTTAAAATAATAATAATAATAATAATAATGGGAAGGAATGACACTTGAATGACAGCAGAGGTTGATCTCTGGCCTCTACAGGCAAGTGTGCAGACTTGAACACACGAACTTGCTATGCCTGGGTCCCAATGCCCAGTGACTTCATGTGAGTTATCAGTGGTAGCCAACCACACCTTCTGGACTGAAGAATTTTGTGGCATTAAGAGGTGCCAGAGCTTAGGAACTTCCTAGGCTGTGTGTTGGGACATACATGTCCCCCAAGATGGACAGATGGACATGGAGCATGCCGGACAGTGCCAGCTTGCCAGCTGACACCTAGGCAGAAAGCTCTGTCCACCCACGGATGGACCATCCCCAAGCCCCAGAGATGCCCCTAAGACTTGGGTTGGACACTGGAGGTGTCAGGATTGTATAGTCCTGCTCCCTACACTGACCAAGACTCCTGGTCACTGTGGTTGACAGAGTAGGACAATCCTGCCTACCCTGTCCATTTGGAGTCTCCCAAAACACCAATGGACCCAGCAGTCACATGATACAGTGGTCCCATATCTTACAGTTTAGGGGCGAGGCAGGTGTTCTACCCACGCCTGGGAAGAAGGCACTCCATAGTGTGTGAAGTCTGAAAAGCTGGACCCTGGGAAGCTTCAAGAGCCGACTGCTGCAGGGAGGGGGAGGGGTTGGCCCCAAGTCACACAGCCCAGCCTGACTGGGTTGGTAAGGCTCCGGCTGTGTCTTCTGCACCTTGGTCAGGGGAGAGGTGGGACACACACCCAAGCCCTGCAAGGTAAGATGTGAGGAGCGCGGTGGGCACAGGGATTAGCCAGCGATGTGTGCGTCAGGCCACGTGCACACCTGTCATCGCCTTCCCGGAAGTCTAGGGCAGCCTGGAGGGAGCTGAGGCCCACCTCCATGATTAAACTCCAGGAAGACAGGCTAGAGAGGAGGAGACAGGGCCCCATCACAGGGACTGTAACGCTTTTATCACGGGTCAATCTAGGCTGCCACATTTATTAATAGAAGCGGAAGCTGAAATTGTATCCATGCCCCCTCCCCCACTGTGTGTGTGCCTGCTGACAGTGCTCACCCTCCCACAGCCAACCACGCCTGCAGGAAGTCCATGGATTAGACGGCAGGACTGCTTGATACTGCCGGCCTGAACCTGGGGCAGAGTGCCCCTAGGTTGTTGCTAGCTAAGGTGTTGGATACAATTCTAAAGATGCCTTTTCCAGGGGCTGGAGAGGTGGCTCAGTGGTTAAACGTGTGAACTGCTCTTCCAGAGGACCCGAGTTCAGTTCTCAGCGCCTGTGTTGGACATAGCCGCACACTGGCACCCACAATTAAAACTGGAATCAGCCAGGTATGGTGCCTCAGTCCTTTCATCTCAGCACTCTAGAGGCTGAGGCAGGTGGATGTCTGTGAGTCTGTGGCCAGCCTGATAGACATAGTGAGTTCCAGGACAGCCAGGGCTATATAGAGACTATGTCTCAAAAAAATTAAAATTAAAAAAATCATAAAAACAATTTTTGGGTTGTGTGTTTTTTGTTTTTTTTTTTGTTTGTTTGTTTTGTTTTGTTTTCTGAGACAGCATTTCTCTGTGGAACTCACTCTGTAGACTAGGCTGGCCTCGAACTCAGAAATCCACCTGCCTCTGCCTCCCAAGTGCTGGGATTAAAGGCGTGCACTACCACCGCCTGGCTCATAAAAACAATTTTAAAGTTGTTTGTTTCAAAGAAACCATCTCCAGCCAGTGCTTCTCTAAGAATCTTGTAACTAGATGTGGGGAATTCTAGGCAGCTGTTCTACCACTGAGCCACACCCTAGTCCCTCACTGGGGGATTCTAGGCAGGGGCTCTACCACTGAGCCACACCCTAGTCCCTCACTAGGGGATTCTAGGCAGGGGCTCTACCACTGAGCCACACCCCCAGCCCCTCACTGGGGGATCCTAGGCAGGGGCTGTACCACTGAGCCACATCCCCAGCCCCTCACTGGGGGATTCTAGGCAGGGGCTGTACCACTGAGCCACATCCCCAGCCCCTCACTGGGGGATCCTAGGCAGGGGCTGTACCACTGAGCCACGCCCCCAGCCCCTCACGGGGAGATTCTAGGCAAGGGCTCTGCCATTAAGCCACATCTCTAACCTCTACTTTTAAAATCTTAAAAGGGTTGTGACTATATTTACTGTTTAACATATCACAGCTCAGTACTAAGGAGACCACCATTTTGGTGAAGAAGGGACCCCAACTGGAGGTATGAACAGGAAGGCACTGCCCACAGGCCAGCCAGGTACCACATGAGCAAGCCTGTGGCCCCTACCTGGGGCCCACCCCTCTTCTCCCCCATCCAGCCTCCAGGCTGGGTCCCAGGTGGGATTCTGCTGGGAGAATGGCTAGGAGTGACTCCAGGGGACCTACTAGCTTAAAGCTTTGAGGAGAGGAATCTGTCCTTACCTGGGTCCTTATGGGCCAACCCAAAAGCGCATCCCAGAGCCTGGTCACTGCAGCAGCAGGTTCCTAGACCCAAAGCTAAGATCTGACCTCCAGACCTAGTAGCCTCAGCATTCACATATTTCAAAGTGTTTGTTAAACAGTAAGTATAGCCCCAACCCTTCAAGATTTTAAAAGTAGAGAGGGATAGAGGCATGGTTCAGTAGTAGAGCCCCTGCCTAGAATCCCCCAGAGAGGGGCTGGAGGCGTGGCTCAGTGGGAGAGCCCCTGCCTAGAATCCCCCAGTGAGAGGCTGGGGGTGTGGCTCAGTGGTAGAGCCCTTGCCTAGAATCCCCTAGTGAGGGGCTGGGGGCATGGCTCAGTGGTAGAGCCCCTGCCTAGAATCCCCCAGGGAAGGGCTGAGGGCGTGGCTCAGTGGTACAGTCCCTGCCTAGAATCCCCCAGTGAGGGGCTGGGGGCATGGCTCAGTGGTAGAGCCCCTACCTAGAATCCCCCAGAGAGGGGCTGGAGGCGTGGCTCAGTGGTAGAGCCCCTGCCTAGAATCCCCCAGTGAGGGGCTGGGGGCGTGGCTCAGTGGTACAGTCCCTGCCTAGAATCCCCCAGGGAGGGGCTGGGGGCGTGGCTCAGTGGTGAGTTTCAACTCCAGTATTGAATAAGAGAAGCCTAGCTGGTGTGGTGGTGAGCTGACCTCTCATCCTCTGGGAAAAGCAGCACTCACTCTTAACCCCTGAGCCATCTCTGCATCTCACCTATAATCCCAGATCTTAGAAGGCTGAGACAGGGGGATTACAATTTGGAGATTAACCTGGCCTACATAGTGAGACCTTGTCTTAAATAAACTATAAAGCAAAGCAAATCAGTGTCTGCTCCTATGTTGACCTGTGAGGCTTGGGACGTCTGACATACCTCAGGTCTGACCTTCATTGCCAGCACTTTGGGAAAGCCGGATTCCAGATTTCCACCTGTTACCTTGAGGTTAGGTCACGGCAAGCTCCGCCATTCTGGTTTTAGCCACCCCAACCCTCTTGGCCATAGTGGAGACAGTTGCTGAGGTCCTCTGAGCTGACAGATCCTGGCTCACCTCTCTGCCTGTGTGTCCCTTGTCTTAGATGCTACCCTCCCATTAGTTTCTGAGTTCTGGTGCACAGCTGTGTGCACAGCAGGCCGAAGGGGCACGCTCATTCAGCCCAGCAGATAACTCAGAAACCGGGCTGTTTCCACCAGACAGACCAACAGACAGAAATTGAGTTCTTGCTGTATGCTTAGAACTGGGTCCCAAAACAAACATCTCTTCGTCCCTCAAAAGCCAGTGCAAGAGTCACCTCCTCCATGGAGGCTACCCTAACTCAACTCCCAGAGAAGAGTAGCCAGCTCACCATCCTGAGTATCCGGTCTCTTGAGTGTCATCTGTCACCTCAGGGCCCTGAGGAGGAAGGGACGGAGCAATGGGAAGTGTTTCCTTGAAAGCTTCTGAGAACCTGCTAACTTCTATATCTGAGGCTCACAATGTAGCCCAGGATTGCCCCACACTCAATCCTCCTGCTCAGGCTGGTACTAAGATTGGAGGCCTGCACCATACCTGTGCTAGGTAGGACTCATGAGTCGCCTTCTTCTTCCACACCCAGCAGGAATCAAAAAGGTTAGAGAATAGGAAGAAAGGCCTCTTAAGATCTCTCTCACCATCCCAGCATTCAACTGGGACTCAGCTGCATGTCACCCAACTTCCCCTGTAACCTAGAGTAAGCACCAAGTTAGTCCCTGAGCCTCAGTTTCCCCTGACGTTCAACACATCTTCTCAATGTCCCTCAGGTAGGTTTGAACCTTCCTCCCCAGCTTCTACCACCCTGGTAGTTGACCTTGACTCTGGCTTAGCAGGAAACCCCCAGAGCACAGGGGAGCAGGCCAGGGTGGGGTGCAGCCTGGCACCGGCTCCTGCAGACAGATCTGTTTGTTTATATAAGCAATTCAATATTTAAGAGCTGGCCAGCCGCAAGCTCTCCAGTTCCCCCGTTCTTTGTCTCCGCTCCCTCCGCCTGCCTTGCGCCCCCTCTGCCACACTGGGAGATCCTGATGGAAAATTCATTAGTGGCCCAGTCCTCCTCCCCTCCCTTCCTTGCCTTCCCAAGCAGCTCAGTGCGTCAGCCTCTCCATCCCCATTATCTAGAGACGCCAATTTCAAAGAGACATCTTAATAGTGATGTCAACGAATTAATTAGATGTGTTAATGAGCTAAAAGCAACCCAAATTAAATTAATGCAGTAATAAGCGCAGACAGCAAAATTAGCTCCAATTTCTCTAAATGGTTCTGAACTGTACACAACACCTCATCTCGCTAGAACATTACCACCCCCAAGCTAATCAAGAACCGGCACAATTAGCTGCTTAATTACAAACAGGCGCGTGCGCAGGCAGACACACACACATACACACACACACACATACACACACACACACACACACACACATACACGTACTCATACTCAATAAGATGAGAGGGTAGGAGGCTGAGAGGATAGGGAAGCCCTGGCTAAAAAGCTGGGATTTTCAGATCCCCTGAAAATAGTGTGGTCACTGAGGCCTCACCTGCATTTTCACTAAATATGCATAGCAAAGAGCAAAGCTTGCACAGGATGGCTGTGATCCAAACACGGCCCTGTCTGCCATGGGCCGTGCGTGGTTAGTGCTCTGCGCCAGGCCCCGGAGGATGGAGGATGGAGGAGTGGTGGGGTTGGTCCAGGTGGAGGAGCAGGAGGAGGAAGAGGAGGAGGGAAAGTACTGGAGAGAGGTGGGGGCAGGGAGCGCTTGAGTTGTTTACGCATCAGAATCCGACTTGGAACTAAAAAGCTAATTGTCCGGCCTGGTTGATTTCCCACTGGACAGGGAGAGCTGCTAATAGCTTCTCGAGCAGCTCAGGTATCTGATTAGCTGTAATTGCAGAGCCTGAGACAGAAGGGGAGGGGAGGAGGGAGGGAAGGAGTAGGGGGAGTGAAGGAAGGAGGTGAAGGGAGAGAAGAGAAGGGGAGGAGGGAGGGGAGGAGGGAGTTGGAGGGAGAAGGGGAGGAAGGGAGGAGGGAAGGGAGGATAGGGTAAAGAGAGAGATAGGAAGGAGGAGGGGGGAGAGTACACACGTCAGCAGCTGGGGGAGGGGGAGGGGAGGGGGAGGGGGCAGGTGTCAGGCAGCAATGAAGAAGAGAATCTGTGACCACAGAGCATGTGGAGCAGACCCTAGGTGACCAGGCAGCCCAGCCACCAGATGTCCTCCCTGAGGCTGCTTCATCCCCAGGAATCCCCACCTCCTAGGTGTATCTGGATTGGGGACACCCACCCCACTCCTGTCAGGAGTCACCCAGCCATCGGGGCCTAATGGTAGAGGCAGGGCTCAACAGCTGCCCCTGGGGACAATCCAGCAGGGAGTGTGGGGCGGGGCCATCCAAGGATGGAGTGTTCTCGGGGCCCTGCAGACTGACCAGTCTCTTAAATCAAGGAGTCCCTTCCTTTCAGGGGTTAAGCTACTGATGCTGGAGAGAAGGGAAGCCCAGGCTGGCTTTCCCTCCTGCACAACCCTCAGGACCCCTGAGATGAAGCACGGGCGGGCTGTCTTGCACCCGTCCTGTCCTTGGAGGCCTCTTGCCCACTCCCGTGCACCCCTCCCTGTCTCTCTTTCTGTGACTTCTGTTCATAGGAGTGCTACCTCATCTTCTGTTGAACGTATGGCTGGGTGAACACAGGCTGTCCCTTCCTTATCCCAAGCTAGACCCCTCAAGATCACTGGTCACAAGCTGCTCCTCGTGGGCAGCCTGCTCTTACCCTGGTACCCCAAAATGACTGGGGTACCTTGCAGAGAAGGTTTCTGCTATGAGAGAGAGCCACACGACACTGTCCTAATGGAGGGACCTTGGGGACTCAAGCAACCTAAGAGGTTCAACTGAGTCTAGGGAAGCATCCTTGCTGTGCCCTGCTAGGCAGGTGGAGGTGGGGTACAGGGATATCCCAAGGTGGGAGGCCCAGGGATGACACAGAAACGGTTGTGGGCTGGGGTACCCTGAGTTTCCCTACTGTACCCTTTATTCTTATGAGTACTGGAGGATGGGGTGAGGTCACAGGATCCCACATGGAAGGAAGGGGTTGGGACTCAGAACCCACTTTACCCTACCCCATGTGCTAGGGATAGCTATGAACTCTTCAGGACCTCGTGAGTCACATCTACCAAATGGGGAATTCACTAATCCTCATGCCAACTAACGCCACCCAGATCACTTGGGCAGAGCCTTACACGACATCAACCGTGGGTTAGCAGGGCCAGCCTTGTCTCTGGTATGAATGACTCCATTTTACAGTCAAAAATACTGAGCCCTAGGCTGGCTTGACTCAGATCATCTGGCCAAGTGCAGGCCTTTCTGATGCGCTCTTGAATGCCAGGCTGGGGTACCCTGGACGCGTCACAGTCCTGGTCTTTGAGAATGGAAGTATTGTTTTGCTCAGGAGACGGCTCTTGGGAGCTGAGCTCTGGGGACAGACCCAGGGCTCTGAAGCTAGGAGTGGGCTCATTGCCTCTCCCTGTCACCTCTTGCCTCCAGCCGGGACACACATGTCCTTGGTTCATGGGAGGAGCCCAGGACCATCACCTATGGTCAAGTTGTGTGAAGCCCACGGACAGGTACATATGCAGGGGTCACGGGGCCCAGAAAAGGGACGGCCAGGCTGCTGGGAGCTGGTGCCCTGTCAGACACACACCTGGAGATTCCCCAGACTCCCATGGCCCGTGCCAATTACAAACTCACTTTGCAATGCTTTAATTTGTCTCTGGGGCTTTGGAAGGAAAACCATACGATTATCATTATTATTGTTATTTTGGCTGGAAACTCCGGCGGCTATTATATAAATTACATGTAATTGAATACGTCGGAGGCAGTTTCCTTGAAACAGACACGTCTTCTCCTCCCCAACATGGGGGCCAGCCTCACCTAACAACTCCATCAGCGCTCCCTCTGAGAACATCCTGGCACTGAGAGGAAGATTGGCATCTGGGCTGCCCAGGCCACTCGACCCAAGGAAGGGACCAAGATGCTTTGAGAACAATTCATCATGGGTGCTACTTCTGTGCTGTGTGACCTCTAGTAAACCGTATAACCTGATCTTCAGTTTTCTCATCTGTTACAGCCTTTCTCTCAGATAACCTGATAAGGCCTCTCTCAGCCTTAAGGGTTTCAAACTATGCCATGCCTGCCAGGCACAAGGTGCAAGGCGCCTGTGTTGGATCCTTCACATCCATGCAGGCACTTAGAGAAAAAGACGCTCTAAGAGAGCCCTTGGCTCCAGGATCCAGTCAGGCCAATTTCCATTGTCAGACACAAAACGGCTGTTGTGCCCCGAGCCCAGCGGGTACCTGCAACTGGCTCTATGGGCACTGAGCTCTAAGACAATACCAAGATTGATACCCACCATCACCCCATGGGGTCAAGATGAGCGCTGGCACCTGGGAAATGAGAGAAAAGGAAACCTCAGTTGAGAGATGGAGACCATATGCCCGAGGTCACACAGGAAGTAGAATGGAACCAGTAGACACCCCTCCTGTGGCAGGACCTGGATCAGAGGGTACAAGTATCAGAGGACAAGAGAGGGCGTCAGTGGGCTAGTCGTAGAGTTTCTATAAGCTCCGGGGAGGCGGGGGACTCTCCTGGCCTCAGTTTCCCTCTCTGTACTTGGAGGGGGTAGCCTGGTAATTTTGTTTGGCAGGCACGTTTCCCATCTATACCCTCAAGTTTATGTCCAAAGCCTTCTGCAAATACTAGGGACCAGGAAATGCATAGAGACTTTCTCTAGTCTGGGGTGCTAGTTTACAGTGGGGCTGTGGGAATTCCTGAGGCTGGTCATAACAAGAGTCTGTCCACTGCAGGCTGGCAGGTTCTGAGGCTAATGTAACCAGGCACTCCATATGCCTTCACTCTGAGGAGACCCTGAGAGGGGACCCCCCCCCCAGGGTTCATGTCACCACTCACCCCTCCCCCACAGGAGCAGCCACAACCCCCAGACTGATAGCTGCTTACGTCCAACCTGAAGGAAATAGACTGTTTAGTTTAACCCCTGGCCTCATTTTTGAGTTCCTGGGAACCTTAACTAGCATGGAACTCACTAGGTAGACCAGGCTGGCCTTGAACTCAGAGAGATCCTCCTGCCTCTACCTCCTGAGTGCTGGGATTAAAGATGTATGACATCATATCCTGCAGGTAACTTTTTTAAAAATTGAAGCCAGGTGTAGCGTCACTGTGGCACTTGAGACGCAGAGGCCCTGGGTTCCTTGCCCAGCATAGTTTAAACGAGGCATGGTGGTGCACACTAAAACCTCAGCATTCAGGACGAGAAAGTGGCAGGATCAGGAGTTTAAGGTCATCACGGCCCCATTGCCAGTTTGAGGCCAGCCTGGGCTGTATGAGGTCCTATCTCAAAAAGGAAAAAAGCAAATAAATAAATTGAAAATAAGGTCACAGTGGCTGGTTATTAGGGTTTTTTGCAGTTGCTGTGAATTGACTAGACGTGTATATATAACCCCTCCCCCGACTCTGCGGCAGCCAGGCCCTGGCACAGCCTTGAATGCCACCCTCCTCCCAAGCCTCCTCCCCAGCCGACTTCCTCTCAGAGTAGATGAGTAGGGCCTACCACGCGGCCTCCACCCCCATCTTGTAAAGTAACAACCTGTCACGCTACAACCTCTTTGCACCCAAACCACTCTCTGATCTGTGTAAACTGCGATTGATGCGGCGCCGCTTGATATTAATATCTTTTGTTTGTGTGTCTGGTTCCCAGAATCTAATTAAGGAGCGTCGCTGCGGAGCCGGGTGCTCCAACAGTCCCCTGCACACACCCAGCTGCTGCTTGCACACAGCAGCTCTTTTCCTGGCCTGTGTCCCCTCTGCGCACTTAGGGTGCGCTCAGACTGCGCGCTCTGCAAGTCCAGGCCAGTGCCTGTGGGCCTTACAAGTCCAGGCTTCCTCAGAGTACTGGGAGAGATGGTCCTGTGCTGGGGGCGGGGCGGTCCTGTGCAGTGGGTGGGGCAATCCTGTGCTGTGGGCGGGGCAGTCCTGTGCAGTGGGCGGGGCAGTCCTATGCTGTGGGCGGGGCAGTCCTGTGCAGTGGATGGGGCAGTCCTGTGCCGTGGACCGGACAGTCCTGTTAAAGGGCAGAGCTTTCCTGCGCTGTAGGAGCTTTGGTGGGGTTGTGTAGGGCCTGCCTACGAGGAAGGAAGGATTAGGCTGGGCTCAGTCCAGCCAGATGACAACCCAGGGATGAAGCCTGCCATCTGTCTGGGGTAGGGATTAGGGTGGGGGTTGGGGGGAACCCAAGGTAATCTACCACCCCAATGCACAGATAGAGACAATGAGGCCGAGGGATGCTTGCTATCAAAAATGCAATGGGGGCAGTTCTGGGTTCTTTCCTGGCCTTCCAGACACTGTACTCCGTAGGAAGAAATTACTTGTTATCAAAGTGTCTAAGGAGCATCAGGATGCAGAATTCTTCTGCCTGAGGCCACCAGCTGTCCAGGGGAGTGCCCACCACTTTTAGTCACGGAAGTAATGACACTGTGCACCTCTTGAAGTCACCGTTTGTGCCAGCGATCTCACAGCCCTACGGGCCTCGTCTGAGACAAATGCCCTCCTGCCAGGCCTCAGAGCAAGCACGCTGCTTTCTCCTGATGCCTCCTGGAACCCAGGACACCAGATCCCCCATCGTGTCCCCAGCCGAGGCATGGCAGGCCGGAGGTAAAACAGTCTAAAGCAGGTCTTCAGGGTGGCTCAGCCAGGTGCCCCCTGGACCGTCATGCGGGCATCCCTGGGTGTGTGGCTTAAGGACGCAAGCCACTCGCACTGCTTCTGGGACACCCGCAGGGCCACCACCCCACAGAGATCCGCGTTCTTAGAAACGTCGCAGCGCCACCTGCTGGCCGCACTCGGTGGTGCTCAACTGGCTGGACTCGAGGGCTATTGTCCAAACGTAAAACCAGCATAAGGCTTCTCAGTGTGTCACTTGGCCATTTATTCGTTGACTCCATTTTACTGATTAGGAAACTGAGGCGAGAACAGGTAGTTTAAGATGACTTCAGTTGAAAGCAGCCAAATGGGCTCACCCTGCCACCACCAGTTAAATAATATTTACCATGTTAAACCCAGGCCAGTCTCATACCATGTTATCAATATCCAGGAAGTTGCACAGACATCAATCCTGAGATGTCCCAAGTATCTTCCAGGTTGGGACATTTAGGGGAGGGCTGTAAGAATCTGAGTCAGGAGACAAAAGGTCAATGAATGCAGTGGGTAGTCCCGGAGCGACCTTTCTGCGTGGCATTCTAAAAGTTCTAGACACCTGTGCCTCGGTTTCCCCACCCACACTGTGTATGGGATAGAAGCTACAATGTCTATTTTCCCATATTCTTCCCACACCCTGGATGTGTTAGCAGAAGCCTCTACAGGGCAGGCTGTGACAGGGCTGGGTCTGAGGTGGCCCTGTCCCTCGTGGGTTCACACAGCACCTATGACTGTCACTGGTAGGAAGTCTCATGCTCCCGCCTAATGCCGCCCACAGCCCTCCCACACGCCTGCGGCCTCACTCAGGGCGGGCATCTCAGATGGAGGGTAAGGGACAGATGGTGCTGGCCTGTGTGCCAACCCAGCTGGATCCGGACAAAGCCTGCTGTTGTTGAGAGCAACTGCCAAGAACTCCGGCTGTACCTGGAGGCGGGGTGGACCTGGCTTTGTGCTGTGCGCGACCTTGGACAGGCCTCCCCATCTCCTTGTCCCGCCTCCCAGGCCTCTGCTGTCATGACTCTCCCACTCACCTTCTGCCACGTCATCTAAGAACCCCGTTACATGCAGCTTCCTTCCCTCCAACAGACTCTGTGATCTTAGGTAGTTGCTTAACCTCTCTGAACCTTGTGATCTTCCTCTGGGAAACCTAGTCCTGGGGCAGAGGACAGTGGAAGCGTAGCCTCCAAGCCTCAGAGGCCCACAGTGTTGCTGGCTCTGTGTCCATCTCACAGACAGCTATCACCTACCCATTTTAAAGATAGAAAAATGAAGGCTTCTATGATGACAGTTAGGAAGTGACTTTTTTTTTTTTTTTGGTTTTTTGGATTTGGTTTTTTTGAGACAGGGTTTCTCTGTATAGCCCTGGCTGTCCTGGAACTCACTCTGTAGACCAGGCTGGCCTCGAACTCAGAAATCCGCCTGCCTCTGCCTCCCAAGTGCTGGGATTACAGGCGTGCGCCACCACCGCCCGGCTAGGAAGTGACTTTTAATAAAGCACATAGGCAGAGCTTTAGATACGGATCAGCCGTGCCTCGTCCTCAGGTCCAGGACCCTGGCCATACACTGGGGAAGGAGGAAGATCACACACCACACAGACACGTAACACTTGGCCGGGCTACTCCTGAGCGAGCAGTTTGGCTGCTCTCATCAGTACGTTTGTATGTGGGCCAGCAGCTGAGGCTGCAATGAATTTGGAAGAGCCCTGTACACCCCAAAGCAGCAAGATGTACACACCGTGGTAGACGGACCCCAACATATCAACGCCAGTCCCACCCCAACACCAGATGGATGTGCTAGGTACATGTCACAGCGGAATCAGGGTGTAGCTCTGTGTGGGGTGTGGTCAGCTCTGTCCACAGCTGAGTGCGACATCTCTTCCGGCTGTGACCATTTGTGCCCAATGCTGTCCAGACACACACAGAGATGTGTGGGTGTATGATTGCCCACCTTGCTCTGCTGGGCGCAGGTGTGTCTGCTAGCTGAGCTCAGTCACACACCTGCACTTGTATGTTCAGATGCCAGGTGACCTATACACATCTGCTGATGAGTGAGGAGGGAGATGGGTGCGGGAGGAGGGACGGAGGATGGAGGACCAGTGGATGATGGGGTGGATGGATTAATACTGATGAATAGATCAGAGTACAGGTAGATGAGTGGATGGATGGGTGTGTGGGTAAATGGATAGGTGAATGGATGGGTGGGTGAATGGGTGGATGGGTGGGTGGAAGGATGGGTGTGTGGATGGGCGAAGGGGTGGGTGGGTGGGTGGATGGGTGAATGGATGAGTGGGTGCATGGGTGGGTGGGTGGGTGGATGGGTAGGTGGGTGGGTGAGTGGAAGGATAGATGGGTAGGTGGGTGAATGCATGGGTGGATGGGTGGGTGGAAGGGTGAGTGGAAGAATGGGTGTGTGGATGGGTGGATGGATGGGTGTGTGGGTGGGTGGGTGGATATATGGGTGAGCAGGTGGGTGGATGAATGCATGGATGGGTGGATGGGTGAGTGGAAGGATGGGTGGGTGGATGGGTGGATGGATGGGTAGGTGGATGGGTGGGTGGATGGGTGAATGTGTGGGTGGGTGGTTGTTTGGGTGAATGGGTGGGTGGATGTACGGATAGGTGGATAAGTGAGTAGATGTATGTATGGCTAGGTGGTGAATGGATGGATGGGTGGGTGGGGAGATAGGTGGAAGAATGAGTGGGTGGATGGGTTTATGGATGGGTGAATGGGTGAATGCATAGGTGAGTGGGTGGATGTGTGGGTGTGTGGGTAGGTAGAGGGATGGGTGTGGATGGGTGAATGGATGGGTGAGTTGATGGGTAGGTAGAAGTATGGGTGTGTTGGGTGAATGGATGGGTGGGTGGATGGGTGGATGGATGGGTGTGTGGGGGGTGTATGTGTGGGTGAATGGATGGGTGGGTGGATGGGTAGGTAGAGTATGGGTGTGTTGATGGGTGAATGTATGGGTAGGTGGATGGGTGGATGGATGGGTGGATGGATGGGTGGATGGATGGGTGGATGGATGGGTGAATGTGTGGGTGGGTGGGTAGATAATACATGATTGATGCATGGATAGTGAATAGATGGTGGGTGGTAGATGGATGCATAGATAGGTGAATGGATGGTGGATGAGTAAGTGCATGGATAAATGGATGGATGGATGGATGGATGGATAGATGGATGGATGATTGATAGAGTGGGTATGTGGATGGATGGGTGGATGGATGGATGGATGGATGGATGATTGATAGAGTGGGTATGTGGATGGATGGATGGATGGATGGATGGATGGATGGATGGATGATTGATAGAGTGGGTATGTGGATGGATGGATGGATGGATGGATGGATGGATGATTGATAGAGTGGGTATGTGGATGGATGGATGGATGGATGGGTGGGTGGATGGATGGATGGATGGATGGATGGATGAGTGGGTATGTGGATGGATGGATGGGTGGGTGGATGGATGGATGGATGGGTGGATGGGTGGATGGATGGATGGATGGATGGATGGATGGATGAGAGGGTATGTGGATGGATGGATGGGTGGATGGATGGATGGATGGATAGATGGGTGGGTAGGTGGATGGATGGGTGGATGAGTGGGTATGTGGTGGGTAGGTGGAAGGGCAGGTGGATGGGCAGGTGGATGGGCAGGTGGAAGGGCAGGTGGATGGGCAGGTGGAAGGGCAGGTGGATGGGCAGGTGGATGGGCAGGTGGAAGGGCAGGTGGATGGGCAGGTGGATGGGCAGGTGGATGGGCAGGTGGAAGGGCAGGTGGATGGGCAGGTGGATGGGCAGGTGGATGGGCAGGTGGAAGGGCAGGTGGATAAATGGATGAGTGAATACACAGGTGGGTTCATGGATGGATGGCTGACATCTGGGTGAGCAGATAATGAAACTGAACCCTTGACGTCACATCGCTTCACTCATGGCCATTGTTTGCTAGTGAAAATGGATCCCTCTCATTCTTACTGACCTCCATCCTGTAGATGGGGAAACAGACAGGAGGTAGGAAGCTGATGGTGAGCCTCTAGAGGGTCCCAGGACTCTTCCCTCAGAAAGTTGTCTGCCTGGACCAGATCAATGGTCTGCAGCCATACAGACCTTGGACCTCAGACGGACAAGCGGGGACCTCACAGAGAAGGCGCGTAGGGCCCTCTCTCTCCCTCAGTCTCTCCATCTCTTGCCACCCCCTCATCAGTCCTCCATCATCTTAGGGAGCCACGTGTTCCACCCAACTCGCTTCAATCCCTCTCCACTCTGCGGGGCCAGAGATTTCACGGTGTGAATCGAGGAGCACTATGATTCAGACCTGAAGAACTCTGTCATTAAGCAAGGGCCTCCTTAGACAGTCCAGCACGACTTCGTGACCAGGCCCAGGGCAATGGAACAAAGGGGCGGGGCTGTAGAATATGCGTCACCGGGATTGGCCTGTTTCTGGTGATGTCACAGGAGGTGGAGCTACAGGAAGCAATTCTACCGATTGGCCAGGCTCAGCAGGAAGGATTGTGCACTGAACACGAAGAATTGAGGCTGAAAGGTGCCAGGCAGAATCGGAACCCAGGGCCCTGCCCTACTTGCTCTGAGCACTTTGAAACTTTTTAAACTCAGAGAAGTGAGGAGATACTGTAGCAGAGGCATATGTACCACTGTCTTAGTCAGGGTTTTACTGCTGTGAGCAGACACCATGACCAGTGCAAATCTTATAAAAGACAACACTTAATTGGGGCTGGCTTACAGTTCAGAGGTTCAGTCCATTGTCATCAAGGCAGAAGCATGGCAGCATCCAGGCAGACATGGTGCAGGAGGAGCTGAGGGTTCTACATCTTTATCCAAAGGAAGTCAAGAACAGTCTGAGCATGCTCAGGCATCTAGGAGGAAGATCTCCAAGCCCATCCCCACAGTGACACACTTCCTCCAACAAGGCCACATCTTCTACTAGTGCCACTCCCTAGAACAAACATATACCAACCATCACAACCGCCAAGACAAAAAGTCAGACCTTTGCCACATTTTGATTCGATTAATTGATTTTGAATGGGAGTCTTGCTATGTAGCCCAGGCTGGCCTTGAAATCCTAATCCTGGGGCTGGTGAGATGGCTTGGCAGTTAAGAGCACCGACTGCTCTTCCAAAGGTCCTGAGTTCAAATCCCAGCAACTACATGGTGGCTCACAACCATCTATAATGAGATCTGACTCCCTCTTCTGGTGTGTCTGAAGACAGCTACAGTGTGCTTACATATAAATCTTTTAAGAAAGAAAGGAAGAAAGAAAGAAAGAAAGAAAGAAAGAAAGAAAGAAAGAAAGAAAGAAGGAAGGAAGGAAGGAAAGAAAGAAGAAAAGAATGAAAGAAAGAAAAGAAAAGAAGAAAAGAAAAGAAGAAAAGAAAAGGAAGAAATAAATCCTAATCCTCCTGCCTCCACCTCCCAAGTGCTGGGCTCACAGATGGCTGACACTATGTTTGTAGCATGGGCCTAGAATCCAAGATTTTGCAAGCACTAGGCTAGCTCTCTACCTATTGAGTCACAGCCTGCCTGTGGTTTTCCTTGCATTGAGTCACCTTGGCAGTCTTTGGAAAGGGAATTGACATGGAAGTACACAGTGAGGGTATGTGTGCGGGCATGTATGAGTGCAAGCCAGGGGTCAATCCTAGGTGTCATTCCTTAGGAGCTGTCTACCTTGGATTTAAGACAGGGACTCTTACTGACTGTACTGGCTGGTTTTGTGTGTCAACTTGACACAGGCTGAAGCTATCACAGAGAAAGGAGCTTCAGTTGGGAAAGTGCCTCCATGAGATCCGGCTGTGGGGCATTTTCTCAATTAGTGATCAAGGGGGGAGGGCCCCTTGTGGGTGGGGCCATCTCTGGGCTGGTGCTCTTAGGTTCTATAAGAGAGCAGGCTGAGCAAGCCAGGGGAAGCAAGCCAGTAAGGAACATCCTTCCATGGCCTCTGCATCAGCTCCTGCTTCCTGACCTGCTTGAGTTCCAGCCCTGACTTCCTTTGATGATCAACAGCAGTGTAGAAGTGTAGGCTGAATAAACCCCTTCCTCCCCAGCTTGCTTTTTGGTCATGATATTGTGCAGGAATAGAAACCCTGACTAAGACACTGACCCAGATCTCACCAAGTCACATAGGCCAACTGGGCCTCCTCCCGTACAGAAGCACATCACCAGGCTTTGCTCTTTACACGAGTGCCGGGGATTCGAACTCAGGCCGTCATGCTTGCACAGCAAGTACTTTGCCCACTGAGCCATCTCCTCAGCTCCACTTCAGTAGTCTTGCAGAATCCAAGTCCAGTGTTTTTGTAAGATGCCCTGACTCGACGCTTCTAAGGCACTGGTTATCAGATATTTACATTACTATTCATAACAGTAGTAACATTGCAGTTATGAAGTAGCAATGAATATGATTTCATGGTTGGGGGTCACCACATGAGGCACGGTATTAAAGGGTCGTAGCGTTAGGAAGGTCGAGACCACTGGCCTGATTTTTAACGAGATTAGACTGAGGATGTGGGTGGGGAGGACCCAAGAAATAAACGCTACCTGTGGTGACCTCACTGGGGCTCTGAGACAAACCTGGTGATCCAGGGTGCTGACTGTGGAGCAACAGGTGGGGGATGGGGCAGGAGGGGGATGGGGCAGGAGGGAGAGGCACATACTAGCGCTTTGGCGGTGGTGAGGGATGGGATAGTGGGGAAGGCCTGCTGAAACAGAGGTGACCCAAGGGCTGGAGAGGGACAGATGTGAGATCTCATGGGCTGTAGTCTGGAGTTGTTGGGGTAGAAGATGTAAAGGGGACAAGGGGACCTTCCATTTCTGGTCTGAGCTGGCAGAGCTGGCTAGGAAGAAGGAGCTCACTTGGCTACAGGCAGGACTGACTGGCACTGTATCTGCTTCTTCTCCAGGTGTGGCTCCCCAGTATGAAGCTAAAGGTCAGTCGCACATTCTGAATGCTGTCCCCACCCTGGGTTAGGGCCCAGGGGCCTCTGTGGGGATCTGCGGTTCTGTCCAGTATACAGCAAAGTCGAGACTGGCACCCGCTCCCCTGGTGCCCACTTACGCCCCCTACGCCTATATCTGCCCATGCACCCAGCCACATAAAAGAATGTGTAGTGTGTATGCACACACCAGGGCCGGAGAGTCCGAGGCTCCTGCCAGGTCTCCGTTGGTTGTGTGACACACGGGCATCTGTGGTATGGCAAATGTGTGACATGCCCCGTGGATGTCCTGCGTCTGTCACAGGAAACGCACAAGTCCTCTGCCACACGGTGCACAATGGCAGGGCATGCTCGTGTGCGGCTGCTGAGACGTGGATTGATGAGCAGAGGGACCAGGCCTGTGGCAGATCTACCAGCCCGAGAACATGGAAAACGTCACGGTAACCTATGGGTTTTCTGAGACCTACTGAGTATCGGGCTCCAAAACTCAGCAGCAATTACAGGGAATGGACCACTGTAGTCTTCCTGAGAAGGCTAACAGCAACCAAATAACCCAATGTGTAAGGGGTCTGAGGGCAGGCAAATAAGAGACAGGACAAGACTCCAGGACCAAGTAGGGCCAACTGACAGCAAGAGTGATCAGGGAGCAATTAACAGTCCCAGGCAGCACAACCAACCAGTGCAAAGGTCCTGGGGCAGGACTCCAGTGGCCTATTTGAAACTTTGTTGCTGGATTAAGAGAGGGAGTGGAGAGAGAGCTTCTGGGCCCTTCTGGCTCCATATGCACTGACTCAACCTGGGCCTCCAGGTAGCAAGTCCCCCAGTTAGACACCCATGACTCCAGGTCATGGAAACCCATGCTTCTCGAATAGTTTAACTAGGAATGGCCCCCATAGAGTCACAAGTCACTAGGGAGTGGCACCCAAGCCAGGGTCACTCTCTGTTCCCACCACCTGCAGATCCAGATGTAGAACTCTCAGCTCCTCCTCCAGCACCATGTCTGCCCATGCAACACCATGCTTCTCATCATGGTGATAATGGACTAAACCTCTGAAACTATAAGCCAGCCTCAATTAAATGTCTTCCTTTATAGAGTTGCTGTGGTCATGGTGTCTCTTCGCAACAATGAAACCCTACCTAAGACAGGGGGCACTAGCTAGGACTGGAGGGAAACCCTGGAAAGCCCACTGCAGGTGTCTGGCCCACCGAGGTGCCTACGGCAGGAATGTCAACACAGAATTGGCTGGCACCTATGGGGAGGCGGGGGAGGGGCCACCAACCATCTCCAAAGTCCAAGCAGCCCAGCTTATTGTGATGGAAGGAAGCCAGACAGAAAACCCAGACTGGAGAAGACCCAGCTCAGCCTCTTCATGGATGAAGGGCTGAAATAATTTTCTGGGGACCCTGCTAGAACCTCCATAGGGAGGGACCGACCAAAGCCAGGTCGCCCTGACTGAGGCATGTGCACCTTTTGCAGTGGTTGGACAAGGGGTGGGACTTACTCTGTGTGCTGGAAGCCAGAACAGAGAAGTCTTAGAATCTTACATAGCCAAGAGCTGAAGACATTGGGAAAGCTGACCAGACTTCAAGAAAGGGAAACTAAGGCACAGAGCTGAGTGGTTCTTGCGAATCGCGCCCACCTGAGGGCCCATCTCTTCCCTCCAGCAACTCTACGACAGTGGGAAATGTGTGTCCCAGGCCGGGCCAGATCGCCACCTGGCCTCACCTGCCCCATCCCCGCAGGAGCCATCTACCTTCCAAAGCCAGTCCAAGATATTAATTAAGATAAATCTCCTTCCATTCTGAGATTCCTTTATCATGTAATTTATCAAAATTATGTTAATTATTTCTTTAAGGCACCAAAATTATTACCTCTTTTGTGTCTGATTTGTGTTAATATTCATAATTTAATAATTCAATATCCTGGCCATCTGGCCAAGGAGCAGGATACTATCCCTCTCTCCTGCCCGAGCCAAGACTTTGCCTCAGTCCCTTGAGCCCTCAGGGACCTGGCTGCCCTGTTCGCCAGGCTTGAGCCCCTTGCCCAGGTCCCCAGGACACTGGCAGGGCCCCTACTGGGAAGCCCCCAGTCGCAGCACTCAGGTACGGGGCACCCGCCACCGCGCTTGGCAGGTGAGGCTAGCTGAGTTGACGTTTTCCACACTTTGTGAGTTTTACGCTGTAATTTGACATAATTAATGCCTACATTACTGCTGATAATTTAGCTAGTTAATTAAACTCGGAGGAGATAATTAAGGAAAGGCTACTGCTTGAGTTGCTAATTGTTTCTGTCATTATTTCTAGGGGGCCGACAGCTGCCGGCTGAGTCATCCTATTCTGTCAGCTGACGGGGTCACGTGATGTGGGGGGCCTCCCCTGGGACAACTCCCCACACCCCGCCTGATTTCCAGGGGAGGGAGCTCACAGCCAGCTACCTGGCTGTTACCTGGAGCCTTGCCAAGCCTATGGAGGCCTCAGGGCAAGGTTGGCACTGTCCCCTCTCCCAGTGGCCTCGGAGTACAAGGTCCCTGCCCGGCAGCTCACCCACTGAAGGGATGAGGGGCGTTACACAAGGCTAGCAGGGAGCATCCCCATACCTCTACCCCCACCCCTCACCATTTACCACAACCCAGTATTCAAGTCTAAAAGAAATAGAGTGGCCCCTAGCAGCAATACCTCAATCTTCTCTACTGGTCAGATAAGAGGTAGAACTTCCTGAGCCTTTCCCATCCTTCCAGAGCCATAATGAATAAGAAGAATGACGGAGAAGATTGTAAGAGAAAGAGACATGCTGAGCCTAGCCATTCTGTCCCAGAGAGTATGGGGTTGGCCAGTGTGTTCCCAAACTGTAGGCTCCCTGCTCGAAGGCAGTGCGTGGGTCTGTGTGACTCCTGGACAGAGTAGAGGGGAGCCCAGAGACAGCCCAAGTGGCCACAGGATTGTGCAACCTGAGTCGGGGCTTCTCTGGGGAGCTCACAGTCTGTCTTAGGGTTTTACTGCTGTGAACAGACACCATGGCCAAAGCAACTCTTATAAGGACAACATTTAATTGGGGCTGGCTTACAGGGTCAGAGGTTCAGTCCATTATCATCAAGGTGGAACATGGCAGCAGGCATGGTGCAGGAGGAGCTGAGAGTTCTACATCTTCATCTGGAGGCCTCTGGGAGAAGACTGGCCTCCTGGCAGCTAGGACAAGGGTCTTAAAGCCCACACTAACAGTGACACGCCTACTCCAACAAGGCCACACCTACTCCAACAAGGCCACGCCCACTCCAACAATGCCACGCCCATTCCGGC
The DNA here is from genome assembly GCF_947179515.1 of Apodemus sylvaticus. Classification (NCBI taxonomy): domain Eukaryota; kingdom Metazoa; phylum Chordata; class Mammalia; order Rodentia; family Muridae; genus Apodemus; species Apodemus sylvaticus. Next base: position 27,099,798 of record NC_067493.1, on the reverse strand, counting down.
AAGACCACGCCCACTCCATCAAAGCCACACCTCGTAATAGTACCACTCCCTGGGTCAAGCATATTCGAACCACCACAAAGTCTATGAGGACAGGATGGTACAACGGGGATGGATCTAGCAGGAGCGGAACCAAGCCATAGACTTCTGTCAAGTACTTCAAAGAATTCGGGGTTCATTTCCCTCTCCAAACCAGATGATGTCCATGCATGGTAGAAAGTTCCTAGATTACCTCACTCATGGCTTGGGCACATGAACAGGGATATCAACTAAGGGCCCTCCCTGCTAGTCTCTGCTTAGCAACCCTCTCGTCCTTCATGGTACCAATCTGGCTGCTGGGGCTCCTTGAGTCCCACATCCCATAATGGCATTCCATATCCCAGGTGGCCTCCAGCTAAGAAAACAGGTTTTTGGAAAACTAGAACCTCCAGGCCTCTTCCCTTTAAATCTTTTGACTTCTAACCTCCTCTGGCATCAGCTACCACACCAATTCACGGCGCCTTAGGTCAGAGAGTTCTCATCTGCTAGAGCCTAATTCCTCTTGTGCTCAGGGAGGCTGCCACTGACCTGATAGCTCGCACTCGCGCCCGTGCTCCCCCTCCCCGCTCCTAATCTCTCTGTCTCTGTCTCCTCTCTGTCTCTCTCTCTGTCTCCTCTCTGTCTCTCTCTGTCTCTCTGTCTCTCTGTCTCTGTCTCTCTCTGTCTCTCTGTCTCTCTGTCTCTGTCTCTCTCTCTGTCTCTCTCTCTCTCTCCCTCTCTCTCTCTCTCTCTCACCCCCTCTATCTTTCCTAAAACCACAAGAGGCAGCTGACGCAGGCCAGCATGAGACTATTTCCCCAGCCATGATGAACAGCACTGTAGGTTTAAGCAGGGATTGCTGCAGTCCCACATGAGGTACGGGAAGATGCACCCCAAAGCTCTTCCTTGGAAATAGTTTTTTGCAGGTGAAATTACGAGTATCAGCAACTTAATGCCACTGTATCCTTATGACCCAAGTACCGTACAGAAATAACATGCATTTAAGCTCGCGACGATTACAGACAGTTCCTATCTACCATAGTGGAGGGACGGACGGAGGGAGGGGCAGAGGCCTTTGGCATAGTGTGGGACCAGGGAGCAGAGAAAGACCGGAAGCAGGCTTAACTTTCCAAGGCCCCGCCCCCAGTGTTCTACTTCCTGCTACCCGGCTTCAACGCCTTCAAAACAGTGCCACCTGCTGGGGGGCCAGGCTCTCAACTAGGAGCCTCAGGGGGACACTTCATATTCCACGCCGGTCGAGGCCGGCTGGCCGAGGCTGTCCTGGGCATCAGGGAGGCCCCAGGACCACAAGAAGGAGACTCGGACACACTGGTGCAGGGAAGGATTCCCAGGTGTACATGTGGAAAGAAAGCTGGGAAGGCACGTCCACAGCCAAGAATTCTAACAGCGACCCCTCGCTGGCAGGGGTAGAACCCTTCCGTGGCATCTTTGCAGAGCATCTGGCCCTGACTCCTGTATCTCAGACTTCTGGCTTCTAGAACTCTCCATTCTGAACATCAAGTGTTTGCTACTTTAAACCCCAAAAGAATACTTTTATTTCTTCAGCTCTGGGGCATCTGTCTGTGTGTCCCCTCCCCCCCCCCCCACACACAGTCTATATCGGGTCTTCCTTTAGAACCAAGCTATCCCATGCCTGCAGTGAGGGGACCACACTCATCAAATAGTACAGGGCCACGTGACTAAGGTCTGGCCAATAAAAAAGCGAGCGGTCTACATAGGTGGGTGGGGTCATGTGATTGACACTATCAGGTTTCTGATCTGTAATCTGGACTGGGCTGGAGCTCTCTCATGGCTGCTTCTATGACACCTACTCTACCAATGTGGAGGAGCTGGCCTCTGCACGACCCTGCCACTTTTTTTTTAAAACTTATTTATTTGTTATATGTAAGTACACTGTAGCTATACACACCAGACGAGGGCATCAGATCTCATTACAGATGGTTGTGAGCCACCATGTGGTTGCTGGGAATTGAACTCAGGACCTCTGGAAGAGCAGTCAGTGCTCTTAACCGCTGAGCCATCTCTCCAACCCCCCTGCCACTTTTTCGCCACTCTGCTCCTCCTCGGGGCTCCACTGCCCCCACGGTTTCCTCCTAGAGCCCCTGAGCCCCCAGACTGCATGCATCCCCTCGTATCCCCTCATCTATCCTTGCTGACTGGTCCTGAAGGGTCTCCATTCACCACTGATTTGTAAAGGCCAGCAGTTACCGATAAACCCTTTGGGGACAAGTGTGGCATGGATCTGTTATTCCAGCACTTGGGAGACTGAATCAGGAGTTTGGGGCCAGCCTGTGCTCCACCGTGAAACAAAAACACAAGATGAGCTGGGCAGTGGCGGCGCACGCCTTTAATCCTAACACTTGGGAGGCAGAGGCGGGTGGATTTCTGAGTTCGAGGCCAGCCTGGTTTACAGACTGAGTTCCAGGACAGCCAGGGCTATGCAGAGAAACCCTGTCTCGAAAAATCAAAACCAAAACCAAACCAAACAAACAAACAAATAAAAACCACAAGATAAAAAAGACCTGCTGAGTGAACAGAGGATGAATGGTAGAAGAGCACAGAAGGGAGGGAGGCCACTGGCTTTCAGGGACCACAATGGGTTTGGCAGATACAGGACACACTCCTCCCCTGTGACAAGCTCCCAGGTGACACAATAGCCTGGAGGAACAAGCAGCTGTGATGTTCTATGTAACCCCCTTAACACAAGCGAGGATCAGGAGCCATCCAGAAGCCCAGGTCCTGGGTGGCAGGGTGGGCACACAGGGACACTTAGCAGAGGCACCAAGAAGGGAACTGAGCCCACACCCTAAGGACATTGGAGGGGACACCAGGCAGGCACCACTCCCAGAAAAGATGTCTTCTGGGGACTTAATGAAGTCACAGGTCTTATGGATATGTCACACCAACCACAAGGGAAAGGGCCATGTGCAGAGTCTGAAATTCTCTAAAAGCCACACCTTAAAAACCAGTGAATGAGTGGGGCAGGGGCAGGGGCAGGGACAGGGCAGGGGCAGGGGCAGGGGCAGGGGCAGGGCAGGGGCAGGGGCAGGGGCAGGGGCAGGGGCAGGGGCAGGGGCAGGGGTGCTACACACCTTCAATTTCAACACTCAGAAGGCAGAGGTAGGCAGATTTCTGAGTTCAAGGCCAGCCTGGTCTATGGAGTGAGTTCCAGGACAGCTAAAGCTACACAGAGAAACCCTGTCTCAAAAATTAAAAAACAAACCAAAACAACAGTCATTGGCAAGATGGTCGGGCCAGTAAAGGTGCTTGCCACCAAGGCTGCCAATGTGTCATCCTTGAGACCAAGATGGTGGAAGGGAAGAACAGACTTTCTAGGTCGTCCTCCGACCTCACATGTGCACGCGAGAGTAGATAAACAACACGCTAAATTAGTGTAATTGTAAAATTCTCTTTATTTAACTACCCATGATAGTTTTCCTGTTTTTTGTTTTGTTTGTTCCCCCTCCCCTGGATTTGGTTTTTTTTAAGACAGGGTTTCTCTGTGTAGCCCTGGCTGTCCTGGAACTCACTCTGTAGACCAGGCTGGCCTCGAACTCAGAAATCTGCCTGCCTCTGCCTCCCAGAGTGCTGGGATTACAGGCGTGCGCCACCACTGCCCAGCTTTTTGTTTTGTTTCTTGCTTCTTGATTTTTTTTTTTTTTTACTCTCAGCAATCTGCCTGCCTCCTGCTTCTGAGTGCTAAGATTAAAGGTCTGTGCCATGTGTGCCACTGTGCCCAGATGCTGCCTGCTTTCCCTTCAGTGTTCTCAGAATCCCACAAATAGGACTGGCAGTGTGGCTCAGTGGTAGAGCCCCTGCCTAGAATCCCCCCACCCCCAGTGAGAGGCTGGGGTGTAGCTTGGTGGTACAGCACCTGCCCAGTATACCAGAGGCTTTGGGTATAATCCGCAGCATCACAGAAAAGGAGGCAGTTCCTCACATTTAAAGCTCCTGGCACGCCCTTCTTCCTCTGGCCACAGTTCACCTCTCAACAGCCACCTGTGGTCAGTGACCATGGTAGCATGCCACTGGGCACTGAGAATTCTGTTTCCCTATCAGCAGTGGTTAACCTGCATGCTCCTTGTCATCTGTCACATGTCAAAAGATAGCCAAGTACCCTCAGCTGCCAGGACTAGGGTTTGGGAAAACTAGAAGCTAAAGCAATTTTGTATTTTATGATGATGTAGTTGGAATACAGAGAATCACCCATGAAAGACCAAAGCTCTACCACCAAGCCATTCTCCCAGCCCCTCACTGGGGGATTCTAGGCAGGGGCTCTACCACTGAGCCATGCCCCCAGCCCCCTCCTCACTGGGGGATTCTAGGCAGGGGCTCTACCACTGAGCCACACCCCAGCCCCTCCTCACTGGGGGATTCTAGGCAGAGGCTCTACCACTGAGCCACGCCCCCAGCCCCTCACTGGGGGATTCTAGGCAGGGACTCTACCATTGAGCCACACGCCCAGCCCCCTCCTCACTGGGGGATTCTAGGCAGAGGCTCTACCACTGAGCCACGCCCCCAGCCCCTCACTGGGGGATTCTAGGCAGGGGCTCTACCACTGAGCCACGCCCCCTGCCCCTCACTGGGGGATTCTAGGCAGGGGCTCTACCACTGAGCCACGCCCCCAGCCCCTCACTGGGGGATTCTAGGCAGGGGCTCTACCACTGAGCCACGCCCCAGCCCCTCACTGAGGGATTCTAGGCAGGGGCTCTACCACTGAGTCATACCCCAGCCCCTCCTCACTGGGGGATTCTAAGCAGGGGCTCTACCACTGAGCCACGCCCCAGCCCCTCACTGAGGGATTCTAGGCAGGGACTCTACCACTGAGCCACGCCCCAGCCCCTCACTGAGGGATTCTAGGCAGGGACTCTACCACTGAGTCACACCCTAGCCCCTCCTCACTGGGGGATTCTAGGCAGGGGCTCTTCCACTGAGCCACACCCCAGCCCCTCCTCACTGGGGGATTCTAGGCAGGGGCTCTACCACTGAGCCACACCCTAGCCCCTCACTGGGGGATTCTAGGCGGGGGCTCTACCACTGAGCCACGCCCCAGCCCCTCACTGAGGGATTCTAGGCAGGGGCTCTACCACTGAGTCACACCCCCAGCCCCTCACTGGGGGATTCTAGGCAGGGGCTCTACCACTGAGCCATGCCCCCAGCCCCTCACTGGGGGATTGTAGGTAGGTGCTCTGCCACTGACCTACATACACCCCAGCTTGTGTTTCTTTTACATTTTTTATGCTAGAGTTAATTATATTTACATACTTATTTATGAAAGTTTGTATGAGCCCATGAGTCTGTATGCCATGGCACATGTGTGGATGTCAGAACACAACCTGTAGGAGTTGGTTTTCTCCTTCCATCATGTGGGTCCTGGGTTTTGAACTCAGGTCTTCTGGCTTGCTGGCGCGCGCCTTTACTCACTGAGCCCCCTCACCAGTTCTTGACTCTGACACAACGTCTCAGTGACTTGCCCAAGTCCTGGCGGTGTCTCCTCAGCTGGGGCGAAAGGCCTGTGCCACAAGCCCCTACTTGCAGGACAATTATTAAAATATCAACACACCAATCCCAAAGTGGTTCCCCGGCCTCAGGCACCTTACCTGTACTGACATGAGCACCTCCATTTCACCTGTCATCAGCCCAGCACCCCACATCTCTCTACAGTCCCACCACTCCTTTCCGGAAAGTTCTTCCCATGAATAGCAAGACTAGAGATGGCCCATATTCAGTATCTAATGTTTGAAAACCATTGGCTTAAGTTTTACATGGGTGTGTGAAAGCAAACATAAAGATTCTTGCTTTTTTTTTTGAAAGATTTATTTATTGTTTATATGTTAAGTACACTGTACTGTAGCTGTCTTCAGACACACCAGAAGAGGGTGCCAGATCTCATTACGGATGGTTGTAAACCACCATGTGGTTGCTGGGGTTTGAACTCAGGACCTTCAGAACTGCAGTCAGTGCTCTTAACCACCGAGCCATCTCTCCAGCCCAGATTCTTGCTTTTTAATTTAAGAAGAGAATATGATGTCATTTCAGTTTGAGTCATGTCAATAAGACAAAGGTGTCCTCCGGGCTGCACCTTCAATTGGATTACATCGGTGTGTTTTATGAAGTGTTGGTGGCGTCAGATGAAGGAATGGGGAGCTTCTTTGTTGGACGTTTAATGGGCCACACTCAAACTATCCATCTCTATCAGCAGCTCCAATCACCTGGGCGATTAGTTAAAGAAGAGCCCCCAAACTCCAACCTGAGAACCCAGTGAAACCCATCCCAAGAAGACATCTCAGTAGACCAGCAACAGGCTCCTGACACAAGCCACAGGAACCGAGATCACATCAGAGATCTCCGGTGCCGGCACAAGGCAGGCCAGGTGAGCTGGGGCAAGCGGGAGCTGAAGCAGTCACTGGGAGTCGGGAATGGTCGCAAGATGCAGAGTACTGACGGATCTGACTGGCAAGTAGCAGGACTGGACTCCTGTCCCTTGGCTACCCAAGTCCTGGAAGGGGGAAGAGTCTCCAGGGAGATGGGAAGTGAGCGTGGAGTTCTTGTCCACCTCCCAGCGCAGAAGGGATGTTTCTCAGGGCCCTCCCACACGGTGACTGAGCATCCACTCAGGCTGGACAGAGTCACTCTAGAAAGGGAAACAGAGGAGCAAGTGGAGCGTCCCCAGTTCTGAGACGCTCTTAGGGAGTTTTCAGGGGACGCCGTGTCACTTCTCTTAGCCCCATCCACCTCATTTTGGCACCAGGGTGCAGCTTCAAGGTCCCACAGCAAGATGGTGCACGGCAGAGCTCAGCCGGGGTCTGTCCCTGTGCCAGTGGCCACCAGCTGCACTGATGGCCTCTGAGGCTTGAAACACAACTGTGGCTCAGGATACGGGTCTTCTTCATTCTTTCATTCACTGAGAAAATACCAGAGGACCTTTTGCGGCCGTTGCTGGATTGCAGCTGCCAAAATGAAACTCAGTCCCTTCGTGACACCTGACTGAAGCAAGAACCACTTTCAGTGCACCATCTCACACGCAGAGGAAGATCTTCCCCTCTTTCCAAAGAACTGAGATGGAAGTAGAATGTTCGATCTCTGCACATTCGAACGGACGATGAAGTTCAGGTTGTCCGAGGACACTTCGAAGGCCAGCGGATTGTCAAAGTGGTCATCCACCCCGGTAAGGTGGGGATCACCAAGCTAATGCCAGACAAGGACTGCAAGATCCCGGAGAGGAAAGCCAAGTCCCCACAAGCAGGACAGGAGAGGGGCAAATAGAAGAAAGGATGGAGAAGACGCAGGAGTACACATTCCATCCACGACTTCCATTCAAGACGGCTTAAGTAAAAAGAAAATACCAGAGGAGCCCCTAGTGTGTGCGAGGCACTCTTCTGGCACATCGAGTCTGCAGTGGGAGAGAAATTATCTCCCCCGACCACCCGCAGATCTCAAGGTCCTCCACCTTAGACATCAGGAAACAGAGCTCCACCCAAACACAGCACTCAGGGCTGACTGTGAGAACAGAAAGGCAGAGTTACGCAGCAGAAGCCCAGGAAGTAGAAAGCCAGTTGTGAACCTGCAAGCATGGGCAATGCGCCCCGCCCCCACCCCAGACCCCAGTCACAGGAACCTGGCAGTCAGAGAGGAACTTAAAAGTACTGCAGGGAGGTGGAGCCCTGAGAAGACAGCGTCATGCCCCTGTGCCCGGACATAATGTGTCACTCCATACCTCAGCTTCACCCCCTGCCCCCTTCTTTCTACCACAGACACTAAAGTCCACAGCAAGTCCTTCCCACCTGCTCTCCAAAGCTCAGAACGTCTCTCAAGAGGCCTCCGGTCCTCAAGGTTGAAGACCAATGAGAACATGAGTGTAGGGGACACAGCTCCTTCCCGAAGAACTTCCATACCCAACTCCATACAGGAGCAGGAAGGATGCCACACAGGCCTGGATCAGATCCGGGGGCCATCCTATAGGTTATCAAGACCACAGCTACATCTAGGGTCTGTGGAGAGCTGCCCAAATAACAGGTTGAGGACCAGTCCTGCCTGCCCACCATGACACAGCCCAGGAGCTCAGAGAGCCATCCACCCCTGGGCTCCAGCCTCTAACTTTCATCTGACCTGCTGTGTGACTTCCAGGAAGTGCGGAGCCTCTCTGAGCCTCTAAGATCACCATATCTGTAAAGCTGAATTGCTCCTGGCGCCTCCTAGCAACCCTAGCCCTGGAGTGTGACAGTCTGCTTCCCCTGGTGGTCAAGAGGCTGAACTGCAATGGTTGGTTAAGACTGGGGAAGGGGTGGGGGCGGGACGGGGCGGGGCGGGGCAGGGCGGGGCAGGGCGGGGCGAGGCAGCTAGGTTGGCCCAGGCCCCTCTAAGTCTTGTGTCTTTAATAGGAGAGGTTCTGGAGCTCCAAGACCACACTGCTTGGGGTTACTACTGCTGTGGTGAAACACCACGATCAAAGCAACACGAGGAGGAAAGGCTATGTGGCTTACATTTCCACGCGCAGAGTCGAACGTTGAAGTCAAGATTGGAACTCAAGGAGGGCAGGGGCCTGGAGCAGAAGCTGATGCAGAGGCCACGGAGGGGAGCTATTTACTAGCTTGCTCCCCATGACTCACTCAGCCTGCTTTCTTATAGATCCCAGGACCACCAGCCTAGGGATAGCACCACCCACAATGGGCTGCCCCACCCTCAATCAATCACTATCTAAGAAAATGCCTACAGCCAGTTGGTGGTGGCACGGATCTTTAATTTTAGCATTTGGGATGCAGAGGCAGACGAATCTCTTGAGTTTGAAGCCAGCCTGGTCTACAGAGTAAATTTCAGGGACAGCCAGGACTACACAGAGAAAACCTGTCTTAAAAAACAAAGCAACAAAACAAACAAACAAAAAAAAAAACAAAAGAAAGGGAAAAAAGGAAGGGAGGGAGGGAGGGAGGGAGGGAGGAAGGAAGGAAGGAAGGAAGGAAGGAAGGAAGGAAGGAAGGAAGGAAAGAAAGAAGGAAGAAAGGAAGGAAGGAAAGAAGGAAGGAGAAAGAAAAGAGTGAGTTTCACAGGCTTACGTACCGATCCACATGAGATCCACAGCCCGATCTCATGAAAGCTTTTTTTTTTTTTTTTTTTTTTAACTTTTCTTTTTTTGGAGAGCTGTGTGGAGATTTTGAGACACTTTCTCTGTGTAGCTCTGTCTACCCTGGAACTCATTCTGTCTCTGTAGACCAGGCAACTTTAAAACTCAAGAGATTTGCCTGGTTTTGCTTCCCAAGTGCTGGGATTAAAGGTGTGTACTACCATGCACAGGGTGGAGACATTTTCTCAACTGAGGTTCCCTCCTCTCAGGTGACTTTAACCTGAGTCAAGCTTGGGCCATAAAACGATCTAGCACAACTGACCAGCTTGACACACAGACACATCACCATAGATCTACAAGCTTTCCTCTTTGTTCATCCCTAAGATCACACATTGATAGATTGATAGAAACATCACAATATAAAAAAGTCCCACGGTCTTACACATTCAAATACTTAAAAATTCAATCTTTTAAAAAAAAAAAAAATATATATATATATGTTGTAGTCTCTTTTAAAAGTGCAAAGTCTCTTTTAAAATCAGAAGTCTCGCCGGGCGGTGGTGGCGCAGGCCTGTAATTCCAGCACTTGGGAGGCAGAGGCAGGCAGATTTCTGAGTTCGAGGCCAGCCTGGTCTACACAGTGAGTTCCAGGACAGCCAGGGCTACACAGAAAAATCTTGTCTCGAAAAACCAAAAAAAAAAAAAAAAAAAAAAAAAAAAAAAAAAAAATCAGAAGTCTCTCAACTTGTGAGCTCCTATAAAATAAAATTTAAAAAATAAGTTAAATGCTTTCTTATTTCAAAAGGGAAGTACAGTCTCAATCAGACCAAAGAAAAACCAAACTCCAACAGTATAAATACTCAATTGTTGTATTCCGTAGCTGCCTGCAGCTACTACGAACTGGGTTGCTGGAACAGAAGCTGAGGGATAGATGGGGAAGGGGCAAAAAAGAAAAAAGGCCAGGACAATATTTTACTGATCGAGGCCCCAACTTTAATGGGGGTCAGATCTTTTAACAGTTTGGGCAAACCCTTCCCCCCAGACTCTGGGCTGAGTTCCGGCGGAAGTCGGCTAGATTTGCCTGGCAGTCCTTGTCTTGACTGCTCTGGCAGCTGGGTGGGTTACCTGCTTAATTCAGGAATTTGTAGACCTGGAGGAACAATGAGCTTAACCTTCACTCTGGATAAACATTCCTGCTGTAACCTACTTCCCTATTATGTCCTAACTCAGATTCCTGCCCAAAGCCAGGGAGTGTCCTTGGCCAATGTCAAGTTCCTAACAGGTGGTATGACTCCCCAAAGTGGCTCTGTACACTCAATGTCCAATATCTGGAATTCACTCACTATCTTCTGGGCTCCTCCAAAGGGCTTGGGTCACTTCTCCAGGCTCTCCGTCTACAGCGCACACAGTTTGTCCTCTAAGCTCCACTCCACAGCTGCTGCTGTTCTTGCTGCTCATTCCCAACATGCTGGGGTCTCCTGCTGCAACTGGGCTTCATTCTCAACACTAGCCTCTCATGGGCTCCTTTCACAGTGCCAAGACTCAACCTCTTTGCGTGACCTTTTCAGTCCTGGGCCATCGACCGTCACCAAGGCTGCACCTTTGCCAATGGCCTCTCTTGGTGACTCACAGCACCAAGCCTCAGCTGCTCTCCCTGACCACTTCGTGTCTTTAAAACCAGTACCACCTGGATGACTTATATAGGACCAAGTTTAGCATCAGGTACGATCCTGACTGCCTCTGAAACACAACCAGCTTCTATGCGTTGACTCTGAGGGAACACTTCACAGATTTCACCTCAGAGATGCTGGCCTCTTTTTACTCTGAGCTGATTCTTACTGATTTTACTCTGAGCAGTCCCAGATGATCAGCATCCATTGTCCCAGTGAAGCAAAGGTGTTACTACAGTGCTTCTGTTAGCTTATAAATCACAGCAGATTCTTCAACCCCAGCTGACCAGAACCAGAGATTCCATTTTGTTTTGTTTTGTTTTGTTCTGTTTTATTTTTGAGATAGGGTTTCTCTGTACAGCCCTGGCAGTCCCAGAATTTACTCTATATACCAGGCTGGCCTTGAACTCAGAAATCCACCTGCCTCTGCCTCCCAATTGCTGGGATTACAGGCGTGCACCACCACTACCTGGCTAGACTCAGCGATTCTTAAGCCAAAACAGCAACTGTCTCTGATAGTCATTAAGGGACTCCCAGACTTCCCACAGATACTACAAGCCAGGTGCCCATCGCCTGCACTGTTCTTAACATTCTTCTCATCCAAGATTCCACAGAACAGCTCACTGAGATCTCAACAACACTCAATGGCTTTTCTAGCCCAAGGTTCCAAAGTCCTTAAACAATCCTCGTCGAAATATATGGCCTGATCTGTCACTGTACTAACTGCCATCCTAGTTAGGGTTATCGTTGCTGTGATGCAACACCACGACCAAAGCGACTTGGAGAGGAAAGGGCTAATCTGGCTTATACATCCACACCATTGTTCATCACTGGTCATTGGGGGAAGTCAGGACAGGGACTCAATCAAACAGGACAGGAACCTGGAGGCAGGAGGTGATACAGAGGCCATGGAAGAGAGCTGCTTACTGGCTTGCTCAGCCTGCTCTTTTTTAAATTAGAACTCAGGACCACCAGCTGAGGGGCGGCCCCACCCACAGAAGGCTGCTGACCCCACTAATCACTAATCGGGAAAATGCCTCAGCATTGAGTGGTGGCATATACCTTCGAGCACTCAGGAGGCAGAGGCAAGAGAATCTGAGTTCCAGACCAGCCTGGTCTATAGGGTGAGTTCCAGAACAGCCAACACGACACAGAAAACAAAAACAAGCACCAAAAGAAAGAAAAGAAAGAAAAAGAAAATGCCCTACAGGCTTGCCTCTACCCCATCTTATGGAGGCATGATCTTAATCGAGGTTCACTCTTCTCAGATGACTTTAGCTTGTGTCACGATGACATAAGACTAGCCAGACCACTGCCACACTCAGCTATTCTGCTAATTGGGTGGGGGGCATGACTCCCCCAAAGCTTCTCTTACCCAATTGGTCTTTCGAGGTTGCAGAGCCCAGCGTTAAGACACAGCCTTGCAACCACCCGGGGACTCTATCAACCTATCAACCCTAACCATCTTCCATCACAGGCCTGCAGGTCACCTATGTCCAGAGTACAGACCCAGGCCATGGGGGCATAGTTACTATAGTGTCCACTCTGTCCTCCTTTCTGTATGCACAGCCAGGAAGCAATTAACATATCCAGAGAGGACTGTGACTAGCTTCGATTGTCAACTGGACACAGTCTAGAGTCGCTCGGCAAGAGTCTCAGTGAGGAACTGTTGTAGATCGGCTTGGTCTGCAGGCATGTCTTGATTGTGTCTTGATTGCCTCAGTTGAAGTGGGAAGACTCAACCTGAGAGTAAGCATCCCCCTCCCTGGGGTGGGACCTGAATTATCTAAAAGTAGAAAAGGAAACTGAGCCGGGCAGTGGTGGCGCATGTCTTTAATCCCAGCACCCAGGAGGCAGAGGCAGGAGGATCTCTGAATTTGAGGCCAGCCTGGTCTACAGAGTGAGTTCCAGGACAGCCAGGGCTACATAGAGAGACCCTGTCTTGAACACACATACCCCCAAAAAGAAAACAGAGCGCCAAGTGTGCACACATTCACTTCTCTGAGTTTCTGACTGTGGGTGTGATGTGACCAGCTGCTCAAAGCCTGGCCACTGTGACCTCCCTCAGTGACACATCGGAACCGGGAGCTAAAGCAAGCTCTTCCCCCTTTAGCTGCCTTGTCAGGATAGTTTATGATGAAGACAGAGAAGCCACTAGGACAGGAAGTGAGTGCCCATCCGAAGCACTTGGCACATGGACATACATAGACAAACGTGGGAAGGTCAGTGTCTTTATTGAGGTTGCACGGACCCAGAGTTGGAGGCATGGGCCCCTGTACCCCCAAGCATCCCTTCTGGAGCGGCAGTGCCAATCTCTTCCTGGCCAGGGCCCAGTGCCAGCCGTGCGCAGCTCAGGCCTGCCCACTTTTGCTCTTCGAGGACCAGATCTTAGACAAGAAGGACTTGGACTTCTTTCTCTGTAGGCCTGAGGGGAGGACAAAGCCATGAAGCACCCAGTGAGGCTCCTATGTTTCCTTCCCTACCACCTGTGGGGTTACCCCCTCCCACAAGAGGCCTACCACCCCCTCCCCAAGCTGGGAAGACCATCCTCCATCCCTGCCCCCCCCCCGATTGTGCCCCATAATTACCCAGGTTCTGGATCATGTTCTCCAGTATTTGGTCCTCCTCCTGTTCCCTGGAATGGGGACAGGGTGACTGTAAGGGATGTGGGCCCTGGAGAGCTACAGAGAACACGTGCTCCCTGTAGATACCTTATCACCAGCATCTGCCCCACTGGCCCTGGGTTATTTCCCCTCATATGAGAGACTCTACTAGTTCCTCCATTCCCAAAATGGTCCACGCCCTTCCCCAGCCTCGCCACTCAATGGTGATCTGGGGATAATGGGCCACCTGCTCTACTGGCTAACCCTGTTGGGGTCACACAGAGTTTGGCTTGACTGATCCTGCATGGCCTGGACAGTGGGCCTCATTTGACACAAGAGAGCCGGACAAGTCACGGACAAGCATGCACACACTCATTTCCCTCTGAGATATGATATCCCTAACTGGCTCAGGCTCCGGTCACATCCAGGAACACGAAGAAGATCTGAAGCCAACAGAAACCACTCAGCTAGACACATTAAAATTACGTACTAAGCTGGGCTTGGTGGTACAGGCCTGTCATACCAACTATGTGGAAGTCTGGGGCAGAATGATTGAGCTCAAAGCCGTACCCAGGCCAAAGAGTGAGTTCAAGGCCAGTCTGGGCAACTTAATAAAACCATGTCTCAAAATAAAGTAAGGACAGTGTTGGCCTATAGCACAACACTAGAATCCCCCAGGGAGGGGTTGAAATGTAGCTCAGTGGTAGAGCCCCTGCCTAGAATCCCCCAGTGAGGGGCTGGGGTGTGGCTCAGTGGTAGAGCCCCTGCCTAGAATCCTCCAGTGAGGGGCTAGGGGTGTGGCTCAGTGGTAGAGCCCCTGCCTAGAATCCCCCAGTGAGGGGCTAGGGGTGTGGCTCAGTGGTCTACCACTGCCTAGAATCCCCAGGGAGGTATTAGGGGACAGTGGCAGAGGACTTACATAGTATTCATGAGGATAAGTTTGATTCCCAGCAATACACATGCAAGATAATTTGTCACTACAACCACTACTATAGAACTGTTTATGCACAGAGAATAAAACACTCAGCAGAAGGGGACACAAGCCCAGAGTCCATCTAAGAGGGAGAACCACAAGGCTGGGCCACTCGGGAACACTCTGGCCAGCCACTGTCCTCATTCTCCAGAAAGGTGGCATGTGTATAGAAAAGTTTTAGGGGCTAGAGAGATGGCTCAGCAGCTGAGGGTGCTCCCTCCTCTTGGAGAGGACACACATTCAGTCCTACATGGCAGCTCACGACCACCTGTAACTACGGTTCCAGGGAGATCTGATGCCCCCTTCTGGCCATCACAGGTGGTTGTACACATGTGGTGCACATAAATTCTTGCAGAAACATAAATATACACATAAAAATAGTCAATAAACATATCTTTTATTTTATTTTTTTAAAGATTTATTTATATATATATGTAAGTATACTATAGCTGTCTTTAGACACTCCAGAAGAGGGTGTCAGATCTCATTACAGATGGTTGTGAGCCACCATGTCGTTGCTGGGATTTGAACTCAGTACCTTCGGAAGAGTAGTCAGTGCTCTTAACCACTGAGCCATCTCTCCAGCCCCACATCTTCTATTTTAAAAAGACATATTAGGCTCACTGTTCAGTTTCCCAGGCTAAAAACTGCGGTCTATTAGCCACTCATGGCTGTCACACTAAATGACAGTTTCCTTCATGAGCTGTTCTGGGCGGTGCCGTTAAGAAGCCCCACGGGAGGGCTAGCCTCCCCAGCCTGAGTCCTCTCATGTAATACTCCCTGAGTTTCACTAAGTAAAAGACAGCCTGCCGGCTGTGAGCAGCTCTGACCCCAGTCTACCCCCACACTCCCCTCCCCGACTCCAGCCCCCCACCTCCCCACCTTCCCCACCCGTCCCTTGTCCCTCACCGGAGCCGATCCTCATCCAGGAAGTCAACGATGTCACTCCGGTCATTCACAGTGTTCACATACTGGCTCAGCAGCTCCTGCTCCCGCTGGCGGTCCTGGGGGGACTTCAGATACTCTGTGGAAACAGCCTGCCGTTAGCAGAGGCTCCATTCTGTTCAGGGGGCAGAAGAGCCCCTATAGCTGTGTCACTCTCCTCCGTTGGAGGGGATTGCTTACAGAGAAGGCCAGATCAAGGAATGGCCCCTTGTGTGGGGCCAGTGGTCTCTGTCTTTACTATGAAAGGCTGGGGCAGGGGTCCTTCCCTGTGGTGGGAAGATTGTTTCTATTAAAGTGCCCCTCCCATGTTATCCTCTTGGACCTCACACTAGCTGTTGGGGGGTTAAGGGGAGAACACTGTGAGGCCCTTACTTCGAAGAGCATCAAACTCAGGCATAGAACAGTTAAGGTGTCTGTCTGAGGTCACACAGCCAGAAGTATAGAAACAAAAGCCGTAAGCCTCGTGGCTTAGTAACAATCCTATCAGCATTGGACCCTCATGGGTCAAGGCAGAACAAGCGGGGAAGTTGGCACATGGGTTGACGGCTCTTAGGCCAGGCTTCCTGGGGACAGTCACACACCTGGCTTGTCCATCAGCCTGCGCAGCTCACCCTGGAGGTCCAGCTGTCGCTCTTCCAGGTGCTGGTCCTTGAACCTGCAGGATGCACATGACTGAGGCTCAGCCTGACCAGGATGTTCTCACCTACATCCACTGGGCGGTCCAGACAGGGCACCACAAGGCTTGGGTGGGGGGGAGGGGGGGAGGGCGGGGTCTCACTTGTACATGAGCTCCGATTCAAGCCTCAGCAGCAGCTGCTTCTCATGAATAAGCCGGAACCAGTCCACCATGAGGCCATCCTCGGAAGCATCTGTGGAAAGAGACACCGCTGGGGGTAAGGAAGGCCGTGGAGTCCCCGGTACCCACATCGGGACAGAAGGGCAGACTTGGAAGAGTATGAAAGCTAGCTGGAGATACCCAGGAGAGCTGGCAGCCAGCCTGGGTGTGGCCAGTCTGCAGCTGGTAGGGGATGCAGCCGGCCTGTATCAGTAAAGTGCATGATCAGTCGACCATCAGCAAGGGATGGCGGCCAACCAATGTGGCCATGGCCATTCAGTGCAGGTGAGACCAGCCTATGGGAACATGACCTGCCAATAGGTGTTGACCAGCTCGTGGGTGTGGCCAGCCATTGGAGGTGTGGCCAGCCAGTAGAAGTATAGCCAGCCATTTAGGGGCATAGAAAGCTGATAAAGAGTGTGGCCATCCGTGGCACATGGTCAGCCACAGGGCATGGCCCCTGGTAAGGACACGCCCCAAGCTGCTCACCTCCCTCAGCTGCCCGCAGGCGCTTCTCCAACTCAACACCCCTGACCTCCAGGGCATCCAGTTGGCTCTCAATCTCCTGCAGCTGTCTCTGCAGCTCTTCCTGGGGCATGTAGTTGGGGTTGAGCTGGGGGCGAATGAACAGTGAACATGAGGAGAGCACCAAGGCCCAGCCGCCGCCCCCCCCCCCGACCCCGATGCCCAGCTTACTCACCCTGACTGGGGAGGGCACAGTCTCATTGGGTGAAGCAAGGCTACTGTCCGGGATTGCAGACCTCTCTGGAAAACAGGCAGAAACCTGGATGTGGCTTGCGCATGGCTTGAACATAGCCTGACCCCTCTCTTCTAGGCTGTGAGCCCCAGCCTGCACTGCCCCCTCCAGACAGAATGGCATCCCTGGAACTGACCTCTTGTCCCCCAGGTGGGGGTCTTCTCCTTACAGCTTCTAGTCTGATCTTCCTGCTTCTTGGGCTCCGGCTGAAGCCAGTCAGCAGAGACATCAAGGCTGGCAGGGACAGCTAGCTTCTTGCGGTGCGATGGAGAAGGAGAGGGGGCTGCCAGCACAGAGGTGGGTGGGGTGAAGGCATGTGTCAGGCTTACTGGTCAGAGCCCTGACACTGAGTGGAACCAGAGCTCTAAGCCTCCATTCTGTCCCAGCACAGCCAGTGTCACAGTGTCATGTATCTCCCAAGGTAGCACCCTGTCCTGCCCAGACTGGCCATGTCTTCCCAGGGAGGCAGCATCCAACAGATCCACAAGGCCAATGCTGCTGACATCACATCATGTGGCCTTGGAAGGGGCCGATAAATGGCACATGACCCAATACATATGTGTTTACAGGCACATCTAAACATGCCTGTATACATATATATGTATTGTAACCATTCATGCATACATGCCTGATACATACATACGCATACATTCAGACCATGCTTGAACATGCCTCACACACATATGCCAGGCATGAACACACATGTACACATATACAGAACATGCCTTGCACACGTACATTCTGTCTGAACATGCATGTGCACACATACAGACCATACCTGAACATGCCTCATATACATACATCCCATGAATACATGTGTGCCCATTTATCCAGTGTGTGACAACACATATTCACACATACCTTACTATATGTACACATGCATGTACACATCAATACCTAATACCCAAATAGGTGTGCATACATAAATCCTGTGTCTGAACATGCATGTACACACATGCCCTTAGACATGTCTCATACATATCTTGTGCCTGAATACATGAATGCACATTAAACCCATCCAGGAACACACATGCATACATAACCATACCCTTTGTAAGCACCCGCTCTGGCTGAGCAGGGCCTCGGCCTGACCCCAGTTGGAATACATACAAGAACGTGCCTAAGTTCCCACAAGTGTTACCTGCAAGGCTGGGCCCGGGAGCAGCAGAGCATGGTATCCTCTTGTGATGAAAGGTAGTCAAGGTGATATGGGTGCTGGAGTCAGAGTTACTGGGGGCTTTCCTGGGAGTGTCCCCTGCCCTCAGTTCTGCCAGGACTGGCTCCTTTTGCTCCAGAGACCTGGGTGGAAGATAAAGTTAAGTCACAGCCCAGATGGGGACAGCCAGGAGTCTGTCTCAAAGCCATATGCCTATGTCCAAGGTCCTCATGGTCTGAAGGAAACCACCTGGCCAGCCCTGCATCATCCTGGCCTCTAATTTCAGGACCTCCCTGCTTCCACCCCTAGGGCACAGGGCTGTGGGTCTCCACATGATCCTTGTGGGGGGAGGGGACCTCGGGTTTGCAGGGATCAGCAAGATACGCTGACACCCACCCCAAGCCAGGCTCATGCAAGCTCCCTGGTGTGACACACCTGCAGCCCAGCATTCACCATATCCCTTAAGTCATCCCACTGAGATGAGATGTTCCTGTCACCCTGTCTCCATCACCTGGAAGGTGAAGGGTCCCAGGACACTCAAGCTAATGTGACCCAACTTTTTCTATGGATACTGGAAGCTCCAAGTGCATGTATGCCTTCTGGCCAGAGCTGTGTCCGTCCCCGCATGTACACTGCCATGCTCGCACACACTCTTAATTAGGCGCCTGCTGTGTGCTGGCTCAGCTCACCCTGCAGACCCACGGGCACAGGTGTGGCCCTGCCAGTAAGCCCAACCCCTGCTCACCTCCCAGCAGGGATTTTCTTATCCACAGGCTTCAGCCGGGCCCTCCATCCTTCTGGCCCCTCCTCTTGGCCTTCCTGAGAGGTGGGACCTGGACCTGAGGGTAGGAAACAGATCAAGGAGGTGGGATAGCCTGAGACGTTTTTTTAATAGCCAACTGCATCACTGGACACTCCCCAGAGCCAGCACACCACACAGGACTGAAGTGGGACTCCTAGCCTGGCTGCCGTGTTATGGACCCCTGAGGGAATCACTAGTGGCCCCTTTCTGGGCCTCAGTTTCCAATCTGTCAGATGGGTGTTGACACAGAAGGGAAGCCCTGTGGACTGGCTCTCTGATGTGTGAGATGAGGAGGATGCCCGGGTGTGGCTACCTATCTGTAGTCATGCTTAGCTCGCACCTAACAGTAGATTCAACAAGGAACTCAGTCAAAGGGAAAGTCACAGAAAGATACTTTTGTGGTGCATCCTGAGGCCCGCCTCCCCAGACACACATAGAAAAGACAGAGGCATGCAGAGCGAGCTAGGAAGAGTTACTGAGGGTGCAGGAGGAACCCAGGGCCTCGTTCTGCATCCTGGGGACACAGTGAAGGGCAGAAAGCACAATGGTCTGGGCTAAGATAGGAATCTGGGTCAAGGGTCATGGTGTGACCCTGGGGTCACTGGCCACAGCCCCTAGAGGCAATAGATGAAGACCTATAGAGGACTATGGGTCCTGAGAGCTAAGCCACTGAACAGCAGACACCCAAAACACCTTTCAGAGAGAAAGGCAGTCAGGACATATATACAGTAACACCATGGAATGGCAGACCCTTAGCAGGGACACTTACCCTTTACTACTGCCACCTCTGCCTGTGGCCTGGAGCCAGCGCCAGTCTTAGCAACCCCTGGAGAAATACCCGGGCTCTTTTTGCCAGCCTGGAGTGGTACAGATATCCGTGGGGTGTTGCCCACAGTCAGTGGGGCTCTAGGCTCCATCTTTGAAGTAGAACTAAAGGTCTGGGTGGTTGAATGTAGTGGCTTGGCTGAGGGAACTTTTTGTGGCACTTCATTCTTGGGAAGGGTGATCAGGACAGAGGACGTGGCTGGGGAGGACCTGTGGGGAAGAAGACTGGCATCAAGTATGGGCAGACCCAGGAGTCACCCTCCCCAACAAGAAGCCAGTTTCCGGGGAGTGACTTCAAAGACCCGCAGACAATCCACCCTCGAATAGATGGCCAGAAGCATTTGCTTGTGGCACTTACATGCTCTGCTAGTTATTTTAGAGTGTCAAATCTGGTGTCCATGGGGACGAAAGGATCCCCCAAATATATTAAACGTGGGGTGCAAGAGCGGAAGCATTGTACACAGTACTGGCTGGAGCCACAGGCTGGTCTGCACTTGCCCAGCTCGGTGTTAAATGACTCAGAGGTTGAACGGTCTAGCCAGACACCAGCCCCTGCCTGGGAAGCATGGCTCCGGGCTACCTCAGTTCCCTGAGGTAACACACACGCAGGTACACAGAGCTTAGGCACATGTCACACCACGCCAAGCTCTGTCAAGCCTGTTCTGCAGAGCCTTTTACCACAGCCCAGGGACAGCAGCATATTCAATCTCCTCCTGACCCTAGGACCAGCTCAGGAACCTCTGGGCACCAGACGGGAGTGGGTTCAGGTAGTTACAAATCAGGTATGTCTTACCTAGAAATCGAGGACCAACCCAGCTCCCTAGACAGCCGTACTGGACTAAGTGGGATACCCCCAAAACTCACATCCGCTGGGGAGTCACTGGAGATCTTGGGGTGTGATATTATTTTTAAAAAGTGGCAGTGCATGCCTTTAATCCCAGTACTCAGGAAGCAGAGGCAGGCAGATCTCTAAATTTGGGGCTAGCCTGATCTACAGAGTGAGTTCCAGGATGGCCCAGGCTACACATACATAGAAAAATCCAAAAGTGGGAGGGGAGGATCAGTAGATGTGACCACACTATAATGCAGTCACACTAGAGTACAGTGGTTAACATTCAAAACACTAATGTTATAAGAGACCAAGATGCAGGTATGATAGTATACACCTGTAATCCTAGCACTGGGGAAGCTGAGGCAGGGGAATTTCGAGTTGAAGGTCATCATATAAATTAGAGGACTGGGATACATGAGATCTTGTCTCAAAAACACCAGAACTGGGCTGGCAAGATGACCGGAAGTGCTTGTCCTAAGAGCCCAACAACATGAATTCAATCCCCAGAACCCACAAAAGGTGGACGAAAAACTGACTCCATAAAATTATTCTCTAGCCTCCACACAGTCATATCCTCTCTCCCCTCTCACACACACATCATACAGAATTTTTAAAAAGACCTGGGGCGTGGCTCAGTGGTAGAGCCCCTGCCTAGTCCCCCAGTGAGGAGCTGAGGTGTGGCTCAGTGGTAGAGCCCCTGCCTAGAATCCCCCAGTGAGGGGCTGGGGGTGTGGCTCAGTGGTAGAGCCCCTGCCTAGAATCCCCCAGGGAGGGTCTGGGGGCGTGGCTCAGTGATAGAGCCCCTGTCTAGAATCCCCCCAGGGAGGGGCTGGGGTGTGGCTCTGTGGTAGAGCCCCTACCTAGAATCCCCCAGGGAGGGGCTGGGGTGTGGCTCTGTGGTAGAGCCCCTGCCTAGAATCTCTCAGGGAGGAGCTCGGGGCGTGGCTCAGTGATAGAGCCCCTGTCTAGCATGTGAGATACCCTCAGTTTCATCTCCAACACTCCACAAAAGAATAAAGGACAGAAGAAGAGACAGAGAAGGTAGACTCCATACAACAATGGAGTCAGAGATGGAGAGAGGTAGCCGCCAACCAAGGGATGCCAGGAAGCTCCAGGTGCTGGGGAATGAAAGGACCCTCCCTTGGAGGCCAGGTGGGGGTGTGGCCTGCCGCAGGACATGTTTCCACCACTGAAGCTGTCCAGTGAGGGGTGACTGTTCCCCTTCTATCTACACCGTATGGGCAGTGTGCCAGGCACAAAGCACCCACAGGACCCAACTCCATGCACACATGTCATCCAAGGCATGGAGCCAGGCGGCGTGGCTCCCGACTCTCTTCCTGTCCACAAGACAGGCATAAGGGTTCTGGAGCGCCAGTCTAGTGTGGGCTGCCTGCAGCCACCAATGTCTGCAAGACCACCATGCCCTACAATCTCGCCTCTCTCCTGTCTCCCACCCCCACTTCCCAGATAAGGAGACGGAGGGCTCACAGAGGGACAAACTTCTCTGTGTCCTGGGTGGCAGGTCACAGCTACATCCACATCTCTCCCACCTACCTGCTTGGAGCCTGGGTATCTGCTCCCGTCAGCCTCGGCAGGGCCTTCCTAAGGACACTTAGTGCTTGCTCCCGGCTGTTCTCCTGGGCAGGGGCATCCACAACGGCAGAGACTTTGCTGGCAGAGGTATTCACCACAGCAGAGACCCTACCAGTGGCATTCACCACAGTGGGCACTCTGCCATCTGTGGCATTCACTACAGCGGGGCCCTTGCTGATGGGGGTGTTCGCCCCCGTGGTGACCCCGCTGTTAGTGGAATTCACCACAGTGGACACTCTGCTGGTGGGGGCAGTCACCACAGTGGTGACTTTGCTGGTGGGGGTATTCACCACAGTGGTGACTCTGCTGGTGGGGGCAGTGGTGACTCTGCTGGTGGGGGTATTCACCACAGTGGTGACTCTGCTGGTGGGGGCAGTCACCACAGTGGTGACTCTGCTGGTGGGGGCAGTCACCACAGTGGGGACCTTGCTGGTAGAGGTATTCACTACAGTGGAGCCCCTGCTGGCGGGACTGCTGCTGGCTGGGGCTGGGGCTGGGGCTGGGGAAGAGTTCTGGAAAAATTTCTCTCGTGCCTGCTGGGTCCTAGAGGCTGAGGAGGACCAGGCCGGGGTGGCCGCTGTGGTTGAAGAGTCTGTGCTCAAGTTGAGCTGCGTCTTAACACCTTTTGAGGCTGCCTGGCCTTGGGGCACAGACAGGTGAGAGTTCAGAGCACTTGAGGACACAACCGGACGGGAGCCGCAGCCCACTGCGCTGCTCTGGGCAGGTGATGACCATCCTGTTGGGGAGCTGTTAGTGACATGGGTAATAGCTTTGCTAGTCACAGAAGTGGTAGCCGCTGTGCTTGGCGGTAGCCTGGGCCCTGCGGGGCTCCCCACATGGACTCGGGAGGTAGCTGTCGGCTTCAGTTCAGTCTGGACAAAACCTTTGGCGGTTGTGTTGCCTCCAGCGTGTTCCCAGACCGCTGTCCTGGCCCTCGGGGGTGTCACCTCGCCATTTGCCTCCTGAACCTTCCGTGAAGTGCTGACTGGCCTGGTGTCTGTGGTGGCACCCCCTGGCTTCCTGGATGCCGGGTTTGACAACTTGGGGCTCGCAGAGGTGACTTCCGAGGAGTGGTGGGTACACACAAAGACACCAGGCTCTCCCGTGGCACGGTAGGCCCCTGAGTGCAGCGTGTTGGAGCACTGTTTACACCTGTGAGAGGAAGCCACAGAGAGTCAGAGCCTGAGCTCTCGCTCAATCATTCATTCACCCCCTGGATTCATTCATTCATTCATCTCACTCTACCAAAGGCACACATAGCTATGTTCCTTTACCCACTAACTCCTGCGGTGGCTGACTCATCCCGCAAGTGCTCCTTAATGATTTTAAACACTGTAGGTCGCAGCTTCCACTGGGATGCTGGTCAGGGGGGTTGTGCACACCACAGGAAGTGCTTACACATGTCACCACCCGTGTGTATATGTGAACACCACACAGTGTACCCTCACTTTCAGGAGTCTAACTACCACCAAACTCATAGAAGATAGATATAAGATTCACTCCTTGTCCCCCAAATCCTAGATTCGGGGAGACAGGAAGGAGATTATTAAGAGTCACAACATAAAAAAATAAAAAAATAAAGGGCTGAGCACAGAGATTGAGTCAATGTATCTAAAGGAACATCCCCCAGGGGACATTAAAAGAGAATATTAGGGTTCAACTGGAGTGTCACCAGTGGGGGACAGACAGAGGAGCCAGGGAGGCATGTGAGGAGGAAAGGTACACCCCAACGTGCAGCAGAAAGCCATACCTGAAGCAGCTCCGGTGGTAGAGGCGCCCGTCAGCCAGGTGCCGCTGCACCAGGTGAACGTGTTTGCCGCAGACCCCACAGATGCTGCTGACGGAGCTCCCCGCAGTCCCCAGAGCCTGCAGGGAGGTGTCAGGGGCCACTGAGAGGCTGCTGACACCTCCAGCCTCCCCCCTCAGCCCAGAGATGACCCATAGACCCCACTTTACAGGCTGGAGAAGTGAAGCCCTGGAGAACCACTAGTCAGAGCATGGGCATGGCCACAAGTCCGGGCCTTCACACTGGCCTTGCTGGCGAGCAGGAGACTGGATCCCAGAGATGCTGGAGACTCACTGCCAGCCTAGAGACAAACCTTATACCTGATGACACCCCACCAGCCTCTGGGGTCAGACCAGTTCCCTCTGCATTACAGCCTGCCCTGCTCTGGCTTCATGGAACCTGTAGTAACTACTAATGGACAGCAGGGGGCACTCAGGCTCAGCACTGAGGGGCTGGCTAGGGAGGAAAGGTCCAACCTAGTGTCCCTTCCCAACCAGGAAAGAGCACAACACTCCAAATCAGCCAAGAGAGGTCTAGAGTTCCAGCTCCATTCCACGTGGATGACCTCCTGTGCCTCAGTTTACCCATCTGTATTATGGGAGTCACAACTCTTGCCTCGCTGAACTTGAGCCTAGGAAAGTCACCTCAGTGGGTACAATGCATGGGAAGGGGTGCTGTACCCTAAGAGAAAATCCCACACAGGCCTACATTTTGGAATACACACAGGCCTACAATGCCCATACATTTGAGACATGCTTACAGCCTTTGGGGATGGTCTCTCCGAACCACCTTCATTCCTCTGAACCACAGGGTTTGTCCTAGCTGGGGACAGTGGTGACCTCCGGGTTGGAGCAGGTGAGGGCGACTTGGCAGGCTGGGACAGGCCCTTCTTCTTTCCAGAAAGCTCTTCAGTCGAATCTGATGCGGGTCTCTTTATGCCAGCCATGCCCCCAACTGGCATGAGACACAGGAAACAGGGGTCAAGAGGGTTCCACTCAGAGCTTGCATTCTCTAAGAGCTCCCTGTGCGCACAGTGAAAGGCACGGCCTCCAAGGACAGCTGACGGGACGCAGAGCTGGAGAAGGACAACCCCAGGGCACATTCTTCCCAGAAAACCGTGGCCTGGCGCTCACCCCCTCTCCTAGCCGACAACCCCATCTAGGGTCACGGAAAGGGAATTTTCTGTCTCCAAACCACCATGCAGGGGGCTGGCCCTCGGCCCAGGGGGGATTCCGGAGAGTTCTAAAGCTGTAAGAGGAATGTTGGACAGGAAGCCATGCAGCTCCCCACTCAAAGGACTGGCTGAAGGCCTGGGTTGTCTGGGTTGTCTGTCCTGCCTGGGCCATCCCTGCCTGGGCTACACAGCTTCCATTACCAGTCAACCAGGCATTGCACAGCCTCAGGCGGCTAAGCCCTAGGGAGTCGAGATAGGCGGAGAGGGCAGAAGGACTGGGACAAGAATGTATCTGGGCATCTAGGAGCTCAGGGTGGGCACAGCCTGGCTGAGTGTTCCCTGGCAGGTCTAGGCTGGGACTAAGGGAGTCAGGGGCCCAGGAGGGCGGGGGAGCGTCTCATTGTGCACTTGCACCAAGGCTCTTGGTCTCCTTGGTAACAGACACACCTCCAGGGAGCCACACGTGTAGTCTCAGAAAGGTACCTGTACCACTCCCCACCCCAGGCTCAGTGCTCAGTCCTGAGGACCAAGGGTGGGCAGGGGCTACTGCTGGCCGCCCAGACAGTGTCTGGAGTCTCAGTCATACCCCTTGGCAAGGAAGGGCCCGTTTGGAGGGGGACTCACTTGGGGACCGGCCGTGGAAGTAGTTGTAATACTGTGACACGTAGGTGAGGATGCTTAGCCGGTCTGGAATCTTCAAGGCCACCATGTCCTCGGCGTCTAGCAGGGCGGGGATGCCCAGCTGTTCCTCAGCCACTAGGAAGGCCTGGATAGGGGTTTAAATCCGTGGAATAGACAGGAGAGAGAACTACTGCTGAGTCATCAGTACCCCCCTAAAAGAGGGGGGCAGTGAAACCTGGACTTCGAGTCCAAGGACTCCCGACTTAGTGACCTCCCAAGCTAAGTTTGTCACATTTGTATAAAAGTTCAAAGTCCCAACAGGTGTTCCTCAGGAGACCAGGTCCAGACGACTAGTGATGCTGGACACGGGTGCTGTAAACTGAACCCAGGACCTCCAACATGCTAAGCAGGTGCTCTGCCACTGAGCCACGCCCCAGCCCCTCCCTGGGGGATTCTAGGCAGGGGCTCTACCACTGAGCCATGTCCCCAGCCCCTCCCTGGGGGATTCTAGGCAGGGGCTCTACTACTGAGCCACGCCCCCAGCCTCTCCCTGGGGGATTCTAGGCAGGGGCTCTACCACTGAGCCACACCCCAGCCCCTCACTGGGGGATTCTAGGCAGGGGCTCTACCACTGAGCCATGTCCCCAGCCCCACCCTGGGGGATTCTAGGCAGGGGCTCTACCACTGAGCCACACCTCCAGCCCCTCACTGGGGGATTCTAGGCAGGGGCTCTACCACTGAGCCACACCCCCAGCCCCACTGGGAGATTCTAGGCAGGGGCTCTACCACTGAGCCACGCCCCCAACCCCTCCCTGGGGGATTCTAGGCAGGGGCTCTACCACTGAGCCACGCCCCCAGCCCCTCACTGGGGGATTCTAGGCAGGGGCTCTACCACTGAGCCACGCCCCCAGCCCCTCCCTGGGGGATTCTAGGCAGGGGCTCTACCACTGAGCCACACCCCCAGCCCCTCACTGGGGGATTCTAGGCAGGGGCTCTACCACTGAGCCACGCCCCCAGCCCCTCACTGGGGGATTCTAGGCAGGGGCTCTACCACCGAGCCACACCCCCAGCCCCTCACTGGGGGATTCTAGGCAGGGGCTCTACCACTGAGCCACGCCTCCAGCCCCTCACTGGGGGATTCTAGGCAGGGTCTCTACCACTGAGCCATGTCCCCAGCCCCACTGGGAGATTCTAGGCAGGGGCTCTACCACTGAGCCACGCCCCCAGTCCCTAACTGGGGGATTCTAGACAGGGGCTCTACCACTGAGCCCCACCCCCAAGTGTCAGCATTCACCCTGGACTTGTAATCCTCCTGCCTCAGCCCCCATCTGAGTAGCTAGGACTACAGACTTGTAACACCAGGCCTGGCTCTAGGAGAGTGTTGAGATTTGTCCTCTATGCTGCAGCTGATACCGTGAAATGCACAGGAGGTGCTGGGCTGTGGGCACCTGCTGCATCCAGACCAGGAACCTACACAGACAGAGCACCTGCTGTATACAGACCATTAGATTGCCAGCTTCGTGCCCCTACCACATCCACTGCCTGCTCCCTACCTCCAGCACCGAAGCCCCACCAAGGTGCTAATTACTGGCCATGGCCATGGCTGGCCTCCCCACTTGCTCCCTCCACCAGGTGACCCTCTCACTCCCCTCTGACTCCCGTCTCTAGCTGACTCTTGGCCTCGCTGAGAGAGACTCCCCTGTGGTTGCTGATGCCTTCCATCCAGTCACACCCTAGCGTGATGCCAACTGTGGCTGCAGGCCTATTCAACTCAGCTACTTGGGAGGCTGAGGATGATTATAAGGTCAGGCACATGCTGGGCTACAGAGGAGTTCAAGATCCAGCAGGCCTGCTTAGTAATATCAACCCCAAATAAAAAGTAAAAGTGGGGCTGGGGATGTGACTCAGCCTTAGAGCACTGGTGCTCTAAAGGCCTCCAGGGAGTAGAGCCCCTGCCTAGAATCCCCCAGGGAGGGGCTGGGGGCGTGGCTCAGTGGTAGAGCCCCTGCCTAGAATCCCCCAGTGAGGGGCTGGGGTGTGGCCCAGTGGTGGAGCCCCTGCCTAGAATCCCCCAGGGAGGGGCTGGGGGCGTGGCTCAGTGGTAGAGCCCCTGCCTAGAATCCCCCAGGGAGGGGCTGAGGGCGTGGCTCAGTGGTAGAGCTCCTGCCTAGAATCCCCCAGGGAGGGGCTGGGGGCGTGGTTCAGTGGTAGACCCCCTGCCTAGAATCCCCCAGTGAGGAGCTGGGGGCGTGGCTCAGTGTTAGAGAACCTGCCCAGTATGTGTGAGGCCCACAGTTCAATTTTCAGTACTATAAAACAAAATACATAAAAATCTTTAAAAACAAAACAAAATGTAAGGTTCCGCCAGCTCCCTTTAGCCCAGGGCAGAGGCACTGACGTCATGGTGTTGACCCACGGTGACTAGCCACATCCTGGTGACTCCTGTAGTTCCCTGCACTGGGGCTCCTCGTCCAGAGGCCTGTGTGCCCTCCATGTAGATGCCAAGTCAGGCTTCCTACACTGCTCCCACATGGGCAGCGCCCTAGTGCCCCCAAGCCACACTCAGACCAAACCTCAGATCTCCTATGACCCACAGAAGGCCGAGGCCCTGGCCACTTCCACTGAGGGCCATTTGTGCCCTCCGCGTGACCTCCTCACCAGACACTCCTTTCTCCTGCCAAATCTGGGCAGGAGAGCCTCTGGGGCCATGCTTCTGGGAATCCAGTTTCACTGGCTTGGAGGGAAAGACCAAAGTCCTTTCTCCACCAACCCTCTGAACCTGCCTCACGACACTGCCCCACCCACCCAGGCCCCTCAACTTCGAGTCCTGCCCAACACCCTGTAGCCCCAGGGCCTTTGCCCATGCAGTCACTCCATCCTGGTTGACATCCTGAGAGCATCTACCCACCTGCCAACAAGGCCTCTTCACACCCCAGCCTCATCTCCTTAAACACAAATTCCCCTCTCACGCCCAGCGCTAGCAGAGCGGCAAACCAGCTAGCTATTCTGGCCACAGCCACGCATGGCTGTGAGCTTCTGCAATGAGCAGCCCTGGATAGCCCAGTGGGAGGCTCACTCTACCTGAGGAACTCACTCTTTCGTGCATGTATATGTGCGTGTGCATATGTGTACACACACATACACATCTGCATACATGTGTATTCACATGCATGTCTACATACATGTATGTGTGCACTGCATGTGTGTGCACATGCATGTCTGCATACATGTATGTGTGTGCACATACATGCCCACATACATGTGGAAGCTGAATATCAAAGACAGATGTCTCCCTGAATTGCTCTCTAGCTTATGTTTATTTTTTACATGTGTGGGCGGTACACACAAGTTCAAACATGTGTGGGTGTACATGTCACGCAGTGCATGTTTACTATGTGCCTATGTGTGCAGAGGCCAGAGGTTGGCATGCTCATCTTAAGCATTGATTCGGAACTCTCACCTGAATCCAGAGTTAGCCAGCCTGCTCTTGAGGTCCCCAGTGTCTCACCCCCATGCACTGGCACTACAGGACAGCTGCCCCACTCATCTGGGCGTTACATGGGTGCCAGGGACCTGAACTTAGGTCTTCATGTTTGTTCCGCAAAACTAAAGCTATCATGTTTAGCCCGGAACTGAGTCTTTAACTATATTCCATGATAATTAAGTTGCAGAGGCTTAACTACCCTGCCTAGGCAGGCGAATCAACTCATGTCTACTGAGTCAGTTCTCCTGAGAGATGCCTGTGTCAGGGGCCCATGTGGACCTTAGCTGGCTCAGAGTAAGGACACACATGTGTTCAAGGGACAGTAACGCATCTTTGGTAGTAGGGAGAGTTAGGTTAGCACAGGGAAGGGTCTCACAATGGGAGTACAGACCAGGTCTGAAACCAAGGGGCCTAGGAAGGTGGTCTCCAAGGAGACCAGGGCGTGGTCCTGTCCACCCCCAAGACCACCAGCACCCATTCTCCCACAACCTCCCGGGGCCTTGCTCTGCCCTGGGAGGATCAGCTAGGCCATCCCCGGGCAAGGAGGCTGGCTGCCACTGCAGGGAAGAAGGGGTCCGTGGGGTGTACGATCCAAGATCAGAAGTTTCTCTCAGAACTCAGGCTGCCCAGCTTGGGACTGGCTGAGGAGCTATGGGGAGGCCGAATCCTCAGAATGGGACCCCAGGATAGCCCAATGGAAGGCTCTCTCCACTGAGGCGCGGTGGTCCCTCAGACATGAGGAACGTTGGAGGCAGAGGGCTCAGGGGATGGGGCGGCGGCGAGCATCGGCTACCCGACTTACCAACTTGTTGTTCTCGTAGATGTTTTCCTTCCGGAGGGCACTGAAGTTTCTGAAAGATAAAAACACTGTGTCACACAACAACAACAACAACAACAACAACAACAACAGGCTGTTGGTGGTGGCACTAAGGAGGCAGAGGCAGACGTGTCTGAGTTGGAGACCAGCCTGCCATACAGGGCAGTTACAGGATGACCAGAGCTACACAGAGAAACCCCCTCAAAAACCAAACAACAACAACAAACAAAACAACAACATAAAAAAAAAAAAACAAACCCCCAAAACCAAAAAAAACCCAAAAACCAACAACCAACCATACAAAAACTAAAAAACCAAAACCAAAACCACTTATGTGAAGCCAGGTGTGATGGTGTGGGCCATTAATCCCAGCACTCAGAAAGCAGAGGCAAGAGGTTCTCTGTGAGTTCAAGGTCAGCCTGGTCTACAGAGCAAGCATCAGTACAGGCAGGTCTATAGGGAGACCTAGTTTCAACAAAGCAAAACACTTACATCCAAAGCCACTCAACTCTAAGAAGGAAGTAGGGCCTCAGGGCCATCTTGCCCAAATGGGGAAACGGAGGCTAGGAGTCCAGCTGTGAACTCAACAGGTCTTAAACAAATATAAGGTGGGCAGGTTTTGGCCCATGGCCTACTAGGACTATAATGATGCCACCCCCTGAGCACCAGTGACCCCACAGTAGGTCCCTGGCTCGGTCCCCACCTCCAGCTCCTTTCGAAGCTGATCCTTTGATTGCCATTTCTGCCCCCAACAGAAGTAGCAGGAGACAACTCCACGGAGGTACAGCCACTGGCCTAGCGTGGTCCAGCCAAGACACAGCTCAAGAATAGACCCCTTTCAATGGCGAGAGGACGATGTGGGGTGAAGGTGAACATAGAGGGTCTGAGGCAGGGAGCAAAGCTGACCTGCAGAGGGTTGGCATGCCACAGGACTAGCCGGTGACTCACTCGGCCCATCCTTTAGTTGGTCAGCACTTATATTTTCACAGCACCTCCTGCAGAGGGCGCTGTTCTGACCAGTTCATAAACACATACTTCCTAGATGCTCACAGGTCCTGTGGGCTGGACACTGTGAGTGCAAGGAGGCTTCAGGGCACAGGAAAGACACTCAACAGGAGGCAAGGCCAACAGTTCCATCTTTTATTTGTGGAAAGGTGTGACTTGGTGTCCACCAGGTGCCCCACTGGTTCCTGGGAGGGCTTCCATATGTGACCACAAGGTCCTAGGAAGTGCCCAAGGTGGAGCCCCAGGCAGTCTGGACGGTAGAACTTTCTTGGAGTAGCCAAAGATACTACCCACCTGGTACCCAACGGGCTCCAGACTCCATGATCATTCCATAACATGCCCTGACATGTCCCAACATGACACACCACGGCCTGCCTGAAAGCTGTCCCGTGTTGACAAGAGAGGTGAGCCAGAGCCTGTGGGCATCCCAGGGAATCTGGTTAAAGAGCAGCTGTCTGTCCATCCACTTGCAGTCTGCAGGTCCCAGGAGACAGCTGCCACCACTTGACTGACCTAAATTGTTGGGGAAGCTTCCTGGGACAGAGGAAGGGTCTCTGACCGGACACCGTGTCCTGTTTCTTAGTGTCTGCCTCTGGGAAAGTGGCAGGCCACTTCTTCCCTTGGGACCCCAGTATCCCTGGCAGTGAGGACAGCACAGCTTCTAAGACTGAATTCTTTTTCTTTTCCTTGGTTTTATCTTTCTATCTTAAATGTTTATTACACTGTATGTATTTAGCCAGTGTGCTTGTGAGTGAAGGGGCACTGGTGTACCACACACGTGTGTGGAGCTTGGAGTAGGTTCCCGTCTACCACCATGTGGATCCTAACTGAACGCAGGTCATCTGGTTCGGCAGCAAGCTCCTTTGCCCATTGAGTCAGCCCACCCCTCCCCCCCTTGGTTGGGTGGTGGTACTGGGAACTGAATTTAGTTTAGGCCCTCACACATGCTAAGCACATTACTACTGTGCTATACTCTCTGCCTTCTGGGTATGTATGTGCAGGTTTATTTGTGTGCAGGTGCATGTGGAGGTCAGAGGTCAGAGGTCAGCATCAAATGTCTTCTTCAACCACTGTCCACCTTACTTTTTGAGAAGCTCTCAGAAGCTCCCCTGGAGCTCACCGATTCAGCTGGGAGGGCTGAGGGAACCCCAGAGAGCCTCCCACCTCCAACCACCATCATCCCAGCACTCAGACTACAGAGGCACACCTCTACGCCTGCCCTGCTCCATGAGTTCTGGGCCTCGAACTCAGGTCCTCATGCATGCATAGCAAATGCTTTACCTAATGAGCTATCTCTTCAGTCCCTCCTCCCCTCTTCTATCCTTCTCCCCTTCTCCCTCCCTCCTTCCCTGAGGTTCTGGGGACAGAGTTTAAGCCCTTACCCACACTAAAAACACCTCTTACTCCTGGGTTCCATCCCAGCCCCAAATTTGTCTTGTTCAGGACACTGCACAGCCAGATGGGGCAGCCATGTTCCCAATACACAGACAAGTCTCCCAGAACAAAGGCAGAAGGTTCTGGATGCCTATAGACTTCAGGCCTGGCTACAAAGCCAGTCTACCAGCACAAGCCAAGCCTTGCCCAGTTCTATGTCATGAGGACTCTCAGAAGCCTGGGCTGTAAGCCCATTTTATAGACCATCTGAAAGGGTCTGGTCAATCCTGCCACACGGTGGAGGGTTACAGTGTGTCCTCTCCCTCCTTACAAAATCCTTCCCTTCCGCTCTCATCCCAGCCAGCTGCCAGCTGCCAGCTGCCCGGCCCTTCAGGAAACTCTCAGCACTTTCATCCAGGACCACCTCCAATAATGCATCCCAGATGCCAAGACCACCCGCACAGTGAGAGGTGAGCCAGCACGTGACAACGGGGCGCCCAGAAGTGTGGGTAGCCACACCTCACACCTATGCGGGCTCCAGCCACCTGAGCCTGTCCCCAGACGCCGGGTGCTCCTAGACTGTTCCAAGGACAGGCATGTGAGTGTCCAGCCTGCATCCAAGAGTCCTCCAGCCACACTGGCCCCTCCCATCCCCCACCCGCTTTGAAAGCAAAGCCCTTCTCCGGGAGTCCGGGGTCACTGACCTAAACGGCTACTGCTAGGAGGCAGACAACAAGCTGTGTTTTGTTTCCAAACAGAGGAGGAAGAGGTGGTTGCTGGCCTCCGACTTCCACCCCCCACTCCACCCAGGGAGCCCCACACCTCCCTGTAGCTCCATTTTGTCCTCTAGGCCACAGTTCCAGGCCCGCCGGAGCCTTCCAGGCCCCAATAGTGCAGCCATACAGGGCACGGTACTTAGATAAGCACAGCACATGCATGTCCAGCTAACTCTGAGAACCAAGTGTAAACTGCTTCCCCGGGCCTGAGAGGTTTCCATGACTACGTGGACCCACCCTGGCCAGTCCCTCCAGTCACCACTGACGCCAAGTCCTGCCTCAAACCAAGTTGTTCCCTGTCTCCGCCTAACACTCTTGCCAGGGTCCCCTGAGGACACCCAGGTCTCTGAGTGGACGCGTGTATGCCTTTGCTTTTCCTATGCCCTGAGCTCATGTCTCCCTTGGCATGAGGTACAGACAGCACCATTTCTGTCTCTGAGTTGCTCAGGCCTGGCTAAGTATGCCAACAGGGTTGTCCATCAGAACTGCCCTAGAATACTTTCTCATTATTATTATTATTGTTGTTTTGTTGTTGTTGTCATTACAACACATGACATGGAAAGTAACATGACTGCTTCAGCCCTTGTGGAGCTATCAGAGGACAGCTTTGTGGAACTGTTTCTCTCTCCTTCCATTTGTAGGTGGATTCTGAGGATCCCACGCAGGTCACCACGTATGTACAGAAAGCACCTTGACCTACTGACCCATTTCTCTAGGCCTGGAGTTTGTGTATGGCTTTATTTATTTATGCTTTGGAGATCTAGTTTATCTTATTTGCTTTGTTTTGTTTTCTCAAGACAAATTTTTCTCTGTGTACTCCTGGCTGTCTTTAAACTCACTCTGTAGACCAAACCGACCTCGAACTCAAAGGGAAATCTGTCTGCTTCTGCGCTGGAATTAAAGGTACCTGGCCTTATTTTTATTTTGTGTGTCTGGGTCTTTGTACCACATATGTGCAGTCTTCTCGGGGACCGGAAGAAGACACTGGATCCTCTAGAACCGGAGATATAGACAGCTGTTAGCCGCCACGTGGGTGCTGGACACTGAACCGCTGTTGAACAGTCAATGCTCCTTTAACCAATGAGCCATCTCTCCAGCTCCTATTTATTCATTTTGAGAGGGGATTTTTACATAGCCAGGAATGGCATCTAACTCCCTATGTGGACAAGGATACCCCCGAACTCCTGATCCTGCTGCCTCTACCTCCCAAGTGCTAGGATTACAAAGTGTAAACCATGCCTCCGAGTTGTGACTGAGCCTACCAGGCGGGGGCTGACCACCCCTGCAGGAAGCCCTTCATGGCCAGCTTCTTGGAAAGCATCAAGGGTCCAGTATGGGCCCAGCATCAAACTCTAAGCTGATGAATTTACCTACAGCAGGTACTTTAAAGCTCTTGTTTGAGACAGGGCTTAGCTAGCCCAGGCTAGGTTCCCTGAGGTAACTGTGCTAAATAGTGTTGATGACAGAGGTGAGAGTCACCTGGGAAGAGGAACTCAGTTGACAAAATGCCTCCATCAGATGACCTGGAGGCAGGCCTGTGGGACATTTCCTCGATTCACAACTATGCAGTAAGTAGGTCATAGCCCATTGTGGACTGTGTCGGCGCCCCCCCACACACACACACACACAGACACCCTAAGTAGTTGTGCTGGGTGCTACAAGAAAGTAGACTGAGAAAGTCACGGGAGCAAGCCAGTCAGATGCACTCCTTCTAGGCTTCTGCTCAGTTCCTGCATTGAGTTTCTGCCCTTTGACCTCCCTCAGTGACCTTGTGAACTTAGAGAATAAGCAAAGGAAGCGCTTGCCTTCGGTGATGGTTTGAATAAGAATGGTCCCAAAAGGCCCAGATATTTGAAGGCTTGGTCCTTCCAGAGGGAGCTACTTGACAGGGGTTAGGAGGTATGGCCTCGTTGGGGT
Organism: Apodemus sylvaticus; assembly: GCF_947179515.1. Lineage (NCBI taxonomy): Eukaryota > Metazoa > Chordata > Mammalia > Rodentia > Muridae > Apodemus > Apodemus sylvaticus. The sequence goes on along the minus strand of NC_067493.1, from coordinate 27,064,756 downwards.
AGGTGTGTCACTGGGAGTATGCTATGGGCTTTCAAATGCTAAAGCCAGGCCCTGTGTAGCTCTCTCAGGTCCTCTAGCACTACATCTGCCTGCATATCCTTTCCCCATGCCGATGATAAAGGACTAAGCCCCGGAACTGTAAACCCAATTAAATGCTTCCCTTCATAAGAGATGTGTGGTTATGGTGTCTCTTTACAACAGAAACCTGAGTTAAGACAGCAGCCAAGGATGGTCTTGAACTTCTGATCCTCCTACCCCTGCCTCCTGAGTGCCGGGATTACCAGCATGTGCCCCGTGCTACATTCCGGAAGCTGCTCTTGCTAAAAAGCACTGCGTCCTCACAGGGGCCCATGCAGTGAATTTAAACAGGAGGCCCAGCACCTCCACCTTCATTCCTCGCCATGCCACGGCCCTCTCCTTTACTCCACATACTGACCTCCTCAAACACGTAATCATCATTCTAGAAAGGTCAAGTATCCTGCATATCAGATCTTTACATTATAATGATAACAGTAACAGAGTGACAGCTAATGAAGTAGCAACAAAAATGATTTTTCAGTTGAGGGCCACCACAACCTGAGGCATTAGGTATTAAAGGCATCAGGAAGGTTGAGAGCCGTTCCTCTATGGTTGTGGGGCCAGAGAGATCTGGGACTGGGAGGGATAGGCCTGGAGCAAGAGTGGGGCCAAGGCATGTCCAAACCCCCGGAAATCTTGTCCTGAGATCGGCAGGAACAAACAGGATTGCTCACCCTTGCCCTGGGCCTGCGTGTCCTGGTGCACGTAGTCGAGTATCCCCGCACCCATGTCTTACCAGAGGCGGTCACGTATCCTCTTTAAGGTCATATCCAGCAGCACCTAGAATTCCTCCTCATGCAACTGAGGCATCCCTAGGACCCTGGCCCCGGCCTATGAAGTACACTCACCCCAAGAGCCCCTGCTCATCCCCCAAAGGTTTGAATAGCCCTTTGTTCCCCTAAATAAACAGAGCCAGTTCCGAAGCTGTTTCTGGGTATGTGTGTTTTTTACCTGCACACTCATGGCCCACCAAGGATCCTCCATGCGCCCACCCTTAATAGTTAAGCTTCCCTCCCACTGGTCCAGAGCCTGGTTACCCTGAAAAGGAGAAGAGGACATAGGACAGCATACAGCCATTGCCCTAAACCTGCAGTTCTCGTGCATTCTGAGAACAGAGGCAGACACATCCCGCCATAAGGATGATAATGGTTAAACTGCACCCTGCAGTAGGAGTACACACACACACACACACACACACACACACATCCTGAGAGCCAGTGCAGCCCCAGAACAACGAGGACTTCTTTAGACCATCCCTTAGAGCCAGAGCTGAGAGGATTAACCAAACCCCACCTTAGCCAAGCCTGCCACACCCCTACCCGGCCTCTTCCTCTATTTAAACCCCAAGATCTAGTTAGCATATGAAAGACAAACTGATTAAATCCTTTCTCTGCAGGTCACAGTCATCCACCTTTACCTACAGAGAAGGGTAGTGAACCCTTGTGGCGCAGAGCTCCTGAAACTGGACTCTCTCCCGTTACACTGGGGGGCTCCGAAGACAGCTCAGCTGAGAAAGTCTTCGCTGAGAAAGCACAAGGACCTGAGTTCAAGCCACAGAACCCCTGCAAGAAGCCAGTGCCAGGCAGGTAGGGACAGGAGGATTTCTGGGGCTTTCTGGTGAGCTCCATGCCAGCTTTGTCTCAAAAACAAGTCGGGGCTGGAAAGATGACTTCAGTCGCTGAGTGCACTTGTTGCTTTTGTAAAGGACCTAGTCCATTCCCAGCACCCACATGGTGGCTCACAACCATCCGTACCTCTAGCTCCAGAAGATCCAATGAGCTCTTCTGACCTCCATGGACACCAGGCATGCACATGGTGGACAGACATGCATGCATCCAAAACACTCATACACATAAAATCAATCTTTTAAAAAATTTAAAAATAGCTGGGCAGTGGTGGTGCACACCTTTAATCCCAGCACTTGGGAGGCAGAGGCAGGCGGATTTTTGAGTTCAAGGCCAGCCTGGTCTTCAGCGTGACTTCCAGGACAGCCAGGGCTACACAGAGAAACCCTGTCGTCGTCGTCGTCGTCGTCGTCGTCTTCTTCTTCTTCTTCTTCTTCTTCTTCTTCTTCTTCTTCTTCTTCTTCTTCTTCTTCTTCTTCTTCTTCTTCTTCTTCTTCTTCTTCTTCTCCTCCTCCTCCTCCTCCTCCTCCTCCTCCTCCTCCTCCTCCTCCTCCTCTTTCCACCCCCCCCCCCCCCGTCTGTCTTTCTCTGCCTCTACTACCTTCTTAACTCCCTTCCCCAGGCCCTGAATAAACTCTCTTCTATACTATACAGTCATGTGGCTGGTCCCTCAGGAAGAAGGGACGCCTTGGCATGCCCACCCCCCACCCTCCAGCTAAGACGTCCCCTTCCCCCATACCTCACCACGCCTCCATAGAACATATGCCTTCTCTCTTTATCTTTTTATAAACACATCACTATCTATCCCACTTTTGGAGACAGGGTCTCTCACTGGTGCCGGGAGCTTGCCAATTAGAACAGGCTAGCTAACCAGCAAGTCCTGGGAGCCTTCTGTCTCCACCTCCCTAGCAATGAATTACAAATGTACACTGCTATCCCTGGCTTCTGTACATGGGTGCTGGGGACTGAACTAGGTACCCAAGTCTACAAGGCAAGCATTTTAGTGGCTATGCCCCTCCCCCAGCCCCTATCATGTTTCATTTCATCACAAACAGAATAAACAAAACTATGGAGTAAGGAGCCACCCACCAGTGTATGGATGGGCACACAGTCTAAAGCATGGACAAACGGACAACCAGACTGCTACCCATCAAACACAATGACCTCCAACCCTGTGAGCTTTGGCTGAGGAGGAAGCCAGCCTCCGGCCCCTCAAGGACCTTAGGGGATCTACTGGGAATTGTCCCCACCCACAGCCTCCCCTTCTAAATTCCCACATAGCTGATTTCATATTCATTTATTTCCTGGAGGAAAAACTCAACTATGCAGGGGTAGGCACCAGGCTGGGAGGGGAATTCCTAGTTCAGTGCTATCTCTAGGCGAACCTAGCACATCTGGAGTTAATCCCACTGGCAAGAAGGCAGAGAGAAGAGGCAGCTTAGAGAGAGGCCTGCAGCTCCAAAGTGGAGAGAGAGGCTCAGGGTAAGTGTGAGCCGGAGAGGAGCAAGCCCGAGACAGTGGAGACAGGTCTGGAAACCAGCCAGGAGACTAGCTGGGGAAACCAGCCGGGAGACCTGGGAACTAGGCACAGGGAACAAGGCCTCTGGAAGGCCAGCACCAGGCTGGGTTGTCTCCTAGGGGGCGGGGGATAGCAGCCCCCTCGTGATGTTCTGGACAGTTTTAGCTGGAAGGCAGGGGCAGGGGTCTGGGCAGCCAGCCTCAGGCTGGAGAACAGAAGGCCTCTGTGCCCAACCAAACAGCTTCCTGCTGACTGAAGCCTGCGTGGGAGGTAGGGTCAGCTGGCCTTGCCTGGTCCACTCTCAGCTCTAGCTAGGGAAGCTTCAGGACAGAGCAGACCCTGTGAAACCCCTGACCAGGAGAGTCTCTAGTCTCGATGGAGTCAGAGGCACCTACCCAAGGCATCCCTACAAAGGCTACTTCAGTTACCTGCTGCTTTTAGTGGTGGCTGTAGGGACTTTGGAGACCTTCAGGTCACCCCACCAATGGCCAAGAGCCAGAAGGGTCCACAGAACTCTGGCTTTCCAGTGGGTGTGGTGGTGCATACCTACAACCCCAAGCACTCATTGCCTAAGGCAGGAGGATGGCCCCAAGTTTAATCCACTCTAAGCTATGCAGCTTGGACTACATATCAAGACCCTTTCTCCATATAAACATCCCCAACATTGGGAATCGGGGTGTGTGCAGAATACACGAAGCCCTGGGTTCCATCCATTCCTGGCGCCCCATAAATTGTGCAGAGTGGTGCACACCTGTAATCCCACCACTCAGGAGATGGAGACAGGAGGATCAGGAGGTCAAGGTCATTTTTGGCAACAGAGTAAGTTCAAGGCCAGCCTGAACTAGATCAGGCTGGTTCAACAAAAGAAAAATATGCCAGACAAGTAATACACGTCTCAATCCCAGCACTGGGAGATAAAAAGCTGGAGGATCTCAGTGAGTTTAAGGCCAGCCTGGTCTACATAGTGAGTTCCTGGCCTTCAGGGATATATAATGAGACTGTGTCTGAGAGAGAGAGAGAGAGAGAGAGAGAGACACTAGGCATGGTGTGGCATATGCCTTTAATCTCAGTATTTGGGAGGCACAGGCAGGCAGATTTCTGAGTCTGAGGCTAGCTGTCTACAGAGAGAGTTCCAGGGCTACACAGAGAAACCCTGTCTGAATAAACAACACCACCAAGATGTAGAGAGAGAACAACAGGTTGGCAAGACACCTCATCAGGCAAAGGCTCTGACGACCTAAATTCAAACCCAGGGTCCCATAAGGCTCTCCTACCAGAGGTGGGGCTTCCCTGAAGCAACCTCCGCCGCCACCTCTGGGCCCAGAGCCACAGGGTCCTAAGCCTCTGACCCCATGGCCTAACTAGAGCCTCCGTGAGACCAAAGGAAAGCCGACCACACTGTGTCTCCCCACTTGGGGCTGGGCTGGGCGACTCCCCAGCTCTCACCTGACAGCTGCAGGCTGGCTTCATGGCGGAAATGGTCCTTGTGGGCAGGCACCTACTTAAACTCTGTGGAAAACCCAGGCTCAGAGGTGGAGCAGGGGCACGTGGCAGGAGGCTGGGAGCTGGCCCAGGTGGCGTCACCGGTAAACCTATTTCCTCAGTCCCGTGGGCCTAGCGAGGTGGGAGGGACAGAGATGGCACACGTGAGCTCGCTCGCGGCCTGCAGCCTGGCCCCACCTGGCTGGCTCCATGCCCAGGCTAGCTCCCACACAGCTGTGCTCCACCAAGGGCCGCAGGAAGCACACTCAGCAGGCAGGAGGAACCTCTGAGGTCAGACAAAGGGAAGGACTTCCTGGTGGCAGAGCTAAGGACAAGGAGACAGGATGTCCACTTTCCTGCTTCCAGAGGGTCTTCAGGGGACGAAGTGGGCTAGAGTGTTCCCCAACCCTGCCAAGCTCTGACGGAGGGGCTCCTCCTCAGAGAGGACAGCCCCTCTCTACCTGTGGTCCATCATATTTTTCCACTCCTCCTCGTAGTTACACAACTTGGCAATGAGACATCCCCCACCCACAATGCCCACCCCAGCCCCCACCCGCCACCTGGGCCAGAGCATGGCAGGACACAGGCAGGGACCTTTTATTTTATTTATTTATTTATTTATTTATTTATTGGGTTTTCTTGGATTTGGGTTTTTTCTAGACAGGGTTTCTCTGTATAGCCCTGGCTGTCCTGGAACTCACTCTGTAGACCAGGCTGGCCTCAAACTCAGAAATCTGCCTCTGCCTCCCAAAGTGCTGGGATTACAGGCGTGTGCCACCACCGCCCCGATTGGGGAGCTTTTAAATACACACACACACACACACACACACACACAGAGGAGACACATAAAACACTGTGCGCATGTGCAGGTAAAATCCCACCTTTTGGGAGTCAACCTCTTTCCTCACATCACGCGGGTGGGTCCTGCAGATCCAAGGCGGGTCATTGGATTTGGCGGCAAGCCCCTTTACCCATTGAGCCATCTCAGCAGCCCGTGCTGGGGGCTTTTAATGCTTGAAAATTCACATGGTCTGAGAAACTCCAGGCTTTACACCAGAGGTTCTCAGCCTTCCTAATACTGTGGCCCTTTAATATAGTTCCCTCTGTTGTGGTGACCCACAACCAAAGAATTATTTTGTTGCTACTTCGTAACTATAATTTTGCTACTGTTAAGGAATCTGTATCTGTGTTTTCCAATGGTCTCAGGCAACCCCTGTGAAAGACCCACCCCCCCAAGAAGACTGCAATCCAAAGGTTGAGAACCACTGCTTTACAATCTCATCCAAGACTCCCACTCCCATCCCACCACTGCTAGTACACAATCCACACCCAGGGATACCAGTCCTCAGATTCCCAAAGGCCAGGTATCCAGTGTCAAGGTATAGCAGGGACATACTCACTGGTGTGTGTGTGTGTGTGTGCGTGTGCGTGTGTGTCCGTCCGTCCTTATCCCTCCCAGCTTCTGAGAGCTCCAGGATATCCCTTGGCTTACATCTCCACCTCTGGACTTTCTACCTCAGTCACCTTCAAACTCCTTCCAAATGCACATGGGCTCCTTCCAAACGTCTACTGCATCTACTGAGCCCAGATGGCCTGTCCTTATCGGTAGGGCAGCCACATTGTAGCCACCTCCAGAGCATTAACTAAGAGACTGGAGCTATCAGTCCAGCTGGAAGACACCAAAAAGGAAGTCAACAATGCGAGATAACCCTCGCAGAGTGAAACTGAGCAGGCAGGCGCCTCTTCTTCCAGCCTCCTTCCTGTCACAGACTCTTGGTTCCCTGTCATCACCTTGAACTTCTGTCTCTGACCCCAGGAAGTTGCTCTCTGCACGCTGGGGACTAAGATAATCTTACACAGTATACAGCAAGCACTCATTAGATAAATGAGCAAATATTTAACACTTGCCCGTGCCAGCATAGACATGCACACGCAGGTACACACACAAGCATAAATAAATAAACACCTCTTCATGTATACCTCTCCTTCTCTGTGGGGACTGTGTGTCAGGCGACAAGCACACACAACCCCTTGCCTCGGAGCAGAGGAAACCCCGTATCTGGGAAGGCCCTGTCCCTGACCAGTTAACCCAGCTGAGGCTGCCTGGCCAGCCAAAACCCAACACCATCATCTCCTCCACTTGAGAACTCATCACAGAGTTGTCATCCAAGCTCTCTGCTCTGGGTCTTCATCCGTCTCTCCCCCTCTAACCCACCCCCTCCCCGCACCACCGGGAGAAACCTGACTACCCACATTTCCATTCCAAGGCCATTTTCCCAGGTCCACGTCCCTGGCCCAGCATCCATCAAAGCTCAGCTTCCCAGTTTCCATATGACTGATGCCCCACTGAGCTCACACCATCGACCTCCCTGAGAGTGACTGAGGCTCATGCCATGAGGCCCTCCCAAGCAGCTCTGGGGGGTGGGGGGATGGGAAGGGAGTATATTTCATAACCAAGGGGCAGAAGACTACTTCTTGCTCAAGATTCCCACTTCCTGAGGGTAGCAAAACTTGGCACAAGGGAGTCTGATGGGACCAGGCCTGACTCTGCCTGACATGCTATGAAACCTGAACGATATTTGCTTGTTTTTCCTTTTCTGAGCCTCAGTTTCCCCATCTGTACAGCAAGATGCCTGACTGAAGTGATCTCCAAAGGTGCTGCCTGTAGCCTCACTCAGCCTTAACACCTCCCTGGAAAACACTCCCAGTCCAGCCAGCTCTGGCCTTGGCTACCATGTACAGGAGAATGCTTTTCTCAGAAGAGCATGAGCTGTAGGAGATCTTGTCCCATTCCAGGACTCTGGTCACCAGCCTAACTTAGGTCCCTGGAACAGAGTCTGCATAAGTGTTTGCTAAGTGAATAACTGATAGTACAGTTTTAGTTGTGGGCCAGGGACCTTCAACAAGACGGAGTTAGCTTGCTTCCCAATTTCCTATGCCAAGACTCTTCTTCTATAGAAGGCTTTAGACCCCATCCCTGTCCTCTCCTACAACTTCCAAGGATGGTGACCCTGACACCATTGTCCCCTGTCATTCTAAGGTGCCAAAAGGCTTCCCTCTTTGATTGCTTTCCCAAAGATGCCTGGACAAGTTAGGGGAAGGGCAGTAATGCCACTAGAAGCTTCGAGTGGCCCCGATCTTGGGGCCAGACCTCACCCCCAGGAGCTACTGCTTTGCCCTTTCTCATGGAGCTCGGGGAAGGCCGACGATGCCCTGAGTCACCACTGACTAAGCCGGCTGGACAGCCCATGTCCTGGCCCCTGGCCCAGCTGCACTTGGTGGCCTGCACAGAGGCTACTTGACCGCCACAGTCTTGGAGATCACCAAGTAGACTGTACCTGCAGGTCTCTGCTCTGCCCAGGGTGGCCCTTCTGAGAGGGGTGTGTCCGAAACCTCTGACCCGGATCCCAAGGCAGGCGTGGCCTCAGTTTCCCGTTTGTAGCGGCACATCAGAGCCCGACAGAGGGGTCAAAGAGCACTCACATAAGGTCAGGCCGGTGTCGGTGCAAGATAGCGCAGAAGGCCAAGCCATCGCGGAACGAGGTGGTCATGTTGGTGATGCTCACGTCCCGGTAGCCCTCGCACTGCTGCCGGCACCATTCTTGCAGGGCCTTGATGGCGGCCATGTGGGCAGCAGGATAGGCTGGCGGCTCGTGGAGCTGGCCACAGGCCCCGCTTGGGCCCGAGACGCGCAGGAAGCCCGGACCGGCCGACCACCAGCCGGGCTAGCAGAAGAGAGCGCCGGGAGATCGGCGCCCCACTCTGCAGCCGCCTTCGAGGCCGCCGGCCCCGCCCCCTGGAGGCCCCGCCTCTTCAGACCCGCCCCCATAAGATCACGCCCCCAAGAGGCCTGGTCCTGTAGCTCCAAGCTCCACACAGGCTCCTTGTTCCGGCCGCACCGCCCCAGTTTAATCAGGCCACACCCACGCCCCACAAAAGACACGCCCATATTAGACCACGCCCCCTCTTTCCTGGGACTTGGAGAATAGGGGCTCGGTACTCTGGGCGTCGGCGCCGCCTTGGCCTTCAGCCATGACTCCCAGCAGAGGCGTCGGGGTTTTCTTTTTTTTTTGTTGTTTTCCTTAAGGCCGGGACCTTTGTAGCTCACACTGGCCTCTAGCTTATTGTATAAGCAAAGATGACCTTGTGCTTCTGATTCTCCACGTCCTTTACTGCTCGGATTACAGGCTTGTGCACCACACCATGCCTGGTTTATGCAGTGCTGGGTATGGACCCTGGGGCTTCCTGCATGCCAGGCAAGCATGCCACCATCTGAGCGACACCCCCAGCTACGATTTTCTTTTTTACTTTTAATTCTATCTTATGCATACGGGCTTTGACCTGAAAGTGTATCTGTGCATCCCCCTGTGTGCCTGGTACCCCAGGAGACCTGAAGAAGGCCCCTGCTCCTCTAGAACCAGAGTTGGATGCTGGAAATTGAACCCCAGGACTTCTGGAAGAGCAAATGCTCTTAACCACTGACCATTCTCTCTAGCCCCACCTGCCCCCCCCCCAAAAAAAGTTGTGTCCAAGCTGCCTCCACTGGTCTTGAATTAACTGTTGAGCTGCCATCCTCCTGCCTCAGCATCTAGAGTTGGCAGCCTGTTGACAAATGAGGAAGCAGAGGCTAGGATAAATGCAACCTCTGAGAAGGAGTGTCCCTGTGTCAGGGTCTACAAAGCTGTCTGGTTTGAGGCTGGGGTAGAGCTTGCTGGGTAGAGAGTTCTTTGCCATCATATGGATATTATGCATGATGGCGCGCACCTGGAATCACAGCACTCACCCGGGAGAGGCTGGAAGACCAGAAATCCAAGCTTATCCCTGGATACATATGGAGCACAAGGCTGACATAGGTGACCTGAGAGACCCTGTCTCAAACTTTAAAATACTGTCTTCTTTCCCTTTACCCTCAGGGGTGCCAAACCGGCCAGAACAACTCCTCTACATTTACAGAGGAGGAGACGGAGGCTGTGGGGGACTCTTCAGGGGTTCCTATGGAGCCGGGAGATTCAGCCTCTGTCAAGCCTCTGAGAATACCAGGGGTGATTAAGAAAAGTACCTCTCCCAGGTCCTCAGGTAGAGCCAGGGGCTGCCCTGAATGTTGTTTTGTTTTGTTTTGTTTTGTTTTGTTTCTGAGACAGAATTTCTATGTGTAGCCCTGGCTATCCTGGAACATATTCTGTGGACCAGGCTAGCCTTGAACTCACAGAGAACCGCCTGCCTCTTCCTCAAGTGCTAGAATTAAAGGTGTGCGCCACCTCTGCCCAGCTTTGTTACCGCCCCCCCCCCTTCCTTGGGAATCTGAGTCATCAGATGGCCGGAACTATGACACCAACAGTGTGTGAACTGGCCCTTCGCAGCTGGGCCCCAGGGCTTGTCTAGGCAGGATCTTAAGTAGGGTAGGTGTTTTCCCCCCAAAAATGGCATCTGGCTTGGAGCCAGGTGGCATCTCTACACCCTCTACCAGGAGTGCAAACAGGTTTTCCATGCCCAAGCTGTGGGCTGGCAGCAAGGAGGCACCTGGGTGCAGGCGGCAGGTATGGGGCTGGCAGGTGGGCAGCAAGCCCGCGCTCTGGGATTATTGCCCCAACCCTTGCTCTGTGGAAGCACCTGACCTGCCTGACGGTTCTTGTCAGGGGAACAAAGTGCAGTATCACACCCCATTCAGCCAGAGCCTGGTCCCGGAACCAAGTTTTCCTGACCCTCGGGACAGCAGTTACAAGAACCGGAAAAGCTGGTAAGGAAGGTAACTGCCAAGATGTGGAAAGAAGGAGTGAGCAGAGGCAGGGAGGGCCATGCCAGGCTCTGAGTTCTAATCTCATCTCAGGGGTCACCATGTGACCAGCCTCTTCCCACTCCCCACCCCCAGCTCCTGCCACCCTGGGAGCTTGAGGACAGTATTTGTGACAGTCCCCTGGGGCCACCAATGACGTCACCACCAGCACCTCACAGAGCCTACCTTTCTAGAGTCCCCCAAATCAGAACGCCCCGATATGCCCACCACTGGCGAGCCTTCCCATGTCCTTCCCAGCAGCTTAGTCCACCTAGCGGAGTCCCTTAAATGTTCCAAAAGCCCCTCTTGCCAACTCTCCTCTGAATAAAGTCCAGGAAGCTTATCAGCCACCAGAACCTGCCAGCCCTGCAGGCCACACCCTGCCATGCTCTCTCTGGGCCCCGGTTCTCCAGCTGAGTTCAAGAGCCCGCCGCGCAGTTCTGTGGGGCCACTGAGGTCATGTGTGCGCTCCTCTCAGCTCCTCCCTGCCTCCCCTTCAGCCCTCATCCTTCCACGATAGCTGGTGCTCCCCCATACAACTGGAAGCCCCCCGCTATCAGTGTAATTTCTGGCTCCAGTCTGAGAAACCTTTTCCCATGCTGTCACCTCCGCCCTGGTGGCACCTAGCCCCAGGTTTCACTGAGATAGCTTTCATCAGTGACCGCCATGGTCTGGGGTGACAAACCCACTGGCCTGCCCTGGGAGGCCAGGAAAATGGGCATCAAACCTACCACCTTCCCGACCACCCTCAGCCTCAGTGTCTCACACTGCAAAGGAAAGCTTAGCTTTCTCCCATCAGGGAGTATGCACACAGTAGGCACTCAATGCATGCAGGGTCCCGAGCTTACAGTGGAGTCTTTCTTGCTCCAATTGATCTCATGGGTGGTGGAGAGGTGTCTGGACCCTTTAGGACATTTGCTAATTACAGTCTGAGAGTGGCAGAGATGTAGAGGGACACACAGAAAGACAGACAGAGAATGACACAGGAGACTGAGAAGCAGACATACAGGAGAAAAAGAAACACAGAGACTAGATAGGGAGACAGAGACCAGAGAGACAGAGTGCAGAAGACTGATCAGTTTCTGTTCCTGCAGAGGACCCAGGTTAAGTGTGCAATACATGTGGTGATTCACAGGAACTGTCTCTTCCTGGAAACTTGACTTTTGTTTGTTTGTTTGTTTGTTTTGTTTTGTTTTTTGGATTTGGTTTTTTTGAGACAGGGTTTCTCTGTGTAGCCCTGGCTGTCCTGGAACTCACACTGTAGACCAGGCTGGCCTCAAACTCAGAAATCCACCTGCCTCTGCCTCCCAGAGTGCTGGGATTACAGGCGTGTGCCATCACCGCCTGGCCGGAACTTGACTTTTTTAAGTATGTAAAATAGTAGGAACTGAAGAGATGGCTTAGTGAGTGGTTAAAGCACTGGCTACTCTTTCAGAGGACCCAGCACCTACATAGCTGCTCAAAATTATCTGTAATTGTATCCCAGCCCCTGCGTGGGGGGTGGGGGGGTGATGTCCTCTTTGGACATCAGTGTGCACTTGTCATGTGACATGACTTCCTGGAGAGATGCACATGTCTACTTACTTCAGATAGAGAGCCCACCACAGATCAAAGTACAAACACCACCAAAGTCCAACTTGGTGACCCCGTGGGCTTTATTGGGGTTAGTAATGGGAATATGGGTGAGGGGTTACAGGAGCAGAAATGACTCAAAGACAGCTTGCCTCTCCAAAGCCTACCGCAGCATGGGGGATGGGCTGCAAGGGCTGAGGACCTGCAGCATGTCGCCAGCCTGCAGGCAGCTCAACAGGCTGAAGAGAGTCCTTTCCAAGGGACTCAGGCCGTCTACAGGACTTTGAGGCAGCTGATGCAGTCTGCAAGTCCTCTTCGCAGTTTGGCTTGTCTCCAAATGATGGGCAGGGCTGGCCTAGTGAATCCGACAAGTTTCAGGAACTTCAGGGAGCTACATCGAGTTGTTTTACCTTCTCTCTGAAGGAGCACCCCTGCAGGATGGGATGCTTCAGTCTTGGAGGCAAACTCTGCACAACAATATTATATGCACAAGGTACATGTCCCCGTATGCAGGAAAAAAAAAACGCAAGACACTTTTTAAAAAAAGATAAAAGTGTGAGCCACCCCACCCCCATACCTTGTACTCAGTGTGCCATTTCCTCAGGATTTATGTCTTGGGTGGCCGAGTTCTAAGGGTTGTGGGAACTGGTAGGCCCACCTGTGAGGGAGGTAGGCAGAGCCTGGAGAGCCACGGGGAGGCAGCCAGAGATGAGTCACGGGCCACGCGTGGCGTGTGGCAGAGTAGATGGGATCTGCCACGTGGCTGCCCCTGGGGATGTGCACTATACAACTATACCACTGTCCACTGTATGACAGCTGCCCAGACTGCAGGACACACAAGCATGTGTGTCCGTGTGCTTGTGTGTACATGTGCTTGCGTGTATGTGCACAGGAAGGCTGAACATGGGCTTCCATATTGTAGGCGCCGATGTACCCAGAAATGGGGAGTCTCTGAGGGAACACTCAGGGGGCTTCTACCTTGTCCCCCTTGTCCCAGCATGAATCTATGACCTCTGCTTGTGTCCTGGGATCATCCTGGGCTAAGAGGCTCTCCCAAGTAGCTCACGCCCTTCAGCCTCACAGGTCTGTAGCTTCTCCCATCTCCACATAGTAGATAAGTTCACTCCCTGCTCCCTCGACAGCAAAACAGAACGACAGACCATGTTATACCTGTCCCTTCTCCACATGCCCAGGAATCTGCTGTGACGGCTTCCACGGCTACTCAGGTGAGGCCAGGCTGCTTGAGATGACAGGCCACAGCCAGATCCTGAGGCTGATGGCCCCACCCGCTCTCCCAACTCTGGTTGCCTGCTCTCTCTTGCCCTTGGTGAATTCAGATGGGTTCTTTTGTTGGTTTTTGTATATTGGAGTCAGGTCTTGCTGTGTAGCCCATGTTAGCCTCAAACTCCTGACTCACCTGACTCAGCCTTCCACGTCCTGGAATGACAACTGTGTACCCACTGCTAGCTCTAGGTGAACATTCTGGTTTTGTTGTGGTGGTGGTTGCTGCTTTTTTTTTTTTTCTTTTTAACATTTTTAAAGCTGGGTGTAGTGTCGCACACCTTTAATTCCATCACTTAGGAGGCAGAAGTAGCAGATTTCTATGAGTTTTGAGACCAGGCTAGCCAACTAGGTGAGTTCTAGGATAGCCAGATCTATATAGCTAGACCCTGTCTCAAAAACAAACAAACAACTATTTGTTTAAATTATGTGTATCTTCGTGTGTGAGTTTGTGCAGTTGGTACGGAGCCCATAGATACCAAGGGCATTGGCGCCCCTGGAGCTGGAGGGATGGACGGTGGCTGTGAGGGGACCAAACTCCAGTCCTCTGCGCGGGCAGCAAGGCCTCCTAACCACCGAGCATTCTCTCCAGCTCCTAAACTCACATTCTTGCTGATGAATCCCAGGCATCTGCCTCTGGCTTGAGCCCAGCATCCTACATGGCTCCAGGTAAGCTCAAGTTCAGTGTCACTCAAACTGAAGGCCTGATTCGCCGGCCCGGCCCGGGGACACCGATCCCAGCCCTGCGTAGCTGGGGCCACTGCTCTGGTCAGCTGCTTGAATGACAGGCAGGTGACTCCTGGTCTCTTCTCTTCTCTATTCCTTGAGTTCGGCCCTAAGCACTGGCCTGGTCTGCCTCCTGCAAACCACTCCCATGGCTCCCCTGGTCCCTAGTTTCCATAGAAACTGCTAAGCAGAGCAGGCTGTCTCCCTCTGTCTCTTTGGACACACCATCTCTGGTCCTGTCCCTGTCCCTGTCCCAGTCCTCACCACATCCCCTTCTGCAGCTGTGCCTGGGACACAGTCCTGCCTCAAGACCTTCACCCCGGGATGTCTACTTGGTTTGCTTCTCACCCCCTGTTGGCTGTTTGCCCAAATGTCATCCTCTTGCTGAGATCCCCCAGCCCTCCCCACTACCCATACTCAGCACTGAACCCCGAGTCCCTCTCACGGTTTCCATCCAGCCTGTTGTAACAGCAGCCCCTATCTGTGGGTTCTGTGCTACCCTCCTAACTACCGAGCATTCTCTCCAGCTCCTAAACTCAAAGTTGGCTGGGGCTATAGCTAGATCTGTGACACGAGAGGCACACTAGCACACGTGTAGACAGGACAAACACAAGTAGTTAATGTGTCCCCAAACACTAGACATGCTGGAGCTTTTCAGTCTGCTGGCTAGGAACGAGTCTTCTTCACCAAGAGAAAATGGGAATGGGCATTGGCAAAACCACCCCTTCTGCTTGGCTCTCTTAGGGCAACCTGAGCCCTTACTACGAGCCACATGTCAATAACTTAGTGGCACCCAGGAGACGCCAGTAAATGTGTACATATATACACATGTATGTGTTTCTGTGTATGTGACACCTGTGTGTGTCTGCGTGTGGTATGTGTGTATAGTATGTATGTGAGTGTGTCTATAGTATGTATGTGTGTGGTATATGTGTGGTGTAGTGTGTGTGTGGTATGTGAGTATGGTGTATGTGTGGTAGTATATGTGTGTGGTATGTGTATTTGGAGTATGTGTGTATATGTGTGGTGGGGTGTGTAGTGTGTGTGTATGTGGTATGTGTGTGGTATGGTGTGTGAATGTGGTATGTGTGGTGGTGTTTGGTGTGGTGTGTGTGTGCACGTGTAGTGTATGTGTGGTGGTCAGACAGCAAAGACCTCTGGGGACAAAGTTGGCTGGGGCTATAGCTGGATCTTGTGTCGCGAGAGGCACACTAGCACACGTGTAGACAGGACAAGGGTCCAGGAAGACTTCTCCAAGGAGAGAATGTCAGAGCTGAGCCCTGAAGCACGTGTGGTGTGCATCAGCCCCACTTCAGAAAGAGGAAGAGCCAGAGGGCCAGGCCAAGCATGCAAAGGCCCTGGGGTAGGGACGGGCAGAGCACAGCTGGACGGGAACCAGAGTGACTCGTGACAGAGCTAGGGAGAACAGCACCCAGCCCCAGCCTCAGCAGCGCTTTGAACACCCCACCCCCCTTTTTTCATTCTGGCTGAAGCAAAC
The DNA here is from genome assembly GCF_947179515.1 of Apodemus sylvaticus. Classification (NCBI taxonomy): domain Eukaryota; kingdom Metazoa; phylum Chordata; class Mammalia; order Rodentia; family Muridae; genus Apodemus; species Apodemus sylvaticus. The sequence continues at coordinate 27,049,202 of NC_067493.1, read as the reverse complement.
AAGGTTCCAAGACCAGCCCTGCTCCATCCCAATGTAGGGAGGGGTTGAGAGATCTGGCCTGACCAGTTGGTGTCTTGCTGAGTGCCTTCCCTGACCTGAGGTGGGACTTCCAGACCAGCCTCAGTTTTCCTGCTATGGTACATCGTCCCAAGGGATCAGGGGTAGAGGCGGGGAGCCAGGAGGGACAGAGAAGGAAGTATCTTTCCTGTCGATTCAAAAGCTAGCCTGGGAGTTGGAGACACGGCTGTGTGTGTGTAAAGTGATTGCTACTCTCAGAGGTGTGTGCTGGCTTACAACCACCTGTTGCCCCGGCTCCAAGAGATCTGGTGCCCTCTTCCGGCCTCTGAGGGGACCCTCGCATAGTGTGCCCCTGAAATGGTGGTTGGCTCAGGACTGATGAGGGTAGACACCAGGATGGCAGGAAGTGAGGAGGCCCAAGAGAAACAGAGCAGCAAGGCCCAGAGCGAGCTGTTTCCTGAACGACTGTCAGAGCCTTGAAATCTCGGATGCTGCCTAGAGGCTCCCAACGCGACTTTGCTCATGGAACTGTCTGGAAGGCTGGGGAGGGAGGGGTCAATCCGGATCTCATGCGGAATCCACAGGGAGTCTCCTCCCCCTTCCCCCAACTCCCAAGACCGCTATCCCTGTGGCTCCAGGCCGGAGAGGGAGAACAGGCAGTGAATCCTGTTTTAAGGCCCACCAGCTAATTAATTAGGCTACATGGATGAGTGCTGGCCACTGTGGCTACATTAGTAGCTTCGAATGACCTTACGGGCATTCTCTCTTACCTCTGTTTTGGCCTCCAGGAGATGGGAGACACTGGCCACAGCTCCAGCCTTGGCTCCGGGCAGCTTCCAACAGCCAAATTTTACATTTCATTACAAATGGCTTTGCTGGGCAGGCCAGTAACTTTTACATTTCCATCCACTTTATTATTAATGGCTTTCCAGAACTGTTGCAGGCCAGCATCGCACACAATGCGTTATAAATATTTGATCCCACATCTAGAGTTGTCCATTTATCATTTATAACGGGTTACAAAAACATTATAAAACATTTACCGCACATTTATAGATCATTCTCGGCTACCACAACGATGCACTATAAATACATTATTAATCCTCTTCATACCATTGATAGGGACCCCTTGTAATAGGGCCGGGCCCTCCACACTCTCCGCAAACAGCACTTTGGTGCTGAGGGCAGCAGGACCCCTGGATGGAGGGAACTGGCCTGTGTGCTGTTGGCTGTGTGGCCCTGTCAAATCACACCTCTCTGTTCACAGGGCACCGGAAGCTGGTGTGTCCAGACACCATGCATTTCACACTCTTCCCCCGCAGACTCCCTGTAGCTCAAAAATGTGCCTGAGGGCTCAGCCAGCTGGGAATCCAATCTGGCAGGCCCAAATCCTGGTCCCACCCACTCCTCCACCCCCACCTCCCCCCACCCTCACCCCCACCCCTGCTGTTACCCACTGTCCTGGTCAACTCCTCAGCTCCAAGAGGGACATACCTTACTCAGCACACCTCAGAGGTCCTCATAAAACCCTGTGCCCCCCCTGCTGTACTGCCACCAGGGATGAGGATGCCAGGGACCCAGCACTGTCCCCAGAACCTCTGCTCCTAGGACATGCGACCCAAGCAGGAGCGGAGAGCAAAGCCACAGAGGGGCAGCAAGAGCCCCCTCTACTGAGGACTTGGTGGGACCCTGGGCACGACAGAGGTTCCTGCCCTGCTCTCTGGGTGGCCATGACTTTGGGTGAATGGGGCTGAGCCTTTGCTGAGAGATATCTGAGAGAAGACGTGTCTTCTAGCTGACCTTCCTTTCCTCTGGGTCCCGGTCTCCCTCCTTGAAGCTACAGGAAGCAGGCTGCTCTCTGGGCACAAGCCCAACAGGGACAGGGAGAGTCCTGAGTTCCTCACAGAAAGTCAGTGCATCAAAGAACTCACCTGGAAAACTCTGCTTCATCCCTTAAGGTCCCCTCAACCTGCTACTTTCTCAGGCTTCCAGTAAATCACTGCGCCAGTGAGCCCAAGTGGACCAAAAGCTGAAAGGCAGTCCTGGTCCTTTCAGATCTACAGCTGTGCAGAGGTGGAGAGAGGCATCCAGGACTTCCGCCCGAGCCCACCTGTCCTCTTGAGAGTCTAGCAGGTCACTTCCTAGGAGGGAAGAGGCCGCAGTTCCAGAAGTCCTCCAGACATGGCCTAACTTTTCCACACTTGGCATGACCCTAACCTACCTGGTCAGGTGACTAGGTCAGAGTTCCTGGCTGCCCTCAGGAAGAAACAGGAAGAGGCAAGTCCCTGGACCTCCCAGTTCTCAGCTGCCCACCCACAGACACAACCTTGAGCCATTAGAGCCCTCCCTGCTCTGTCAACAAGGCCGAGAAGATGACTGGGTGGGCCTCCTAGGGTGAGTGTAGGGTAACCCTGTGGGCGAGACCAGAACTGTCCCCATGTGAAGGTCACAGCTGTCCAGAGCTGAAAATGAATCCCAAAGGCTTTTTTTTTTTTTTAAATAGCAAGAAACAGGTATGCTCCTTACCACGACATCACAACCCAAATCAAGGCACCAGGCAGCAACCACGGGGAATCGGGTGGCCTTGGGACTCTGCCGCCTTGCATTCCTCCTCAGAATGAAAAAGGCTGAGGGGCTGGCAAGACCCTGGGCCTAGCTTGGGACGTCCTGGGGGACTTACTGGTGCCCCACTGCAGTGCACTAACCCAGTTGTGCAACCGGAGCAGAGCTGTTCTGCAGTCCATCAGGTGCCCCAAACCACTAGAATTTTGATGGTGGGGTGGAGGTAATCAGGAGCTGGGGCACGAGCTGTGCCAAGTTCTCTGGCCCTCTGCCCTTCTGCATCCTGTGGGTGTCTGCGCTTGACTGGCCTAGTCTGACATCTCATACTACGCAGACCCTAATTCCACCAGACAGGCCCTCGCTGCCAGGGACCCTGTGGTCACCTCACCACAGACCTGTCCGTGTGGGTCTGCCCTTTGATCTCGGCTAGGCTACACCGTGACCCTCTCTGAATTGGGGACGCACTGACCTTTTTGTCCCCGGGGAACTGTGGAAGTCATCAGCCTGGTGCATGCACAGCCAGGGACCTGCTTGTCCCCAGGCCCTGGTCTCAGTTCCCTGGCTCTCTGGGACATGGACTAGTATCCTTATGCAGTGAGCATGAAGTACAGGTGACCCTTTACCTGACCCCACCCCTCCCCCAGCATCTCATGGGTACAGCTTCTCTGCCAAGCCCTGCAGCCTTGTGGGCAGTGTGAGTACTGCCTTTCATAATTCCGGGAAACTGAGGTTTGAGAGTGACCTAGAGATGACCTCAGCTGCACATCAACAGTCCCTCTGGGCTTGGATTCAAGGCTGTGATAGACTGTTTACCCCTTCTAGCAGGCAAGCTCCAGACCCCAAGCTGGGTTTCATTCCCAGGCTGACATCAGGACCAACCTTCAGGCTTCTGTCCTAGGACCAGACAAACCTGGAGATAGCAGCTCCACTACCAACCACATGAGCCTGATGAATGACCCTGTGGCACCTTACACACTCGGACCCAGGACCTGGGGTTGCCAACAATTCTGTCTTTTCTTGGGAGCCCCAGCACTGGGTGTGGACAGACCCCTACTTTCCGCACAAGCCTGCTGTCTCTAGTCTACACCAGGACTAGCGTCTTGTATGTGACACAAGGGAGTAGCTGAGGATAGGCACACAGATGCTGTTTGATGTAGCAGAAAATACTGCCCAGGCACCTGCTTCTGGCCAGCTGAACCCACGTGGAGCCCTTGATGTTCCTGAGCCCTGGGTCATGTTGAGCAGTGGTGGCCACACGCCTTTAATCTCCAGCAGGCAGGATCTCTGAGTTCAAGACCAGTCTGGGCTATAGTGTAAGTTTCAGGACACCTAGGACTACACAGAGAGCTGGGCAGTGGTGGCGCACGCCTGTAATCCCAGCACTCTGGGAGGCAGAGGCAGGCAGATTTCTGAGTTTGAGGCCAGCCTGGTCTACAGAGTGAGTTCCAGGACAGCCAGGGCTATACAGAGAAACCCTGTCTCGAAAAAAACCAAATCCAAAAAACAAACAAACAAACAAAAAAAGGACTACACAGAGAAACCCCCTCTGCTGGGGGTGCGTGTGCGTTGTTGGGGGTGCGTGTGCGTTGTTGGGGGTGCGTGTGCGTTGTTGGGGGTACGTGTGCGTTGTTGGGGGTACGTGTGCGTTGTTGGGGGTGCCAGCTACATGCTGCTATCCAGTACCCACTACCCTCTCTACTGTAGTGAGGCAGGGCAGATGCAGGCGTTAGTGTGATGACCCAGACACAGGCTCCACTCTTCCATCACAAAGTACCACTTCCCCTTTTGTGTACCTCAGGTCTAAGGGAAGCGGCAGCGCTTGAAGACAAGCACGCGTGTCCAGGACAGTGACCTGAGCCGGGGATTAGGGCGCTGAGCAAGGGATGGAGTGCAGATGTGCTGACTCCTGGATGTGAGGATATCCTTCCACTTGGCAGGGTAGAAAGTCCCCTGGTCAGTGGCCTGCACTGGGGGACAGTGGCCTCCATGCTGCGTGGGGCAGACGACCTTGCGCTCTCTGTATGGGTGGAACTGGCCCACACTGAAGAGCAGCTACCCAGCTCTAGGGGGTCCTATTTAAGAGCCCTCAGGGCAGAGCCCAGGGGCCATGGACGGGTCCTGTGGCTTCTCAAAAGATTGTGTGTGTTGGGAAGTGGGAGTGAGGGGGACTTGGTTTGGTTGGAACTGGCCTAGACCAGAAGCCAGAAGCCTAGAGAGCAGTGGTGTGAGGGCTGGGGGTGGAAGCAGGGTACATAGAACCACCCTGTGTCCAGGTGCCCAGATAGGCCATCACTGCCAGCCTACCTGTACAGAGGCCCTCACACGTGCCCACTGCTCTGAATGGGCATATGAAGGCCTGGTGAGGACCTGACTACCTGAAGTTGGCGCCTGTCCCTCATTCTTTGTCCAACCTGGTCCTCCAAAACACTCCAGGAACCTTCCTGGGGACAAAGGGAAGCCTCGTCCCATCGGGCCCCAGTCATCAGATCTGCATGGTTGTGGAAGACTCAAGGAGACTGCAACAGTAGCAATGCACTCGGAAAGGTGTGTGGACAGGCAGGGCTGGCTCAGCAGCCAGGACAGGACCAGGAGTTGTGGGTCTGAGCCTAGGTCATTGCCAGAGGCAGTATGACTTCTGGGGAACCTGGGGCTGGAGCTGTTGTTGTGTGTTTTTTAATAAAGGAAACAGTGACCCCTGGTGGCCAGAGATGGAACAACCACCAGGGACAACCCTATGGAGATAATCTGGGGAGGTGCCTGTACCCCTAGGCTCTTGGCCACCCTGAGAATGGCTCTGATCCTAACCTGGAGGGCATGAGTCCATCAGAGACAAATGCTCTCCACAGAATGGTCCAGCTGCAATCAGCACCTTGCTGTCCCCATGGTGGGTAGGAACTGGTGGTTCATATCAGAGGCCACCCACAGGACTTGCTTAGAACCACAGGCTACTTGGGCCAATCCTGCCTGAACCACAGGGCTCTCTCATCTGTTTAGGGTGAGACTACTTTGCCTGCCTGGCTGATCTTGAGATAATGAAGTCAGAACCAAGCACGCCATACCACTGAAGGCAGCTGGCGGTGTGGGCAGCCTGCAGGGTGGTCCGTCAGGGAATGTGCCCTCCAGGCCTCTGCTCAACACCATGGAAGTCTTACACCACGTACAGGAACCCAGACCACACTGGCCAGGGAGCACTCAGGACACCAGACAGCACACAGGCACTTGACGCTTCATTTAAACCGCCCTTGGTACGCCATGCTGGCAGATGAGCCTCTCTCCATCACACCTCCTGTGACCCCAAAGACTCAAGAGGACTTTCAGCACCAGTCGATGGCTGGCGAGAGCTGCTCTCAGCCCCTGCCCAGCCTCAAGGGGCTCCAGGGCGAGACCGCCCCAGGGCAGGCTCGCGGGCGTGGCTTGGGATCGTGGGCGACCACAGCAGTTCACATCACAGCCTCCATGTGCAAGATCTTCAGGGCCTCTGAGATCTGGGCGCTGGTGTCGATCTGGCCATACATCCCCACGAGGAAGGCTCGGTGCAGCAGCACAGCCGCGTGCTCTGTGGGAGAGTTGAGGTCAGACGGCTGTGGGAAAGCAGATGGCAGGCGGGCACGGGGGGGGGGGGGGGGGGGGGGCGTGGCTCACCTTGGCAGAGCAGGGTGTACTCTGGCAGGTTCCTGAGGGCCGTCTGTACCACCTCAAAGTCTCGGCTGCCCAGGCAGTACATGAAGGTGGGCAGGAAGTCGGCGGCGATGCTGCAAGAGACATGGTCACGGGGTGTCGCCCTGTGGTCCAGGAGGCCGGCCAGGCAGGCCCCGTCGCCCCAGTCTGCACTGACCTCCTACTGCCGGGCTCAGCTAGCTTGGGATGACAGTGGCCCTAGGTTGGGGCTTTACCTGGGGTTGTTCTGGATGGAGCGCAGTGCTAGGCTGAAGGCCAGGGTGCGGCAGGACTCCTCGGCGGAGCTCATCAGCCGCTGCAGGTTGGTCTGTTCGGGTGAGAGAAGTGTGTCACAGTGGGGACTCGCCCTAACGGTCACTGCAGGGCCTGTTCCCAAGCTGCCACCTGGGCAGTGGGATAGCCCGCTTGACCTCCTACTTCCGTCTGGGACAGCGCCTGGCTGGCACGGCAGCGGGGCGAGTGCTCCCCTCTAGATGCCAGCCCGGGCTCTTTCCAGCCTCACTCACCGAGAAGAAGCCCAGGACCTCAGGTCTCCGCCGTGACATCTCGTCTATGTCACTCAGGGTCTCGAGCACATCTGAGGGTAAAAGGCCAGGCTGCGGGGTCTAGGGGGAACCTACGGGGACCCTCCTTCCTACCCCAAGCAACCCTGAGACAGGAAGGGACAGTTTCCTAGTCGCCCAGGGTCTCCCCAAGACGCACCAGGAACCGTGCCATGTTCCGTGGTTGTTGACGCATGCCCTCCCCGTTTGGCCTCACACTGGTCTCCAGGGAGGCCGTGACCAGTGGCTCAGCCTATAAAATGGATGCTTGGAGCAAGCCTCTTTACTCAACCCCTGGTTCTGCTCTGAAGACTGACAGACCTACCAGACACCCTGCTAGGTCTTCCTTAAGAACCTTAATGATTTCGGGAGTCCACTCCGCTCTCTAAGCAAGCTGTGCAGTGGATCCGGGGTGGTCTAGGAACGGGGTGGGGGTGGGGGTGGGGGCCTCACTCACCCTCAACAGCCTGGCCCCGGGAAAGCCTCTTCATGTGAGGAGCCACGTCGGCGACAGTCAGCGGGGTGCAGAGGGAGACGCTGACCAGGGGTAGGGAGCCGGCTGAACGGTCATCTGTGGAAGGTTAGTCAGGGTCAGAAGACAGCTGAACACCGAGGACCACAGTCTCCATGGAAAGGCTATGCCCATCCCAGAGGCACGATGGCCACTATCCAGGATGCCACACGGTACGCCATACATGTGGGGGTCATGGGGTTGGAGGGGTGTCATGTGGAAGGTAGCATTTGGGATGTGGGGCTGCCCTGGAAGACCCCGCTCATGTTTTCCTCACACTAACTACAGCCAGCTTAGGAGCCCATTCCCTTGCCTCTGCCCCCAGGGTACCTCTCCACATGGGAGACTTGTGTCTGTACTGTGTCCTCTAAGGACCAAGTGCCTTCAGGCACCCGAGGCCACAGTCCATCTGGCTGACAGAGGCAGCAAGAGCTAGGTGCAATCACCGGGCTTCTAGTCATCCTGCCTTACCGAGTCATCGCCTATCTGCCAGCGACTATGTCAGCCAAGGACAGCGTCCTGCCTGTGGAGCAGGGGCCACCATCAGGAAACTGAGGTGGGAGTAAGACCTGGGCCTAAGGACCAACCTGCCCGGGCAGCGTACAGGAAGCATCCAGAACCAAACACTGCCACAAGGTGGTTCCGTTCAGTCAGCCTGGTCATGGTACCGCCCACACACATGCACGAGACAGATGCGGTCTCGGGGCTCGTGGGCTGGCACTCGCCAGGACCCTCCCTGCAGCCCACCGGAGCTCACCTGTCCGCTTACCATCACCTTCCTCATCCAGGCCTTGGTCAGCTCTGCCATCCCGGCTGGGCAGGCTGAGCCCTGCCAGTAAAGACTTCAGCATCACCAGGTCACTGTTGTCAAAGGACAGGTCACTGCGGAGAAAGCGTGGGTCTACTTCAGAGGAGGGCAGGCGGGCAAGAGTGCCAGGCAAGGAGAGGCAGCAGGGCGGAGAGGAGGGCCAGGGAGGAGGGAAGAGCAAAGTGAAGCGGTAGGGAGGAGGGATGCGCGAGGAGGAGGACTGAATGGGGAGGAAGGGTACGGAGGAGCAAGTGGGGGTGAGGCTGGGGGCTGCAATTCAGACCAGAACATTCACTGTCTGGGCTGCCCCCTCCTGGCTCTGGCGCGGGGTCACTGTCCAGCCCCGGCAGGTGTGTGAACTCACTGGAGGGGCTCTGCGTGCTTCTGCAGGAAGGCCACGGCTGCTGGGGCGCTGCAGCCCACATACTTGTGGATGAACTGAACGAACTTGCTAATGAAGGGAGCCAGCTGGCGGGAGGACTTCCGGTAGTTCTGTGGAGAAGACAGAGTCACCAGGGGCTTCCTCAGAAACCTCTACCCGACGCATGACCCCCATGACAGTCATGGGCCCAGAGCTAGCCTGACTGGGACCTGATGTTTGGGTTTTTATTGAACAAATGTTTTGCCTGAATGTCTGTCTGTATGTATGGGTGGCTGGTGTCCCGGAACTAGAGTTTCTAAGCTTGTAAGCCACCATGAGAACCAAACCAGGGCCTTCCTTTGCAAGAGCAGCTAACAGTCTCTAATCTTAAAGCTCTCCTTCCAGCCCCTAGGTCGGACCCATGTATTGCCTCACAATATTATAGCCAAGGCTGGTCCAGAACTTGCGACTCTCCTGCCTCAGCCACCCAAGTACTGTGATTGCAGGTGTGCGACTCTGACACCCGGCTGGCCTGCTTTTGCTTTCACAGCATCTATCATCTATATACTAGGCATATGACACTAACAAACAGCACTCGTGGGGCTGGGCACTGAGGGTCTTGAATGTCGCATTCCCCAGGCTGGGGACACTGGGGCTTAGGAACCTCAGTGAGAGCTGGTCTCCACACAGTGGGGACAGAAGCCACTGGAGGGTGACTCCAGGCTGTCCTGTAGGAGCAGGAGGGAGTCAAGCGAGGGCAGGAGGGGTCATAGGAGGATGTGGGGGACAGTCTGCACGGCACCCACCAGGAGCAGGCGGATAAAGGATCGCAGGCAGTCCCAGAGCGCCCCCTGGTGTTCGCTCTGGAAAACCCGTGGCTGCAGCAGCTCCAGGATGCCCAGCACATGCAGGAAGAAGGCCAGGTGGTTCTGCTGCCGGAACTCCTGGAAGTTCAGATGAGTGCGGCCATGCAGGAGAGCTGCGATCATGGGCAGGTGCCTGGGGGCAGCAGAAGAATGTCCCTGGTCACACTCCCACCCCCCAGTCACCCCAACCCCACAGGGTTATCCACTGCTGCGACAGCACGCACCTCAGCAGCAGGATGGGGTGGGCCACGGCCAGCTTCCGGCAGGCCATGTTGGCATCAGCCACTCTGCTCTCAGAAGACCGGGAGTCACTGGTGTCTGCCAGGAGCGTGATGAAGCGGTGGATGAGCCCGTCCAGCTACGGCGAGGGGAGACTACGTCCTAGACACCGTTTGAACCCTCCCTCCCCACCACGGCCCAGGACACCACGCTCAGCTCAGCATGGACACTCTAGAGATCACACCGAAGGCGTGGCCCCTCACACAAAGCTCCAGGGGACGCAGGCTGATCTGCCCTGTACAGTGGAGCTAGCCAGAAGGGTAGAAGGCAGGAGGGCTTGGGGGAACTCTGAGGTGACCGGGCACGACCCTCCTGATGGAGGCCATGGCTCCGTATTGTCCACATGCTACACAACACACATGACAACTTTTGTCTGTCCACAGCCTGAGCACAGAAAGGGGAAGGGGCATCTCTGCACCAGGCTGCATCCAGGAAGAAAGCCTATCACAGCAAGGATGAGCTCTGGCGAGGCGAGGTGAGGTGAGGTTGATTGCGCAGAGCCCCGCTGTCCCCCCCACCCCCCTCCCGCGCCCCGCTGCCAGCCCGCCCCCCCACCCCCCGCCAGCCCGCCCCGCCCCCAGCACCCCGCTGCCACCCCACCCCCACAGCCCCACTGCTGCCCGCCCCCCTTCCCCGCTGCTCTGTGGGGGCTGTGTCCCTCACCTTGCAGATGCTGCTGCTGGTGGCACCTTCGCTTTGCAGCAGGACCTCGGGCACTGGCACCCGGACCTCTGGCCGCTGCAGGTACAGCTGCAATAGCAGGTCTCGGCAGCGCTGGCCCAGCACGCTGGGAAGAGCAGAAGGCAGAGGGACTGGGTTACTCAGATGGTGTGGCCAGCGGAGGGCCGTGCGCTGAAGGAGCCACTTCCGGCAGACAGCGGCTACCTACGGCGAGGGGACGCGATGGGGACTCAGGTACCTGTCCCCCCACTGCTGAATGCAGCTGGTCAAGTGCTCAGTCACTTTCCCAATGCTCTCATCGTTACTACGGCAACAGCTAAGCAGCAGGGGCAGCCGGGTCTGGATGAGGGTGCGCGCAGCGCTGTCCCCGTCCTGGCTCCTGGTCTCCGCCTCGGACAGGATCAGCTCTACCAGGCTGAGCAGCTCTGGGCCCTGGACATGGAGTACCAGCTCCTCCCGCCGCTTCTGCAATCAGGAGGCTGCGGTCAGCCCCAGGAGGGGCAGCCAGCACCCACGGGGCTGGGCTAACCTCGACACCTGCCTGTGGAGTGCGCTGGTCCCGGCCTTGCCAGATGCGGGGGACATGGATACAGGCCCAGAGGAAGTCCAGGGAGGCAGAAGGGTCGAGTCTGGGAGAAGCAAGAAGCGCCAAGCAAGAAGCTGAACACTCGCGCCAGGGTCAAGTTCTTAGAAAAGGAACCTCTGTGGAGGGACCGCCACGGCCGTCCTCCTGAGGAGTCCCTCGTCCCTGGCCAAGTGTAATGGCTGCCCAACAGGGGTCTCCCTGATCCATACACTCCCAGGTCCTATGTTTGTGAGCTGGGCACCTGATGGTTCCTATGAGAAAACTCAAACACAGTTTGAGCCCACACTCTGGGCCTGTCAGTCAAGGCCGTGCTGGGCAGCTTCCCACAGCTCCTCTGCCTCCTCCTGTACCACGCCATGGATATGAACCAAATGCTCCACAGACAAAACTGTGCCAAGAAGATGAGAGGGGCTGGGCACCAAAAGCAAGCAACAGCTGGCCCTGCTGTTGAGGGCTTGCAGGTGCCCAAGGCACGGAGCATGACAGGAAGTCCCCTCAGGAAATGCTGCCCTGAATCAAGGTATAGGGGACACAGTCATGGTTCCCACAAAACTGTATCCAGGCCCAGAGGCTCTTAGGGGGTCTGGGGTTGGCCTCACCTCTGCTCACGGCTCTTGCCTAGCAGGACCCGGATACAGCGGTGCAGCGTGGACCAGCTGGCCTGGTGTGTGAGGAGGGCCAGGAGGTAGGGGCGGAAGGAGAGCACCTGGGCACTTACGTGACCTTTGCCCTAGAGAGGAAAGAGGGCGGGGTGATCTCAATTGGGCCCAGGGACCAGCAGTTCTGATAAGTCATGTCAGCTGACCATGTTCTGGTGGGGCGCCCCCAAGAAACAGTGGCCAAGGGCCTGGCCTGGCCCCATCTCCTCACCTCCTCCATGTGAGGCAGGGCCTGGGTTCTGACCATCTCCTCTGTTGCTCTGGGCAAGGGCTGGGTTTAAATGACAATGCATGGCCCTTCCACCTTCTCCACTTCCCCACAGCCCTGGGCCTACATGATTTCCTCAGACTTTAGGATCTGTGAACTATCCTGCCCTCACCCCATTCCAGCCCCAGGCCCAGATGTGGCTCCAATGTTGACCCAAAGAGACATGCACCAGCCCCTGGGTCAGGGGGCCTGGGCCTGGCTAACCACACCCCTCTGGAGGCTATGAGACATAGTCTAGAGTGGCAGCACTGTGGGAGGGCACTGGGCCATGGCCCTGTCACCTTTCTCCGAGAGAAGAGCAGCTTCCACTGAAGGTCAGGGTAACTGCAGACAACTTCAGGGTCCAGTGTCTCCAGCCAGTCCACGAGCAGCCCAGATGCTGGTCCCAGGCGCGTGGCTTCCGTGCTGCAGGACGGAAAGGTCAGAGCAGAGACCAGGCTGCAGAGCCACCACCCTCCCAGCCATGGCTACACTCCCAATTACCTGGCACCCTCCACGTCCTGCTTGCTGGGGCCTGGGAGCTCATCCTTCTCCTGCAGCAGCAAGGAGCTCACCACCACGATAGGCCCAGAGGCCGGGCTCGGGCAGGAGGTGTCTGGGGTGGCTGAGAAGAGCGCTGTCAGCAGCTCTTCCAAGTGCGGGGAGCGCACCTCAATGAGGCCCCGGAGGACTGTGGGAGAGAAAGAAGGCTGGCTGAGTGGAGCACACCAACAGCCTAGAGTTTCCCGAGGCAGACACTCCCCCCACCCTCGAGAGCTCCACGTGGGGCAGAGGGGAGAGCTGCGGACAAACAGTACCTTTGCTGATGAGCTCAGGCTCCACAGTACACTTCTCTCCGGACCTCAGGGTGGCAATGACAGCCCGTGTGGTGGAGTTGGCCACCTCCAGGTCATGGCGGAAGCTCAAGGCCTCAGCCAGGTGCAGGAGCCCACTGCGCACTGCAGGGTGGTATGAACCATGTGACCAATGCCGTGGCTCTGGCTTGCCCACACATCACAGCCCGCCTCTCTGCCCAGGCTAGCTGTTCTTCAAGAGGCCCACGGCTCTCAGAAGGCTTGGCTCCACCGCAGTAACACCCACCAGTCCCCGCCCACCCGCCGCCCTCAGTTCGCTCACCAGCACCGATCCACTCACCGTCACTGATCCGGCGTCTTGCTGAATAGCGAGTAGCGAATAACTTGAGTTGGGCTTGCAAGGGCCCATTCTCCACAGCGGGGCTGTCCAGCCACTGCAGAATCTGCATGAGCACTTTGAGGAGCAGTGAGGAGAAGCCAGTGTCCTGTGGTACCGCACGCTGTGGGGACAGCCAGCCATAAGTCAGCATGCTGGCATAGGACTCTAACAGCCCTGCCTGGGGGGCAGTCTGCCACCCAGGACCAGGGGCCCAGAGCCCAACATCATTCCCCTTGCCACTCAAAAGCATGTCTCTTAAATGCCAGGATGACCTTGAAGGGTTTAAATACTAGCCCCCTGGGGATGTGCCATTACCTCCCCGGTAACCAGTACACACAGTGGAGAAAGAACACAGGTACGCACACACAAACACAGCATACACACTGATGCACTCGTGCACACAGACAGGGCAGAGCCAGGCCATACAGCCTGCAGACAGGGGTGACAGAGACCTCACTTGTTCACCCTCTGTGATAGGGCCCTGGCCCTGCCCTTGCCCCTGTCCCTGCTCCAAGGTAGCTGGCTTTTTACACTTAAAGACAGGAAATCTAGACCTGCTAAGGGATGCTGGGAACAACATCAGACCTGAGGGTGTGTTGGGGAGATACCTAGGGCTTACTACAGTAGACAGAGCCATGCACTCTGGTGGGGCCGCCAGTCTCCCTCCCACAGCTCTTCCCTTCCACCAGTCCATGTGTCAGCGTACCTGGTACTGGTAGAGCTGGCGCATCAGCGGGCAGGAAAGGAAGTGGCTGTGGTGCATAGCCAGAGCGAGGGTGCCACCGTGCGGGGAGCTCAGCAGGGTGGCCATGGCCTGCAGCAGGCGGACTGTGATGCCCGGCACCTCGGGGTTCCCCTGGCGAACACGAGCCAACTCTTGGCCCAGGGCTTGCTGCAGTGCCAGGGCAAGGGGGCGCGGACTGGAGCTCTGCCACCGTGGGTCCGGGCTCAGTGGGAAGATCTAGAAAGCAGAAGGTGTAAGAATGCAGAGGCCCTGGACCCCAAGGCTTCCGTGTGTATCCCGCCTCCAGCCCATCAGATTCGGTCCCCAGTGCATTAATTAAGGGACCCAGAATCTTTGCTAGAAGGGTAGCAGGGAAGCCTAACACCCCAACAACTGCTGTGAAGGACAGAGGTACCTAGCACCCTAGCACAGGGAATGGCAGGGACCCCAGAACCAGACTTCATTCTGCGAGCATGGGGCGTGCACACAAGACAACACGTGCAGGGGGCGCTGCTGAGGGGCCCTCACACGGCAACCCTTGTACCTGCAGGAAGATGCCAGCTAGGTCGTCCTCAGGGCCAAGCACCGGAACCTGTGTCCCTGCCCGCGTCCTGCCCTGGCCCGGTGGGGGCTCAGGACTGCTTTCTGGCTTAGGAGCCTCTGTGCTGTCTGCAGACAAACAGGAAGCATGTGGCCTCAGAACTTTCTGACCAGCTCCTGGCCCTGTCCTGCGACTGTGACCAGAGAGCAGAGCTTTCTTGGGCCCACCAAATAAGGCTGGCGCATACCAGGGAATACCGTGGAGGCCAAAAGCGGTCCTGCTCGGACTGTAACGTGCAGGGGGTAAGGGGGGGCTGTACCTCGTCGGGGCGGCAGGGAGGCCGTGAGTAGTGAGTGGAAGGTCTGGCCTCCAGAAGCGCCTCTCTCGTGCTGTACTTCGACTAGGTGGGCCATGTAATCTGCAAAGCAACAGACGGGGGGGCCACTGGGGTGAAGCCGCCCACCTTTCCAGCAAACACAGGACTCGTGGGGCTGGCACACCATGCCCAGCAAGCTCTTCTTCGCCTGCAGGAGCTACCCTGGCAACGGTGGCACACACCTTTGATCGTAGCACTTGGGAGGCAGAGGCAGACAAGACCTCTGAGTTGGAGGCCAGTCTGTTCTACAGAGCTGGTTCCAGGACAGCCAAGGCTACGCTACACAGAGAAGCCCTCTCTCGAAAAGACAAGACAAAACAAAGACTACAGAAGCTGAGCTGCTGGGTTCCCAGCAGAGGACCTATGGTTCCCTCCAACCTCCAGTCAGTCATGATAGGACAGTACAGTAGGAGCCCCACCCGCCTGACCTGGTAACCGCACCATCCGCCCTAAAGGGCGTGGTGGGCCACAGGGTGCTGCCAGCCTTGTGGCCCCGCGGCTTACTCTTGTCCATAATGTTCTGCTCCAGGGTCTGGGGGTCCTGGGCCACTGCCTGGTCCAGGTACTGCAGCAGCTTGCTCATGCTGGACACGGGGATGCCGAAGGACTGCACAAAGAGCAGCAGCTGCTGGGGCTCCAGGTCCTGCAGGGCTGCGGGCAAGGGATGCTCAGCTGCCCACTGGGCCACCCTGCCCTGTCAGGGCGGCTCAGATGCACCAGCGCTGGGCCTGGCTCTGCCAGTATTTAGTCCCCCGTGGCTTCTGAAGCAATGACATCATCAGTGGCTCTCTGGCTCACTAGCGTCCCAGGCTCCTTGGTTTATCATGCACTGGGCTTCCCAAGTCCACCCAAGCCACTCATGGGAGTCTCCTTCCCTGCCTGGGGCCAGACTGAAAGACCCATGCTGAGCACACTAGCCCCTGATGGGACCTTCCTCTGCACAGCTCTCCTATAGCCCATGTGCCCTCCAAAGGCCCTGAAACTATCTCTCGTGTCTCTAAAGGCTAGGTCTTTTCTAGTGTTTTCTTCTCTGGGCCCGTGGTCTCTGAGCCCTCAGAGTTCCTGGAAGGTGTGACCTGAGTCGGTTCAGACCACCAGGCAGCAGGTACGAGGCCGCGCCCCTCCCCCAGCCTCACTGTACCAGCATCGACCAGGCGGGGGACCTCAGAGCGGATCATCCGCAGCTTCAGCCAGTCGGGCAGTAGCAGCGCCTCCTCAGACGTGTCCACCAGGAAGGCTGTGGGCAGCGGCTTCTTCTCTGGAAACCAGATGTCCAGCAACTCACTGAACTCGCTATCACCAGCTTTAGGGAGGACACAGGGAACAGCTGCGTCATCTGAGGAGCCATGAACCCCAGAAGGATCCCAGACCACTAAGGACTGTACTTCTTGGGGTGGGAGTAGGAATGGGGTTGGGGGTTGGGGAAAACTCAGGTTTTAGGGGGACAGAGAAGGCTCAAATGATGGTGCAGAGGAAGACTGAGACGGCAGTGGGGACGTAACTTCATGTCACCCTGTCTGCTGTCCGGCAGCCTGGGTTTGAGGGTGGAAGGCAGCTTCCTCTCCAGGTCGCCCAGAGTTATATTATGAGCCAAAGAATGCAGCACAAGTTGCTGTCCTCACAGTGCCTTCAGTCTCTGGCTCCACAGAGCCCAGGGGCCCAATGAGAGGAGACAGTCAGCCTTCCCTGCTGTCCTTCCTCGGGGCAGCATCGTGGTAGACACACACACCACACCACAGACGCGAACTTCCTCAGTATGATAAGGAAACCCACCCACATGCCTCAGAAGTCCCCGCCAGGGCATCAGAACCCTTTCTGGTCTCGTAGGCATAAAGGGGACGTGCACTGATGAGAGGGGTTTCAGGCAGACTGAGGCTCCCAGGCTCTGGACTTGGCCACTGAGGTACGGCAGGCAAGGGCACGCCCGAGCTAGGCCAGAGGGCTCCTCCCAGGCCATCCTGACTAGAAGCTGAGCTTAGCAAAGGCCAGGACGGGTTGCTTACAACTAGGCGGGCCCAGTGTCAGCAGGATGACCATGGCATGGACGATGAGGATATGCATGGTGGCCGTCTCCCCACTGGTCCAGCGCAAGAACACTTGGTCCTGAGACTCTGACTGTGAGAGAGGGCAGAGGGACAGGCACCGGGTGGCTCGGAGGGTGGTGTTGGGGGACAGTGTGCCCACCCTGTGCCCCACTACAGTCTGCCTCAGACCCGCCCCTGAAGACCCAGCCCCCACCCCACCCAGCTCTGAAGGCCCCGTCCCACTGGATAGCGAGTGGCTGACCCGCTCGGCCCTCACCCAGCTGTAGACCTCCTCGCCCTCCTTGCTCTTCCGCATGCGCCGCACGTAGCGGGAAAAGACAGACAGCAGGGCACTGAGGACCGCGTCGGAGGCAGTGCTGCAGGACGGCTTGGAGAAGAGGTGCGCCATGATGGTGGAGCGCTCTACGACCAGCCGGGCCACATCCTGAGGAGGGACAGGGACTGTCAGAGGCTCCCAAGATCCTGTCACACGTGGCCCCACCGCCTCGACTCCGTGGCCGCCAGCCTCACAGCCAGCCACAACATTGGTGACACGGCCATCTGGCCCTGCCACAATTCCCTCACCAGGGCCAGGTCACTGTGTGGGCCCTGCTCCTCCACCGGGGTGTGCTGGGACAGGTAGATGAGATAGGCGCTGATGGTCTGGGGGTCAGTTTCCATGTGGATAGCCTGGAGAGGTGGACAGGTGTCTGATAAGGGTCCTGGGGCAGTGCGCATCTACCCCTCCCTCCCAGGACTGGACTAGCCCATTCCACACCTGCTGGAGAGCCAAGGCAGTGGTGGTCCTCACGCTGTCAAACAGGGGCAGCCTGGGCAGGTCCCGCAGCAGCCACTGATAGCCCTGCAGGGCATCTGCCTCCCCGATGTCCTCCTCCATGGGGGGCTCTTTCTCCTCCTTGTCACGGAGACCACCCTCTGACAGCACAAGTGACAAGCCCTGCAGGTACACACACATATAAAGCTAGGCCCGCCTGCCCTGGCATGCAGCAGGCCCAGTCTGCTCCCAGACTGTTCCCTGAAGCACCACATGGAGAACACGGCAGCTCCTAGGTGAGGAAATCAGCCGGCTCCCTGTTGTCACCATAGTTTAGAGAAGAAAGGTAGTGTGGGCTGAGTTCTTTTTTTAAACTCCTTGCTTATTTTGGGAGACAGGTCTTAGTCTGTAGCCCAGGTTGGTCTCAGACTCGCTATCTAGCTGACTGGCCTGGAAATCCCCTGCCTCAGCATCCTGGATGCTGGATCACTAGGGCTGCCCATCATACCCAGCTTTAAATATTTGCTCAAAGCTTTTTACTTTGGTGCTAAGGACGGGATCTGAGAGCCCGAGTCCCAGCCTGGTGCTTTGCACAACCTTTCTAGACATGGTACGCTGCAGTTTGTTCCACCACTGTCACAGTTTGCCACCACCCAGGGAAGGAGACACAGCCAAGAGACAAGGGGCTTCGGTTCTTGCAGACTAGACTAGCAGCACCTGTCCCTTCTGTCCGCGCAAATTAGGAAAGAAGTCTGGGAGAGCCAAGTGGTTACCCAATACATACACAGAAAACCAGGCTGTGTGGCTCAGTGGTAGAGCCCCTGCCTAGAATCCCCCAGGGAGGGGCTGGGGGCATGGCTCAGTGGTAGAGCCCTTGCCTAGAATCCCCCAGTGGGGGGCTGGGGCGTGGCTCAGTGGTAGAGCCCCTGCCTAGAATCCTCCAGGGAGGGCCTGGGGGCGTGGTTCAGTGGTAGAGCACTTGACTAGTATGTGTGAGGCTCTGTTAATCCCCAGGATGCACCCACGCACGCACTCACGTGCATACACCCACCCCTCCCCCAAGTCTTTCACACACCCGGCCACACCCACCTTCATGGCCAACACCCGGGAGGCCACCTGTGAGGAGCCCAGACGCCGGAGGAAGTAGTCGAGCACCTCACACGTGGTCTGCTCATCTGCTTTAGGGCCCAGCAGCAGATCCTGCAGGCGGCCCAGCAGCTGCCGCTGTTTCTGCTGCCTCTGTAGACCAAGAAGAACTGTCAGGGCCACTGCTGGGGGAAGACCTGGTGGGGTGGATGGCTGGGATGCCTCACCTGCCGCTTCTTGGCCTTCTGCTCCCGGCTTTCGCCTTCATCCTCCTCCTCCCCTGAGGCTGTGGCATCAGCTGCATCGTGCAGCAGGAATTCACACAGACACTGGACAGGCAGCACGTCCAGTGAGCCTTCGCTGGACTGCACCAGATCTGCCAGCCATGGCATGGACTGGGAGGAGGCCTGTGGGCAGCAGAGAGACTGAGTGTATCAATAGAGGCCCAGCCCTATCCCCTGAATCCTCTGCTCTGCAGAGGCTCAAGGGTGCCCTCTGCAGGGCAAGTGTCAACCTGCAGCAGTCAGCACACACCCATGTGTGTTTAAGTACTATCAGCACTCAAGGATGCACCGCACTCTTGCACTCATCCTGTGGGGGCAAACCTCTGGAACCTTCCTGGCCCGTGCTCCCTCCACCACTCCCAGGGCAGGACTCACCTGTCGCTGGATGATGTGCAGGAGGAAGTCTGGGTTACGGCTGCGGCACAACAGGTGCCCAAGGCGCAGGGATTGGTTGAGGGCCTTCACCTGGTCCAGGATGTGAGGGGGTGGCCTCCGGGGAGGGCCTCTGTGTGTCACAGGGAAGACGGTGGTCAGAAGGCCACATATGCAACACAGAGTGCAAGAACTGGAAAGCCACACTGTCCCAGCCCTGCTATCAAGGGGCAGACAGCTCAACTAACCCCAGCACCCTAAGGCCTAATCCCAGAGAGCCACACCGTGCAGGGCAGAGCGAACAAGCCAAGGTCAGTATGTCACCTCCCTTCCGCCCACACCCGGGGCAGGGAGGGTGGCATACTGGGGGTCCAGGCTGGTTAGCTGGGACAGCAGGAGGCTACTGCTCTCGGTGATGGTCTGCTTGGTGGAGGCGGCGGCCAGGTGACCCTCAAAGGCCAGGATCTCCTGCTTCTCCCGCTGAGAGATCTGCAGCTCCCGGCTGATCATCTCCGTCCTCGTCTCCTCGTCCGTCAGCGTGCACGGCGGGTATGAGTAGTTACTGGAGACCACAAACATGCAGGCCTCGTACCCACCCCTGCGCATGGCACCCAGAGGGCAATGTCCAGGGCCAGGCACACACAGCTGTGGTTGCAGGAGTGCAGCCTGACCACCGGGTCAGCGACAACGCTACCCAGGTAAGCTCCAGTGTCTGCAGACCACAGGAACCCAGCACAGGCTCCTCCCACAGCACGAGGACCACCTTCACTGTGGTGACTAGCTATTTATCATCCTTCCGGTGTCCAGGACACTCTGCCACAGTATGTGCCACCTTATATGTCATGGGACCACTGTTTCTCATGAAAAAGCCTTGCAGAAACAACAGTTTTCTGTGAGGCACAAATACTTCCCCTTTTAATGCTCAAAAGTTGGTCTCCTTGAGAAGTCCCTTCCACCAGATCCCATGTCCCATGTCTCCCAGGCATAAACCCCACACTCAGTATCCTACACCACAGTCACACATTTATTACCCATGCCAGGGCCATACATAGAGACTGAGCGTATCCCAGTCCCTAATGTCACAGCAGGTAACTGGTCACCAATATCACTGCCACATACAAGCCTGATCCCTACAACGTCATGACCTTAGGCTATGACCTAAACCCGCTGCTCTCCCTGTGGTGCTGCCTGGCTGAGCCGGACCTGTTCCAAGCAGCGGTCCTCACCATGATCCACACAGTCTTCAACACCGGAACGATGAGGCGCCTTCAGCTACGCTAACCACTGACAGAGTCACCATGGCTGTGACTTGTGGCATTCCCCATGGGTCAGGCCCACATCCACACTACCCCCTCCCCAGTCTCCAGTGTGCAAGCTGCCCAACATGTGTGCACAGGGCCTGTCACCCTGCCCATGGGTTCCCATGGTGATGGCTAGAAGCACATTGCCCAGCCCAAGAGAAGTCACCCACTGAGACCTGGGGACAAAGGACTTGGCTTCGGGAATGGCACACAAGGAGGCAGACACCAGGGAGGCAGCATCAACAGTGCTCCTCTGTGCGGCCCCACCCTGGGCTGAAGGATGCTCGCCACTTACTTGGTCATTACCATCTCCATGAGCATCTTCAGGGTGGGATACTCCTCCCACGCAGCCAGGCCTAGAGAACAACAGAAGTTGCCCAAAGCACTCTCCCCAGCCTCCCTCCCCCCGGCCCCGGCCTGCACCCTAGCTGGCACTTCCATAGGCTCTGGCCCATGATCTGTCTCTGCGGCCAGGACAGCTTACCGATGTTCTCTGGGTTAAATGCGGCGACAACCAGCAGTAGGGGCCAGGCCTTCCAGTAGAGGGTGGAGATGGCAAGGTTTGGGGGCTGATACCTGGAAGGCAGGGGCGGTGACAGTGTGAGCTCGGTGCCCCGAGCTCAGGCTAGGCCGGTTCTATTCCCTGGAACCCAAATATAAATGCCAGATGGAGTGGTACATGCTTGTAATCCTAGCGCTAGCCCTGGGCCCCACTAGCTAGCCAAACTGATGCATTCCAAGTGAAAAAGTAAGAGGCCCTGGCTCAAAGAACAGGAGAACAAGACGGCTCAGTTGGTGCTGTCAAGGCTGAGGGCCTAAGTCTGATCCCCAGGACACAAATGGTGGAAGGACAGGATTTACACAAAGTGTCCTCTGACCTGCACATACAAGCTTTGCCACGCCCACTTGTACAGACAGACAGACAGACAGACAGACACACAGACTCGCATGCGAGCGCGCGCGTGCACATACACACACCTTAAAACCAAAAAAGCTGCTGGGAAGTGGTGGCACATGCCTTTAATCCCAGCACTCAGGAGGCAGAGGCAGGTGGATTTCTGAGTTCGAGGCCAGCCTGGTCTACAGAGTGAGTTCCAGGACAGCCAGGGCTATACAGAGAAACCCTGTCATGAAAAAACAAAAACAAAAACAAACAAACAAACAAAAAACCCAAAAAAGCTAGATAGATGGTTCAGCAGTAAAGATAGCCACCACCAAGTCTAAACACTTGCATTTGAATTCACACACACACACACACACACACACAAACTTTAAGTAAAAAAAAAATGCTTGTTATACAGCTCAGTGTCAGTGTTTGCCCAGTACACACAAAACCCTGGGTTCAACTGCTAGTACTGAGAAAAAGAAAAAATTTAAAGAAGCCAGGCAGAGAGCTGCATGCCTTTAATCCCAACACTCAGGAAGCCGAGGCAGGTGAATTTTGGTTTTGAGGCACCTGAGCTACATGGTGAGACCTACATCTTTTTGGATGGAGAGACCATCTAAAAGAAAAGAGAAGCAAAGAGAAGCCCTCAAAGTCTGAGACCCCCTCCCCCCACCCCCAAAAAGCTACTGGAGAAGCAACCTCTCACATACAGGAACAGTGGGAAGCAGTTGTGGGCCCTGGGAGCCAGCTCCCCCTCAGCCTCGCTGCCTGACAGGCCAACCTGCTGGGAGCCGGGCTGCAGCCTTACCCCGGGGGCAGCTGGATATTCTCAGGGTGGTGGTAGGTGCACAGGTTCAGAACCGCATCTATCAGCTGGATCCGCTCCACCTTCAGAACCTCCACATCTGAAACCCAAAGATACCTGGGTCCCCGTGTCTGGCCCAGCCCCCTCTGCGGGTAGTAGGAAGTGGGAAGAGAGACTGGGACTGCTCCAGATGGTGTGTGTATGACTGATACCACAGCATGACAGGCTAAACTGGGGACAGGCAAGGCCCTGGCCCTGCAGGTGGCAGGACCCCTGACAGTAGCGAGGGTGTGAGCTGGCTGGGATGGTGGCACCTCTCGCTTCTGTGAAGGGCACGGCGCCAGGGGTCGGTCTTACCATCAGCCTGCACAGCGGCGGCTCGCTTCACGAGGTGGTCAGCCAGTTCCATGGCGTCCGCAGGGCCAAGAGGCAGCTCCCGGGACAGTCCGATGACCAGGATCCGCATCAGGGTGTCCTCCAGAATGGGAACCTCTGAACAGAGGCGTAGGAAGAAACTGCAGGTGACATTGGGCGACAGGGGTGGTGAGGATCCACCAGGATCTCCTGTGGCCAGTGGCCAGTGGCCAGACTCCAACCCGCCTTTCCGCAGTAAAATGTTCCTTAGTCTAATGTTCCTTAGTCTAGCGGCCCATGCAGGGCATGCACACTAGCTCCCGGCCTTCAATGGATAGGGAGACAGTGAGAAGCCACGGTCACTCATTCATGAGTGACGGACAGGACGCCCACAGCCCTGGCGAGCAGCTGGGAAATGTGGCAGCTACGGTAGGCAGAATGCTTTTGGTACAACAGGACAGCAGTGTCTACAAGCTAGACTGATAGCAGGACTGGAGAGGGCATGTCCCAGAACATGCAGGTGGCCAATGGGTTGGAGGACACTGCAGATCAGTCCAAGAAGGACAGAGCGGGAGCGGAGAGGAGGTGTGTGTGTGTGGGGGGGGGGGTCAGGGAAGAGGCAGGACTGTGAGGCGGATACTACTGCAGGTGAAGAACAGTAAGTACATCTGCTATGCGTGTGCCCACAGGCTGCACTCTGGCTGCCCTGCCCCCCCTCGCCCTCACTTGCGGTCGCTCTCAGGTGGCCAGTTGTCCCACTTGTAGTAGGTCTCGGGCTGCTCGGTGAAGAGGACCTTGTGGAGGCTGCAGAGACAGAGCAGGTGTCAGTCAGGGTGTGGCCGTGCAAGGGAGTCTCCACCCCAACAGCACCCCGCAGGGACCACTCTGGCAAAAGCTACTAATGGAAAAGCGCTTGGGGGCCTTCTCGCCTCACTCCTGAGCCACCTGCCCACAGTGGGTGGTCACTAGTGACCAGGAGAGGGGTCGGTGGGGCCTCTGTGAGGAGAGGCAGCCCACGTGTGGCTCTCATGCTCAGGACCCTTCTGTCGTCGGCCAGTGTCAGGGCTCTGAGGGTGTGCGGCTGACGGCCGCCTCGGAGGTGACAGCTCCCACCTGAAGTGTACCCACACAGGTGACACTGTGAGGCTGAGAGAAGGCCTGCCTCTTACCAATGCACGTAATCCTTGGGGGCAAGTTTGCTGACGGAGGGGACGACAGTGTGAAGCCACCATACTGCGTCACGCTGGATAGCTGCAATCTGGTTCTGGAACGTGCGTAGCACCTCGAGGTCTAGGGAGACGGATCAGACTCATGGCACCTGCAGCCACGGCCTCGAGCGCTCGCTCAAGCGGGCCAAGCCGCTATGGAGACCACCCCCGCTCCCTCCAAAGTCAACAGGATGCCTGCGTGAACAGGCTCCGAGCACAGATAATTCTCTCAGACAGGAGGCAGGAGGAGGCCACCGCTTCTAGAAAACCTTCCACTTCTTCCAGCTGGAATGACGGAACCCCCGCCCCCACCCCCACCCCACCTTCGGTCTCCAGGAATGTGCCCGGTTTTATTTATGACCTCAGCTGAAGTGCCCCCAGCCCAGCACGGCCTTACTTCTCTTCTCTCCTTTGTCCCAGGCGATTCCAGCCTCCTTCACCTGGGCTGTTATGCCCAGCATCATAGACACAGCGAGCACATCCGTGATGTGGACCACAAACCGCTCCTGTGGGCATACAGAGCGGCAGAGTGGGCGTGAGTGACTTGAGGGCCCTTCCCAAGGGTCCCCATGTGGCGTAGGGAGGCATGCGTGCGTATGCACGGCAGACATGGACACACGAGCTACTTAGAGTTAGTCCCCACATCTAGAGACCACCGTGCTGGGGGAAGAGCTGACAGAAGCAGGCCTCCGGGTCCTGATCAGGCTACTGGGAGGGGACTCAGCCAACAGAGAGAGCCCTCTCCCCAATGGCAGACTGCCACAACGGTGGATCGCCATCCTGCCCTAGAGCCTTAGAGGCCCCCCGCCTTCCTGCTTCATCCTGCTCAGCAAACTCCCTCCCATCTCTTGCTCTGCACCACGAGTCAATCAGACCCTTTACTGGGGTGCTCCGTCCACCCCGCAGTCCTGCCAGCTGCAATTGTCCACATCCAACGCTGGGGTCACCAGCTCCCCAGCTTGGTCAGCCCCGCCCCATCCTTACGAGAGATGAAGCTAACACTGAGTGGCTTCACACTTGGCTGTGTGGACCACTGAGCCCATGTCTGCACACAAGCCTGGCACGCTGGCCATTCCTATAACAAGGTAAACCTCTCGGTGTCAGGAGACTGCGAAGCGGGAGGCGGTGGTCAGGGGTCCCAAGGTACCTTAAACTCCATTTCCAGGTACTGCGGCTCCTTGCGCTCCTGCATGAGGCCCAGGCAGAAAGCCTGGAAGTTGATCTCGTGCTTGGTTTGTTTGATGATCTCCCGCAGCAGGGCCCTCGAGGCACGGAGGTAGTCATCCTTGTTGGTGAGCAGATCCTGGAACACCATGGCTAGGAACTGAGGAAGAGGGAAACCAGAGAGAGCCGGGGTCACTGGTCATCTAGGTACACGCTTTTGCCATAGCCTGGCCCCACCGACGGACCTGCCAGGACCTCACTTGGGACCCGCAGAAAGCCTTCCCAGGACAACGATCCTCCCAAATAACTAAGCAGCTAACATGGAAGGATTGGACAAAATCCCACAGCACAGGCCAGGCCGGGCTGCCTGTCCTGAGAGGAGGGGGCCATCACCCCTTCAGGACATGAACTCTTAGGAGCTGACTGTGTTGTATTTCACTCCCGTGAGGAGGGTAACCAGTCCTCTTCTGACCGGGGTAATGGTGACCTGGCAGGCACAGGGATAGACGGAGATGCTGGCAGTGATGCCGACGGATACCTCAGCCCATTCCACCCCACCCACCTGGGCTCAAAGAATACTGAACACCAAAGCGACCTCCCAGGTCTACAACTACCCAGCTAATTCTCTTAAAACACCGAGCTGAGAGGGCAACCGTGGTCGGGCGTGGCCAGAAGCTAGCCCAGAGCCCAACATAACAGGCCGGCTCCTTGTTAAGGACAAGAGTGTTTCTTGAGTATGGGGAGATGCCAGACCTGGGAGCCACAAGCTAGGACTCCAGGCCAGGGCT
The DNA here is from genome assembly GCF_947179515.1 of Apodemus sylvaticus. NCBI lineage: Eukaryota > Metazoa > Chordata > Mammalia > Rodentia > Muridae > Apodemus > Apodemus sylvaticus. The sequence continues at coordinate 27,023,522 of NC_067493.1, read as the reverse complement.
GGAGGGCTGTGGAGATGCCTGTTTGGTTTAGAAAAACCCCACCTAGGGCTACACCACGCTGAAGCTGGGGAGCCCGTGTTAGCTCGTGAAGACGGTTTAGAAACCAGAAGTCAATGGATCTTCCTGCCCAGAGAGAGGAGTTTCTCCCTGTGAAGCTCTACAAGCCCCAGGCCTCACGGAGGCCCAAGCCCGGGGGCCTGTCACACACTAAGTCTCCCCACCTTGGGCGCCAGCTCAGAGCTGTGCTGTAGCACTGTGTACAGAATCTGCATGTTGTTGGGGTTTCGGGCATTGGAGAGCTCATTGAAGATGACAAACTTGATCGTGGTCCCCAGGTTGTCCTTGTGCGCATTCAGCAGTTCCCTGGACACAAAGAGCCAAGCAGGTGACGGGGAGGAGGGGGGAGGAAGGGGGCGCGGGACGGGACAGGCTGCCCCTGCTGCCTGCTGGCCTGCTGACGCGCCAGCTGACCACATACCTGATGCAGAGCATATAGTGGTTGAGGAGCACCTTGGGCTTGAGGCGGATCTTGATCAGGTGGGAGATGACATCCATGTCTTCCGAGCCATGTGAGTTGCAGTTCATGCACACGGACATCAGCAGGTCCTGCGCTGGCCTGGTCAACTGCGGGGAGGCCAGGGAGACCACCGAGCATGCAACCACGACCACCCGGAGCCCCCGAGGAGACCCCCCACCCACCCATGAACTCTGTTCCGCCAACGCGGCGTACCTTGGGGTTCTGCAGCCACATCTCCAGCCGCTGCACGGCCAGCAGCCGCACCTCCTTGTAGCCGCAGGTGGCGGTGAGCAGCCGCAGGAGGTTCCTGGACACGTTGTCGATGGGCTGGCGCCGGTTGAGCTGGTCACGGAGCATGTCCAGGATGTACTCTTCCACGCTCTCTGTCAGTTCATCGTACCTAGGCCAGAGGGGGGGGAACGGAGGCCAGGAAGCATGGCAGCTCCCATGCCCCCCCCATGGGTCTTCTGAGACCGAGGCTGTCAGCCCACCTACCTTGGCATGAGCTGTCCCTCCTGCTCAGGACTCAGCTTCTCCTCTGCGATCAGCAGCTCCGTCTGACTGTCCTCCTCTTCTGTGAGTGACGGGTGGGGGCTGCTGCCTGCGGGGACCACGGGAGCTGATGGGTGCCTTCTCCCAGGGACGTGGAGGTTGGTGCCCTTGCCCCCCACCCCCAACCTCACAAGACACTTTAGCATCTCTTACCTGCACCAAGTTCACCACCACTGCGTGCCCCCTCCCCCTGCAGCATCTTTGGGGGCATCTTGGTGTTGAAGGCTGTCTGGATATTGTCCACGAAGGTGCGGCAGTGAGGGCTGTCCACCCAGATCCGCTCGCCCAGAGAGTCTTCGATGTATACCTACGGTGAGTCAGGTTTGGACCCGGCCTGATGCCGGATGGGTACCCAGGGCAGGCATGCAAGAGGCCTTCGCCAACGCCCGTAGAGGAAGGCAAGCACACCGGGGGCCGCCATTCGTGGCCCTCTCCTGTACTGGTCTCCAGCATCCCCACTTCCTCGTGGCTCTGCTCACAGAGACCCCAGAGAGGTGACTAACCTTCACGAAGATCTCAGGCCAGTTCTCGTCCTCCTCGTACGCGGCCATGAGAAGGTTGCAGGCCAGCACAGACACTAGGCTGTTCCCTTTGGCCTTGAAGTTGACAGAGGCGTCCCTCCGCAAGAGGCTGCACAGGGCCTGGAAGGAAGGTAAAGTTACAGTGCTCGTGAGATGGACCCACACCACACAGCGACGGCTGCGGCAGGTGGAGGGAGGGTGGAGTGAGCAGGAGGCGTGGCCAGTCTCACCTCAATGACACCCTCTGTGGCGAAGATGTTGGGCTTGATCTTGGCCAGGTACATGAGGCTCAGGTAGAGCGTGCTGTCGGGTTTGGCCCTTGTCACCTTGAGCTGCTTCGCTGCCCCGCAGAGCACTCCCTCAATCCTGTCGTCATTGCCCTCCAGCTCAGCCGCTTCAATCTCATCCAGCAGCACTGTGGGCAGAACTGACCACACGGGAGCTTCCGGTGAGGGAGGGGTGGAAGCAGAGGCCACGTCCAGAGCAGACAAGTAGAGGCAACACAGACGGGCCTCACCAGCACACGAAGGCTCTGAGCTCCCAGAAACCTTTCTCAGAAACCCATGGCTTCACAAATACTGAACCACGCCCCCAGCCCCTCACTGGAAGATTCTAGGCAAGGGCTCTACCACTGAGCCACACCTCCAGCCCCTCCCTGGGGGATTCTAGGCAGGGGCTCTACCACTGAGCCACGCCCCCAGCCCCTCACTGGGGGATTCTAGGCAGGGGCTCTACCACTGAGCCACGCCCCCAGCCCCTCCCTGGGGGATTCTAGGCAGGGGCTCTACCACTAAAGCATAGCCCCAGCCTCTCACTGTGGGGATTCTAGGCAGGGGCTCTGCCTCTGAACTATACCCATAGCCCTCAATTTACTTCTTCCCTGTGAGATAGGGCTGTGTTAAGATGTGGCTGGGGCTGGCCTTGAACTTTTGATCTACCTGCCTCAGTCTCCCAAGCAGCTGAGGTGACAAGGCCTACACCACCAAGCTTGGCTACCATCTGAGCCTTTCAAATGACATCCCGGTATCGAGGGATAATGTAGCCTTTTGAGACACAACTTCATTAAAGGCTGCAGGACAGGATGCTTGTCCCCTTTGGCTCTCAGGGAGGAGTCCCCTAGAAAAGGCTCTGAGCAGACACGCAGACAGTGGTGTCTGCGACTGGAACGCTAGGTGCTCCGAGGCTGGCACATAGCCAGTGGGTGACAGGTCTAGGCTAAGGCATCACGGAGCTGTTATGAGTCACGGAGGGGCCCTGGGCTGTAGAGTTCGGTGGTTACAACACTTGCCTCATGTGCATTGGGACCTGGGCTCCATCTTGGCACAGTCAAAGAAGTCATGGGATAAATGACAAGAAGCAGGGGAGGGTCAGACACCTGCACAACTGCAGGGACAGTCATCTCCCCTCTGAGGTCTCTTTGGTACTTTGGGGCACCTATTTTCCACCTAGAAAATGGCACCAAAATGCTCCCTGTCCTGGAGGCAGAAACAGTGAGCAAAAGATCCCCTTCCACTTAAGAACCAGGCCAGAACTACCTGAGTGCCACCACAGTCAGCGCACCTCCCCCAACCGGGTTCAGAACAGTGTTGCCACAGCCAGGGGCAGGCCATAGACACACCAGATAAATGACAGAATGGAACACTATGGGGTTGGGAGGTGCATCTGTTCACAGTGCCAGGCAGAGAGCCCACCCCCCCCCCACTGTGCTAACAGAGCCAGGCTGGAAGAGGCTCTGATGGGCACTGGGGTGAAGGACGGGATGAAGGAATCTCTCTGGGGATGTCGCCAGTCTGACCTTACCTTCAATGGGCACCACAGATGGCTCCTTGATGGATGGAGAGATGGCTCGTTTTTCTGCAACTGCAGCCTCAGCCAGACGTCCCAGGGCGCTCAGTGGGGGTGTGGAGGACAGCTTGGGGCGTTTAGTGAGACCAGTCAGCGCAGAGGCCCCAGACAGAGATGCGGATGCATCTCGCTTGCGCTCTGAAGGTAGCCCAGAAGGGGCTGGCTTCAGCAGGGTGGATGCTGTCTTTGATTCATTGGCCTGACCCTTGGACCCCAGAGCAATAAAGTCCCCAGGGGGAGGATGCCCTGCAGAGGAAAAGAAACCCCACACCTGTGATACTCCTCCTCAGAGCGGGACCCTGAGGAGACAAAAGTAAATTCAACAACACTCTGGCAGAGCAAGTGATGGCTGACGCTAATCCTGTGCTCACTAGAAACCAAGCCATCCTAAGTACTGTCTACTTAATTCTCACCGAGTTTCTTCAAAAGCATGAACCTCACTTTACAAATAAAGACACAGAAGTTAGGTAATGTACCAGAGTCACACAGTTAGCAAGAAGAAACTTTAGGTTCCCAGTCTAGATTATCCGGCTCCAGGGACTGTGATTCTGATCCAGGTACCCCGTCCTTTCCAGATACCCAACAGGGCAAGGATGCCCTTGTCCTCCAGGAGTTCCCCCCCCTCCCCGACTCCCCAAGACAGCAATGTTTGCATGAACCCTGAGTTGGATGACCGTGTTCTGCAGGAATACTGTGTTGGATGCCTATGCTCTTCAACAGTTCCCAAGTTAACTATGTCCCGTAAGAGCCCCTTCAGGGGCCATGCCGGCCTGCAAAGAACCCATTCATTGACTGTCCTGCGGTCGTCGCGCGCAGGGACGCACCTGAGGGCTTGGCGGCCGCGCTGGGCCTCCGTACGGTGGTGGGTTTGGCTCGATTCATCCTCCCCGCGGCCCGGGCGCCCCTCGACGAAGCGCCGTCACCTGGGAGGAGGCGACGGGAGTCACTCGCTCGCTCAGTCATTCATCCCTCGCAACGGGGCCACTGAGCGGAGTGCCCAGGGCCGCCTACCGGGGTCACAGAAAGGGGCCAAGTGCAGCGCACACGCGGCCGACTGCGGCGACGGATGTCACCGCAGGGAGCGGAATTCACCTAGGTGCAAAGGCCTTTCACCCCCGGTGCATCACCCTGCAGACCCGCAGCACGGGCGCTCCGGAAGTGCAAACTGATCAGCGATCCTTCCGAGCGCCGATTCCCCCCCACATAACCGGAAGTAAAACAAACCCGAAGGCGAGGAAGAGACAAGAGAGGCAGGCCGAGCGTCTGTAGTGTTTGCACCGCCCTCTGGCGGCCGGAGGCTGGATAGGACCGTACCTATGCCTGTATGAAAGTTCTGCTTATCGGGCAAAACGGTTCCCTCTTACTGTTTTGGAGCTAAGTCTGATCCTAGCTCAACAAGTTAGAATCCTATTTTCTTTGTTTTGTTTTCTGAGACAGGGTTTTTCTGTGTAGCTCCGGCTGTCCTGGAACTCACTCTGTAGACCAGACTGGCCTTGAACTCAGAAATCGGCCTGCCTCTGTCTCCCAAGTGCTGGGATTAAAGACGTGCGCCACCACTGCCCGGCTAGAATCCTATTTTCATATTGATCCGTCAGTGACATGTTCTAGAGTCAGGGATACTGAAGGCCTCCTTCAATGGCCTCTGGATTTCATCTGATTTGGGTACCTCCCTAAGCATGGAGACCAGAGCTGTCAGGACAGGTGCTGCCAGACTCCTACCTCCAAGGAAGTCCCAAGATCTGTTCACTTCCGGGTGCTATCTGGACAGGCCGTCCAGCTGCTGGATCAAGTGCAAAAATTTCAAACATGGCCAGGCGGTGGTGCCTTTAATACCAGCACTTGGGAGGCAGAGGCAGGCAGATTTCTGAGTTCAAAGCCAACCTGGTCTACAGAGTGAGTTCCAGGACTGCCAGGGCTACACAGAGAAACCCTGTCTCGAAAAAACAAACAAACAAACAAACAAACAAACAAAATCTCAAACATGGCCCTGAGACCATGTTTGTGTGTGTACGTGCATGTGTGTGTATACATATATATGTGTTTTTATGTGTGTGTGTGTGTGTGTGTGTGTGTGTGTGCAGGTCTGAGTGTATGTATACACACATAGACAGACAGACAGACAAGGTCCCAAGACCTTCAAACTCCCTTCATAAATTGTCCCCATGATGGCCAGCCTCCTTGATGACAGCAAGCCCAGAGCTGTCTAGTAAACATGTGTGGGCTGACGAAAGGGTGTGTTTGAACGCTCTGGCACAGAGGAGGCTCCGGGCAGAGAGCTGGTCTTCAGCCTCAGGCGTATGCCTCCTGATTCCTGTCAACGCATGCAGTTTAGGGTCTTTCTCACCATGACCCCAGGGCTGCAATAACACTCAAAGATCAAAGGGCCACAGCAAGGCAGCTCAGTAGATAAAAGAGCTTGCAGAGCAGGCATAATGGCTGAGTTTAATCCCCAGACCACATGTAAAAATGGAAGGGGACACCCAGCTCTACAAAGTTGTCCCCTGACCTGCACATGTGAGTGCTGTGGCGTGCACACCCGAGCAGTCTGCACACTCATACCCATAATAAAATAGATAAAATTTAGATTTAGAAAAGGATGAGCCGGTGTGGTAGCACACACCTTTAATCCCAGAACTCAGGAGGCAGAGGCAGGTGGATCTCTGCGAGTTCCGAGGCCAGCCAGGTCTAGTGAGTTCCAGGACAGCTGGAACCACATAGAGAGACTCTGACCCAAAATAAAAAGCCAAAAACAGGATGATGGGAAGTCTGTTTACTTCACTAGATCCTAACCCAGAGGCAGTGGGGCCCAGCTCAGCCTGTGTCCTGCTGAGGACCTTCTGGGGAAGGTTGGGCAGAGAGTCCCCCAGAACCTATGTAGCAGTGCTGGGAAACAACTCTGAGCAGAGCTGCAGCTGCTGCGGTCTAACTGTCCTCGTGGCAGGAAGCAGCTGTCTCCATCCGCCAGCCTGAGCCTCATCCTGCGGGGCCTGGTGGTGGACGGCATCTCTGGGGCTCCCTGTATGGACCCAGCATCCCCAGTTCCGCTTAGGCCACATCACTTGCATCAACTCTCCTTCTCTCTCTGTGGTACTAGCGTTAGTGCCTGCAAAGCATCCCTACCCGCTGCCACCCATCTGTGCTGGAACTCCTCACCACAGGCCATGGAAAGAGCAGATGTCTGCCCTAGCATCCATTCAGGGACATTGAAGTAGGACAGCTGAGGAAGACTAAGGAAGCTAGGAAGTCCAGATTTATCTGGCTCAGCAGCTGAGGGCCTGGGCTTCACCCATTGAAAGGGGAGCTAACCTCCTCCATCAGGACCACTGCTGTCCTCTGACCGCTTCTATAACCAACTCCATTCTGGTCTCCCCTTCCGTGTTGCACAGCCAGCTCCCTCTCCAAGGACCTTGGGCAAATTGGTACGCTTCTTCCAGTGCACCAAGCCCATCCGTCCCCCTGTGACGACCTGGAACCATCATCCGCTAGGAGTGAAGACCATTTTGTTTGTTTCCCTACATAGCCCTGGCTGCCCCAGAGCTTACTATGTAGACCAGGGTTGCCCTGAATCCAGAAATTCTCCTAGTTTTGCCTCCTGAGTGCTGGGATTAAAGGAGTGTGCCTTAAAAAAATGTTTTAAAAAAATGTAAATTGGTGGTGTCTTTAATCCTAGCACTGGGGAGGCAGAAGCAGAAGGATCTTTGAGTTCAAGGGTCAGCCTGGTCTACATAGCAAGTTTCAGGACAGCCAGGGCTACACAGAGAAACCTTGTCTAAAAAAAAAAAAAAAGAAAAGAAAGAAAGAAAAGAAAAGAAAAGAAAAAAAGAAGAAAGAAAGAAGCCGGGCAGTGGTGGCGCACGCCTTTAATCCCAGCACTTGGGAGGCAGAGGCAGGCAATTTCTGAGTTCGAGGCCAGCCTGGTCTACAGAGTGAGTTTCAGGACAGCCAAGGCTACACAGAGAAACCCTATCTCGAAAAAACAAACAAACAAACAAACAAAATCTCAAAAATGGCCCTGAGACCATGTTTGTGTGTGTACGTGCATGTGTGTGTATACATATATATATGTGTTTTTATGTGTGTGTGTGTGCAGGTCTGAGTGTATGTATACACACATAGACAGACAGACAGACAGGCCAGCCTGGTCTACAGAGTGAGTTTCAGGACAGCCAGGGCTGCACAGAGAAACCCTGTCTTGAAAAATCAAAAAAAGAAAAAGAAAAGAAAAAAAGAAAGAAAGGAAGGAAGGAAGGAAGGAAGGAAGGAAGGAAGAAAGAGAAAGAAAGGAAGAAAAGCAGACAGGAAAGGCACCTGACATCGGTCTCTGCCTCCCGGCACCCCACCTCCCCATGCATGTGTGCCCAGACCTATGTGTGCCCATGCTTTTAAACACTGAACCATTTCTCTAGCTCCTATATATTTGCTTTTGTTATTGTTGTTGGTGGTGGTTTCATTTTTCTTAATTTTATGTATGTGTGCACTCTGCCACTGTCTTCAGACACCGCAGAAGAGGGCATCAGATCCCATTACAGATGTTTGTGAGCCACCATGTGGTTGCTGGGAATTGAACTCAGGACCTCCAGTTTATGTTGCTTTCTTCAGACACCCCAGAAGAGGGCATCAGATCCCATTATAGATGGTTGTGAACCACCATGTGGGTGCTGGGAATTGAACTCAGGACCTTCAGAAGAGCAGTCAGTGCTCTTAACCACTGAGCCATCTCTCCAGCCCTCTTTCTCTTTTTTTTTTTTCTGAGACAGGGTTTCTCTGTGTAGTCCTGGCTGTCCTGGAACTCACTCTGTAGGCCAGGCTGGCCCTGAACTCCGAGCTCTGCCTGCCCAGTGGTGGGATTAAAGACATGAGCAGCCAGCAAAACAGCTTATTTCTGAAAGTGTCCATCATATCTGCTCCAAAGAGTAGACACTTTACAACAAAGAATGTACACACAAGAGTCAAAATTATGAACTGTGTAGAGTCTGAAGTTATGGAAGCAAATACATTTTTTTTGTTTCTGTTATGTTGTTGTTGTTGTTGTTGTTGTTTCGAGACAGGGTTTCTCTGTGTAGCCCTGGAACTCACTCTGTAGACCATGCTGGCCTCAGACTCAGAAATCCGCCTGCCTTTGCCTCCCAAGTGCTGGGATTACAGGCGTGCGCCACCACCGCCTGGCTTGTTTGTCCTCACTCTTACTACCAAGTCTGTTCCTTTGCTGGCATTTTTCATATTCCTGCCATATTCATATTCACATATCACAACTGAGACATTCAGCCTCGTGGACTGAACAACTACTGGCTTCTTGGACCTTCCATGGGTAGACAGTCATTGTTGGGCTAGCTGGACCACAATCTGTGTGACAATTTGTATATGCTTGGCACAGGGAATGGCACTATTAGGAGGTGTGGCCTTGTTGGAGGAAGTGTGTCACTGTGGGAGTGGGCTTCAAGACCCTCATCCTAGCTACCTGGAAACCAGTCTTCTCATAGCTGCCTTTGGCACAAGGTGAACTCTCAGCCCCTTCTGCACCATGCCTGCCTGGATGCTGCCATGTTCCCACCTTGATGATAATGGACTGAGCCTCTGAACCTGTAAGCCAGCCCCAATTCAATGTTGTCCTTGTAAGAGTTGCCTTGGTCATGGTTTCTGTTCACAGCACTAAAACCCTAACTAAAACAACCTGTAAGGGATTGCTAATAAATCCCTTTGTAGCTATAGCTATATAGACATAGACATAGATATATAGATTCATTCTTTCCATTCCATTCCTCCAGAGAACTCTGACTAATAAAGTCAGGCAGCAAGGAACATCTGAGGCCAGCTGGAATGGCTGCCTGGAGCTGTCTCCCCTCTAGTGTCTTCTCACGGCTACGTTCAATGCTACTAACCTACCCAGGAGAGACACTGGTTTTCAGGGACTCACGCAAAGGTAGCAACTAGGCACAGGATGTCTGCTGTTGAGGTAGGGTTCACCAGTTACCTACAAGCCGTGTAGTATTATGTACGTTTTATCTCTGGCCTCGGTTTACTTACCTGTCAAATGGGTACTCGGGGGAGCTGCTGAGAAGTTTCATAGCGGTGAGGCCTGGAATAGTGCCCTGGATGCTCTAGACACGCTGTTCCTTTCCCAGCCCTGCTCTGCCCACTAAATTTAGAATCGGCTTCTCTGTTTCGGAGGCTTCATGCCACCTGGGATTTAGAGCTATAAGCCAGCAACATGTCAGTGTCTCCCAAGAGCATAGCTTGGTGCCTATCTGTAGTGCAGGGAAACGTCCAGGATTTCCTGTGCGGAGGAATATTCCTAACAGAGGGTTCAAGGTAGGCTAATTAAATTCCCTGCTGCAAAGCTGCAGCAGCAACAGCAACAGCTTCAGGAGGCCTATGAGCCTAGAGTGGCGGTGCATGCTTCTGAGGGGTCTAAGGGAGGAAAATCTTGAGTTCTGGGCAAGCCTGGGCTATATAGCAGGACCTTGTCTCAAAAATCCGAGGGCTGAAATAGAGAGGTGGCTCAGTAAAGTGTTTGTCATGGCGGGGCGGGGCTCAGTGGTAGAGCCCCTGCCTAGAATCCCCCAGGGAGGGGCTGGGGGCATGGCTCAGTGGTAGAGCCCCTGCCTAGAATCCCCCAGGGAGAGCCTGGGGGCGTGGCTCAATGGTAGAGTCCCTGCCTAGACTCCCCCAGGGAGGGGCTGGGGGCGGGGCTCAGTGGTAGAGCCCCTGCCTAGAATCCCCCAGGGAGGCGCTGGGGGCGTGGCTCAGTGGTAGAGCCCCTGCCTAGAATCCCCCAGGGAGGGGCTGGGGGCGGGGCTCAGTGGTAGAGCCCCTGCCTAGAATCCCCCAAGGAGGGGCTGGGGTGTGTCTCAGAGGTCCATCTCTAGGAGCAGAAGTGGCGCCAGACAGTGATGGTCCAGAAGCGTGTGCACTTGATACCTGAGTCCTGTTGGGCAGCTAGTCTCCAGTCCGAAGCAAACCTTGGCTGTCAGACAGAAGTCCAGGGAGGCAGCCCTGGCTGGTGGCCTGAGACCTGCTTTTCAACAATTGTCTGAAAATAGCCCAGGCAGCTCATGAGGAAATGAGTCCCCGTCATGGTCACGGGGAGTGACAGTGGGACAGGAAGAGTTATTGACACGAAGGAGTGGTACCTCTAGGCCTCCTGACCTCAGGAGACTTTTGTGCATCGAGTTGTCAGCCTTGAATCCCAAATGCTTGAGAGGAAAGAACTACTAAATGGGGTGAGGGGAGGTTTCCAGAGTCAGTGGTCTCCCTGGGAGCCTCCAGGAGCACCTGATGTGTGATAGGACTTTTTCTCTAGAATAGTGAGGAGGGAGGCGGGACCGGGGGTGGGGACGGAGCTGCGGAAGAACCAGCCAAGGCTGGAAGACAATTGGTCCTATTTTGCTTGTGTCTATCTTAACTTACCTCCTCCAGGCGCCAGGTTCCCTTTCTGTTTTTTTTTTTTTTTTTCCTTCGGGGGCAGGGGTTGTTTTTTTTTAAAAAAAAGATTTATTGCTGGGCAGTGATGATGCATGCCTTTAATCCCCAGCAATTGCGAGGCAGAGGCAGGCGGATTTCTGAGTTTGAGGACAGCCTGGTCTGCAGAGTGAGTTCGAGGTCAGCCAGGGCTACACAGAGAAACCCTGTCTTGAAAAACCCAGAAAAAAAAAAGATTTATTTTTATTTTCTGCAGGCGTGTTTGGCCTGCATGTAGATCTGTGCACCATGTGCATGCCTGGTGCTCTCAGAGGCCAGAAGAGAGTATCAGGTCATCTGGAACTGGAGTCATAGACAGTTGTACCATGTGGGTGCTGGGCACAGAACCTGGGTCCTCTGCAAAAACAGCAAGTGCTCTCGACAGTTGAGCCATTGCTCTACACTTGCCTTTGATTTCCTCTGTATGTTTGTGTGTACATGTTCCCGTGTGCAGGTGCGTGTGTGCGTGTGTGCATGCATGTGTGTGTGTACACACACGCATGTGCTTATGTGTGCTTATGAATGTGGAGGCCAGAGATCAACTTCACTGACACTTTTTAGGCTTCATTCACCTTAAAAAACAAACAAAACAAAACAAAACAAAACAAAAAACAAAAAAACCAAAACAGAACATTCTAACCAGGTGGTGGCAGTGCATGACTTTAATCCCAGCACTCAAGAGGCAAAGGCAGGCAGATTTCTGTGAGTTCGAGGCCAGCCAGGTTTACAAAACTAATTCCAGAACAGCCAGGGCTGCACAAAGAAACCCCGACTCCAAAACCCCACAAACAAACATTTTTTTTTTTTTGCCAAGCAGTGATGACACACGCCTTTAATCCTAGCACTAGGGAGGCAGAGGTAGGTGGAACTCTGAGTTCGAGGCCAGCCTGATCTACAGAGCAAGTTCCAGGACAGACAGGGCTACATGAAGAAACCCTGTCTTGAAAAAACAAAAATAAATAAATAAATAAATAAAATTGTTTTTATTTTCAAATTACATGTTTATTTGAGGGTACGTGAATGTGTGTGCACGTGCCCTCAAGAGGTCAGCACCATCAGAATTTACTGGAGCTGCAGTTACAGGTAGGCCACCTGTGGATGCCAGAAACCAACCTCGGGTCTTCTGCAAGAGTAGTATACATCCTTAACTGCTGAACCATCTCTCCAGCTCCCATGTTGTTTGTGGAAAACAGGGTCTTTCACTAGTTAGGAACTCAGTGAGTTTGCTAGGCAGGCTGGCCAGTGAACCACCGAGACTTCCTGTCTCTGCTTCCCCAGTGCTGGGATTACAGGCACATGCCACTGTGCTTGGCTTCTTGTGTGTGTGAGCTTAAAACATGGAATTGGGGGCCAATAGAACTCTCTCCAGCCTGCTTTTCTTTTCTTCTAAAAAAATTATTAGCATGTAAGCATGCGTGTGTGTGTGTGTGTGTGTGTGTGTGTGTACATGCATGCACATCTGTGAATGCACATACAGGCATGCATGTGCCATGGCACATATCTGAAGGTCAGAAGTCAGATTTTAATAGTCTGTTCTTGGTATCCATCCTGTTACAGCGAAGTCTCTCTTGTTTCTGCTGCATTGCATATTCCAGGCTGCCTAGCCTGGAGATTTTGGGTAATCCTCCTGTCTCTGCTTCCAATCTCTCCATAGGCATGCTGGGATTAAAGGTGTGCACCACCACATCGAGTTTATATGTATTCCAGGGTTGTCAGGCTGTAGTGTAGTGAGTACTTGAACTGGCTAACCCATCTCACTAGACACCCCATTTCTATCTTGAGACAGGGTCTCATTATGTAGCCCAGGCTGTCTTCAAATTCAGCCTGGATATTCTTGGCTGTCAACTCAACTGTATCTAGAATTACTTAAGATCCAAATGTCTGGGCACATCTGTGAGGGAATTTTTTTCCTTTATTAAATCATTTGTCATGGGAAGGCCCACTTTTTGGTGGTGGTGAGGTGATTTGAGACAGGTTTTTTCCTGGCCTAGCTGGCCTGGAACTTGCTCTGTAGACCAGGATGGCTCTGAATTCAGATCCACCTGCCTCTGCCTTCCGAGTGCTGGGATTAAAGATCCACCTTTATATGGACTATACCTTCTGCTGGCAGCCTATATAAAGGATATGTTAGTCATTCTAATAAATGTGCTCTCTGCCTGTCTGTCTCTCTCTCTCTCTAACATAAATGTTCTCTGTCTGTCTGCCCATCTCTCTCTCTCTTTCTCTCTCTCTCTCTCTCTCTCTCTCTCTCTAACACACACACACACACACACACACACACACACACTCTATAAACTCTGTTCCTCTAGGGAACCCTGACTAACTCAGGTCCCCTGGTTGGAATGATAGACCTGGACCATCACCACATCATAGCTATCCTAGACTACATAGTAGGTGTAGGTGTGAGGTCAGCTATGGAACCTTGTCAGGAGAGAGAGAGAGAGAGAGAGAGAGAGAGAGAGAGAGAGAGAGAGAGAGAGAGAGAGAGAGAGAGAGAGAGAGACCTGACTGGGAAAATCACCTGCTCACAGGGTTTCCACTCCTCCCCAGATGAAATCTACTACTAGCTCTCTCTAGATCTTTGACCCTTTGTAGAGTGATCAGCTTTGATGTCTTCCTGTGTCACCTAGGCAATGGGAATGTCCCTCACTAACAGGTACCCATTTCAGGGACACTGTTGAGATACCCAAGTGTAGGGGTGTGGTCTCATAATTGTGACCACCTCTGGTCCACATCCTTTGTGACTCACAAGGTCCATGTGTAGGAATGAATTAGGGACTTTGACCTCAGCCATTGAGAAGGTAGTGGCCCTAAACAAGTGACTAAGATACTGAAACATGACTGGGAATGTGGAGTGCTTGTGTAGCATGCATGAAGCCCTGGGATCCATTTCCAGCAATCGGAGGTAGAGACGGGGGTGGGAGGAGTTCAGGGCCATCCTTGGCTACACAGAAATTCTAGGCCAGGCCAAAGTAATGATGACACCGAAGGCCAGCCTGGTAAGCTAGTCGGTTTGTATTGGGTTTACTAACAGGAGAGTGGGTGAAGGGTTACTTACGGGGCAAGGATGACCCAAAAGCGGTTGCATCACCAAAAAGTCCACCCCAGCAAGGGACACAACTCAGGCCAACTGCAAACTCTCTGCAAGCTCCCTGGTGCTCTCTGCAAGCCAGACAGGCAGCTGACAGCCTGAGCCTCTGTCCTCTCTGCAGGTCAGCTGGCCGAGTTACCCTCCCTGGCAATTACTGGGAGTGGTCTTTGAGCGACGTCCGGGTTTTCACTTTCCATGAATCTCTTGGAGGAGATGTTCTAATTCCAAGGAAGCTGCTATACAATAGATGTAGTGGCTCCCACTCAGAAGGCAGAGGCAGGAGGATTACCGGCAGTTCTAGGCCATGCTGGGCTACAGATGGGGCATACAAACAAAGGGCTGGCGAGATGACTCAGGGTTAAAGCCCCTGCCTCCAAACTCAATAACATGAGTTCACTCCTCAGGACCTACATGGTAGAAAGAGAGAACCGAGTCCTGAAACTTGTCCTCTGAGCTCCACACATGGGTAGACACACATACAGGCAGGCACACACACACACACACACACACACACACACACACACACACACGCACGCACCACATGCATATACACATATATACACAACATACCACACACAATACATACACACATACAAGTAATGGCACACACATGTACATACATATATACACATACGCACACATATATACATCACACACATATATACATATACTGTGGTACATACATATACATATATAGTGACACATGTACATACATGCACACATACATATGCATGCACATATACACACCACACACACATATATAAACATAACCACCCACAACATACATATACACATGAGCAGTGACACACATACATATATACACACACATACATACAGCATCACACACATATACACAATAAACTCTTAAACAAACAAACAAACAAACAAACAAGCACAAAAAAGCCAAACCAAATCTTAAATAGGGTGATTGTCTCTGTGATATCTTAGTGACTGGTAGTCATGGCTGTTACCTGGGGTCATGGCTTTAAGCAGGAATTGTCCTCTGCACAGGCCTTGTCCCAAAGTCCTGGAAATCCCCATTCTGTGATCAGCAAGAAGAGGAAAGGGCTCTGGTCGGCTGTGCAGACAGAGGACACTATGGCTGTAAGCACAGTGACAGGTGAGGTATTCGTCTTAGAGCTGTGTGTGTGTGTGTGTGTGTGTGTGAGAGAGAGAGAGAGAGAGAGAGAGAGAGAGAGAGAGAGAGAGCTAACACAGATGTGTGCTCGTGAGTGGAAGCCAGAAGACAAACTCACACATAATTTCTCAGAGACCATTCACCTTATTTTCTGGGACAGGGTCTCTCACTGAACCTGAAGGCGATTGGTTCAGGTAGGCTGGCTGGTGAGGAATCCTCCTGCCTCTGTCTCCAGGTACAGGGATGGCAGGCATCCGCTGCTGCACCTGGCTTTTCCTATGAGTGCTGGGAGTCGCAGCGCAGAGTTTCATGCTTGTGCCGCGCACACTTTATCCACGGAGCCGTCCATCTCTCCAGCCTCTCCTGAGGACCCTCGATAGAATCCCACTAGAATCGCTCTCACTTGACTTGTAACACGGACGCAGTTGTGACGACTGTGGGGACACTGCGCAGATTATGATGCACTTTTTTTTTTTAATGTAGCCCAGGCTGGTCACACACTGACTAGGTAGGCAAAGATGGCTTTGTGCTTCTGATCCTCCTGCCTCCGCTTAGTGCTGGGATTACAGGCGTGTACTCCCACACATTTGGAGCTGGTGATGGAACCCAGGGCTTTGTGTAAGCGCTGGGCAGGAACTCTACCAACTGAACCACATCCCCACTCTGGAAGCTCCGATACTCTACTGGCCCCTTTCATCAACGTGATTGTTGGAGGCCATGGGCACCGATATGGTGGCAAAGGATCAGGAGCTTTTGAAATCTAAACTCTACCCACCCTCTTCAGGCCTGCCATGCTTCCTTTTCTCTTCTCTAAGACCCCCTCTAAGACCTCTAAGCTAAAGCCAGTGCATTGTCTTTACCTCAGAAGCCTTTACAGACCTCTGTAGTTCCCCCTGCAGCCCTCATAGAGTGCAGGGGACACGGGACCTCACTATCACCACTCTTCTGGGAGGGAACTGGACTCAGAGAAACATCTCTGAGGACATAGCTGTGGCAGGACAAGTGAACAGTCTCTGTCTGCTCATTGATTCTCCCCCTATAAAGGTGAGAGGGAAGTCCCGACGAAACACCACATCCATCACTTAAGCAGGAGGCAGCTCTCGCACTGGTAGGAACTTCCATCTGCATGATATCCAACTCACAGGCTTCGGTGGCCGATGCTGCCCATCAGCTCTGGGAGGGTCATGTTCCAATATCTAAGGGGATACCATACACCATCCCGGATTCTGGCCTCTCCAAAGATCTAGTCTCCATTTTCAGGGGTCTGAGCTCTTGGGAAAAGGGGTCTTTAGGGGGACCGATGGAGTGAAAGTGCTACCCTTCTCCATCAGGCTAGTGCTAACCCACTCCTGTCTGTAGCCTTACTGCTGAATGAATTATGTTGCCAGCTTCAGGTTGCTTCCATTTCTCCAGCTTTGCCAGAGCCATCTGAGTTCCTATCTGCTCTCCAGAGGAAGAGTGTGGGAGGGCACGTAACCCTCCGGAGATGTCCAGCCTCCCTATGAACATAGATTGCCCTTCCCCAAGGACCAGCCCAAAACATCTAGAATGAAGGGCCAGTCTGACTCTAACCCCAGGGACATGACCCTTTCCAGGGCAGCAAGGGATAGATTATCAGGGTGTAACCAGCATTGCTTCTTCCATAAAAGCCACTATAAAAGGGAATGTTTGTCTGGGCAAGCCAAGCCACAACCACAGGTCTCCACAGTCACTCTGCAATTGAACCCATGGTAACTTGGTCGGGTGGGGTGCCCAGCCATAATCCTAACACTCAGGAGGTGTAGACAGGGGAGACCCTTGAGTTCCAATGTCTTAATATATAGCTCAGGTTATTAAACTCACGACCCTCCTGCCTTAGCCGTCCAGGTGTGTATTAGAGGTGTGCACTACCTGTGACTCCGTGAGTGTGCACGTGCTTGGGTATGTTGAGGCCAGAGGGAGAGCTAAGCTGTTGTTTCGTAGGTGCCACCTGCCTTGCTTCTTCTGACAGGGTCTCTCATTGGCTTGTCTCACCCCAAAGACCCTCCTGTCTCACCTTTCCACTGCAGAGCTAATACAGGCACACCACCTCATCTGTTACCCTTTCAGCAGTTTTTAAAAATGTGTACTGTGTTTTGCCTTCATATATGTCTATGTACCATGTGTGCCTAGTGCCCTCAAAAACTAGAAAAGGGTGTAGGATCCCCTGGAACTTGAGTCACAGAGAGTTTAAGAGCTGCCCTGGGAGCCCTGGGAACTGAACCCAAGTCCTTTGCCAAAAGAGGAGGAGGAGGAGGAGGAGGAGGAGGAGGAGGAGGAGGAGGAGGAGGAGGAGGAGGAGGAGGAGGAGGAGGAGAAAAGAAAGAAAGAAAGAAAGAAAAGAAGAAAAGGAAGGAAGAAGCAAATGCTCAAATGCTCTAACCATTTGGCCATCTCTCCAGCACCCCACCTTTTTATTTGGGTTCTGGAATCAAACTCACGTTCTTGTGCTTGCCCTGCCCCTATTTTTCCAGATTTTTAATTTTTGAAACAGGGTCTCTGTAATGCCAGTAGTCCTGGCATTGGCATTCGCTATGTAGACCAGGTTAGCCTTGAACTCACAGAAATTCACCTCTGCCTCTGCCTTCCCAGTGCTGGCCTTTTTTTTTTTTGTTTTGTTTTGTTTTTTTGTTTTTTGTTTTTTGTTTGGTTTTTTTTGTTCTCTTGCTTGAAGGAACTGAGGAGAATAAGATATCCCAAGAAAAACTCCATGAGAATAGCCTTATGGAGTCAGATAAACTGCATAAACCCACCCGACCCCCGAGAGAGGCCCTTGGAGAGGACCAGTTGAGACAGGTCCAGCTCTGCACATGGATGTTGGAAGCGTGTTGAGGATGCAGGGAAGCATCCTTCAGATCTTGGAGGACAGCCCTGAAAATATCCTGGTGAGATGCTGTCACTAATGTTGTCATTGGTAGGTTAAGCTGCTTTCGGCAGGTCTTAGCTGACACAGACGGACCCCCGGACGCCTCCCTTTAGTGGCAAATACCAGAAGAACATTTAGGAGCAAGAACAGATTTACAGCCCACTGCAAGAGGTCGTGGTGCCTGCAGCACCGTGAGCTACAGCATGGAACTGGCCACACAGAAAACCACGGGTTTCCAGGTGCTTGGGTCCGTTGCCCTCCGACATATTTCCAGAGCGCCTCATAGATTCGCTCTCCATAGTCTACACAGTGTGTGGGTTTGAGAGCCCCGTTGCTAGGGCTCAGGGAGGGAAGCCTCCTGCTCACTGTGTTCTCAGACCTGGGCATTCCCTCCCCTCCAAGGGTAGCAGGACCAGCATCTACAGCTTTGTCCTTCTGAGGCAGGATGAGGGGCATGGCTCCTGTGTGAGGACATCTTGGGACTCCTAAGCAAGTCTAGGAATCCAACTGCTGCGCCGCGTCGGAGTACAGGAAGTTCTGTGTGTGCTCTTGCCCCCACCGACGCCTATAGAGAACAGCCATATATATGTCCATGCCTTCCCACGTCGGACAGAAATGGCTTTCTGTCTGTCATGGTTTGAATAGGTTAGGCCCAGGGGGTGGCACTGTTAAGAAGTGTGGCCTTGTTGGAGTAAGTATGTCACTGTGTGTATGGACTTTAAGACCTACTGCTTGGAAATCAGTCTTCTTCTAGTGGTCTGCAGAAGGAGATATAGAACTCTCAGCTCCTCCTGCACCATGCCTGCCTGGATGCTGCCAGGTTCCCACCTTGATGATGATGAACTGAACCTCTGAACCTGTAAGCCAGCCCTGGTTAAATGTTGTCCTTATAAGAGTTGCCTTGGTCATGGTGTCTGTTCACAGCAGTAAAACCCTAAGACACTATCCATTGCTTACAGAGAAAGAGAGAGAGAGAGAGAGAGAGAGAGAGAGAGAGAGAGAGAGAGAGAGAGAGAGAGAGATGAGGGCAGGCATGGTGCTGTTGCATGCTTGGGATCCCAGCCCTCTCTGGAAGCTTCGAGCCAGTGCCACTGAGGTAAAGTGGGTAAAGAGCTCAGTGGGGAAAGGTACCAAGCCTGACCGACTTGAGTTCGATCTCCGGAACCCAAAAGCAGAAAGAAAAAAAACGACTCTCTAAAGTTGCCCTCTGACTTCCATGCATGCGTGGTAATGTGTGCACACCAACCCACACACATATGAACACACATATAAATAAGTAAAAAAAATTAAAAAAAAAGTTTTATAAGCATTCCAGGCCACTCTGAGCTACACAGTGAGACCCTGTCTCTGTCTCAGACTGATAAATCAAAAGGTCAGAATATGGGTCAGAAGAGAACGCTTACATACCCCTTTCTCCTTTGTAGGGTGCACCTGCCCTGCTGATTATGTAGTGGAACTGACCCACTTCGCCACCTTGATGTGGACTTGGTGTTAGGTCCAAAACATGGTCAATAGCTGGTTGACCTCTATTCCTCTGCCAAGACCCGGGGAGGCTCCAGCAGCTGCGACCTCAGGATCACAGTGGGTAGCACAGACGACAGTGGGTGGCATAGAGACATAGTGCCCAGGCTGAAAGTTCAGGGAAACTTGGGGTTCACACCCAGCGTGCGTCATGCTCGCCTGTCATCCCCTACCTTGGGAAAGGAGCACAGACCCCGCCCCGGGTGTGCTGGAGATGAACCCGGCTCAGCAATGAGACAACTGCACGTGGAAAGATCTAGGAGGAGCCAGGGACTGGGGCAGCAAGGGGCGTGGCCATCAGGGGCGTGGTGCGGACGCGCGGCCAGAGGGGCGTGGTTTTTGCTGAGCGAAGAGGCGTGAGCAACAGGGGCGTGATTACTAGGGGCGTGACCATCGCGGGGGCGGGGCGGTGACGCGCTTCGACGCGCGATCCCGGAAGCGGTGTCAGTACTGGGGAGCCGGCGGCGGGCGGCGGGCGGCGAGGACTTGTTGTTCTTCGCGGAGTCGGAAGGAGTAGTCCGAAGCGCGCGGGCGGAGACGGCGACTAAGGGGAGCGCGAGAGCAGAAGCGCGCGTGAAGAGTGCGTGTCCACAAGGAGCCGCCGCGCCCGGCCCCGCGCGCGATCCGGGTGAGTGAGGGTCTTCGGGAACTGGGTTGGGGGACCCAGAGTTCGTGCACCTGCGGGAGGAGCAGCCCGAAGGCCGCGGGGCCCAGCCTGGGCCTCGAGCACGTGTCACGCGGGACCTGGCTCAGGGCCCACGCGGGACCCACCACGTGCGGGAGAGTGGCACCCGGGAGCCGTGCGCACCTGGCCATTTCCGTCGGCGTAGAATTTCTCCCCACCTCGCCCCGGGCCGCGACCCCGAAAGGGCCTGAGTAACTGGTGTCACTTTCTAATCAGCTGACCGGCCAGCGGTGCCGGATGTGGAAGCTGTGGGTGGGGAGCGAGGCAGGTGACGGTCTTGGCCAGCCTATCGCTTCCGTCACTTCAGGTGTGGTCTGGGGCCAAGGTCTCGTCTAACTCGAGGTTCCCTTGTAGGGTGAGCGGATAGGTGTGTTAAGAGTGTGTGTGTTTAAGAGCGTGCGGCGAGAAATCAGAAGCAAAAAACTCTAGCAAATTACAGGTGAAGAAAGCCTCGTGGGTCCTACGTGCCTAGATTAGATCCCTTTGGGGGAGAGAGACATTTCTTCTGGCATCCTTACTCCTGGAGATGGCAGCCACTCCAGCCTCCCAGAACTTGCCCTGTATGCTAGCAGTCAGTATTTGGGAGGTCAGGCAGTTTGCTGCTCTTGTTTCTCTTGGGAAGCTCTGCTGCCTCGCATTTCACACAACTCTTTAACAATTTAACAATTCACCCTCCAATTTATGGACAGGCACTCACGTTTCTCTGGCCAGGTGCACTGAGTCCCAAAAAGCTAGCTTGTGTCACAGCTGGTAGGTAGCTCAGCCCTTCCCTTTTCTCTGTGGAATCACTAAAATTAGCCCAGGGATCCCAGAGGTTGGTACCGCTGAGGTCTTACTGTGGCCGCCACATTTCAGAACGTATCTGGTGGAGCACACGTGGGTACTTTGATGAGCTGGTATTTTCCAAGTCTGGTGTTTTAGGGCCAGGTAACTTCTTTCAAAGGTATTGATCGAAAGCCATTATGTTTATGGTGGTACATGCTTGTAATCCTAGCACATGGGAGTCTGAGGCAGGAAGATCTTGAGTTTGAGGTTAGCCTGGACTACTTAGCTAGTTCAAGACCAGCCTCAGTTACATAGTGAGACACTGTCACAAAAATCCAAGTCGAAATAATAAGGTATGAATTTAAGCCTGTGGATGGAGTCAGGAAAACTGTAGGACATACCTGCAGTCCATGTTACTGTGGACAGTCCTCACTGGTGACAAAACCTTCTCTGACCCTTAGATAAATTCAACAAGAGAAATGTGGTGTTTGACCTTGATAAAGGAAAAGTGTCCAATGTGATAACTTAAAACTAAACTTCTTGTGATTCCAAAATAAAAGATCTATTAGAGCAAAACACAAAGCCAGGCTTTGCCCGAGTGCATTCTCCTCTTGTTCTTGAACTGAGCTGGGCTTGCAGGGCCCCGTTGCAAGTTCAGGGCTGTGTACCATCCAAGTAGTTGCTAAAAATGGGAGGGAGTTGGATGGAGAGTCTGCCTTTCTGTGTCTCAGCCCCTTTTCAAGCACCCTCAAGGCTTCTGGTGAGTCTTTTCTGGCCATTCTGTCCCGAAGGACCCTCAGTTTTCAGTCCCTGGCTCTACCAGCCCCAGGGTTTGTTTACAGTCTCTGGTAACTCTTTCCTGCAGTCTAGACTAAGAGGTTGTGTCTGTTTCTGCCCCGGCTGTTCTGAGTCTAAAGGTTTCTTAGAGTGGACTTTCTGGATCCCGGGTCTAGTCCACACGGGAAATGGAAATAAAACCAGCTGGGAGAATTCTCTGTGTGGCCAATCTCTGGAGCTATAAACAGTGACTCATTCTCCCGCCCCACCCTCCCTGTCCCCCGCTTTGAGAAGATGCCTGGTCATTCTTATTTACTTTTGCTTTTTATAAGTCACATATGCGTTCTGTTTCCTCTTTGGTGCAGTTTCAGGAAACTGAAAGTGTTATCTGCAAAACCTATAGAGTTTCACAGAGGTAGACCTGAGCCCTGGTGATCCAACACCACACTGCCTGGTGTTTGGGAGGATACTACAGCCCTGCTTGCTTGATGGCCTGGCCCGAGGCTCGAGGTCGGGGTTAGCGGCTAGTGACTGTGATATCTGGTGTCACACCTGCCAGCTCTTCCCTGGGGCCATCTGGTATGGTAGGGGAGAGCACACACCCGCTACTAGGCTTCCTTTCCTGTCTGAGTCCCCGCCTTTGCATATAAAGCAGACCTTCTTTAGTGCCTTGATACCCTAAAGGAGCTGGTATCAGCAATACAAGATCTCTGCTTCACAGAAGCTCATTGTGCATGGAAGCTGCTAATAAGAAAGTTCTAGAACCAGGCCTAGCTCCAGGGAAAATGCTGACTCCCCAAAGGCAGCAATTAGGAGGGCTTTCTGGAAGAAGTGGCAGTTAAGGGTAGAGTGGAACCTCCATGTCCACCCTAGCCAGGAGCACTCATCAGCCAGAGAAGGGAGCACGGGCAGGGAAGCTCAGAAGGGAACCCCAAGACCTATGTTACCTTTAGAACTGAGTCTGAGGCACCAAGGTCAGAGTTGGGGATCTGTTGTACCAAGGCTAGGGTCCAGAGAGAAGCTGGACTGTGCTTGGGGCTGGGTAAGCTAAGAGGTGCTTCTGTAATCCCAGCTCTTGGGAGACTGAGGCGAGAGAAGGTCAGTTCCAGGCTAGCCTGGGCTGTGTGAGGCGCCATCTTAAACAAACAGGTCTGGAGAGAGAACTCAGTCAATAAAATGTTTGCTAGAGTCCACATGCACACGTTAGATGTGGTGGCATATACTCTTGTCCACATGCACACGTTAGATGTGGTGGCATATACTCTTGTCATCCCAGTGTTGGGCAGGGAGACACAGGAGGATCACCGAAGCTCTTTGGTCAGCTAGCCTAACGTTTGTGATTAGTTCCGGGCCACAGAGAGACCTGGTTTCAAACAAGTGAGGTATGCCCAGTGAGGTGGCTCAGGGGGTAAAGGTGCTTGCTTGCCAACAAGCCTGGTGGCCTGAGTTCAAATCCCCAAGGCCCACATTGTAGAAGGAGAGAACTGACTCCCAAAAAATGATCCTCTGACCTTTACACCCACTTTGGCAAGCACACGCTCTCTCTCTCTCTCACACACACACACACACACACACACACACACACACACATCTGGGCTTAGCTGTTTCCTGGGGACATCCCCAGTGAGACATGGAAAGCAGAAGGTTCCAGCAGCACCATGATGGTACAGAGCCCTAAGATGGACCCCTCATCCACCAGGGAGAGGAGGCCAGGTCAGGGGCAGAAGGAGGGGCAGCCACGGCTGAGAGAGGTGTGCCATGCAGCCTGCTGTGAGCCTTCCAGCTGCTTGAGTCACCTCTGCATGTAACTGGGATGACACAGCTTCCTGAGATTGCAAACGCAAGGTGACCAGACGTCCTCTAGACTAGGCAGACAGTTGTGGCTTATGGGAGGGAGGGCGGCCTGCCAGCCAGGGCTGGGTGGAGGTTCCCAGCCATGCGCTGTGGAAGGACAGCCCAGTGACATCTTAGTGGTCTGCAGTGGCAGGGTCCCATTTGACCAGCTGTGGTTTGGTTCATCAGCAAGTGGCCACTGTATGTCAGCCCCATGTGTCCTCGGGGTCCTGGAAAGGGTACTTGGCTCAGGCTCCCAAGCAGAGGTGGCTACATCCTTAGTGGCTTTAGGTTCTGTGACTGACTGCTGTCAGGGTGATGCTTGCTGTCCAAGGCTTGAACCTGTTCCCTTGGACAGAATAGGTCTCTCCCCCTCCTCATTACCCGCCCTGCTCCCTTCCCCATCCTGGGAGACCCTGAAGAGCACACGTCCTGGTCAGCTGGATTGGGGGCTGGAGTTGCTGTCACCCTGTGGAACAGGGGATATCATTCAGAACTCCCAGGTTGGTGTTACAGTTGCAACAGGGTGAGATGGGTGATCCAGATTATATACTACCCTGGGGAACACGGAGCCCCTTTGAGACTGGGGTCTTCTCTGGTCCACCGTAGCAAAGTCTCTGTAGCTCGCTGTCTGATTTTTCTTTGGACCTGGATGCGGTCCTTGCTGTGTGTTAGGACTGCTAGGAGGTCCTGCAGAAGAGAGGCCTGAGGCTGTAAATGCCCCCAATAGTGCAGTCAGCACAGGGTAGTGCTGAGGAACTGCTTCCGGGGAATACCCTCCCCTTCCCCTCCCGCCCCCCCCCCCCCGAAAAAGATAGTCTGCTGGTGCCCGGACTACCTGCTGTCTCTGGGTGCCAGGTTGGATTCCCACACTCTGTGGTGTGCCTCTCTGCTCTTTATGCACAGGGCCTCTTCTACTCCAGTCCGTCCTGAAGTGGAAGGACTGGCCACTCTGTCCCCGCTGGCTAGCTGTGTTTATCAGAGGAGCTGGGCGTGTGCACACGTGCGGGGGTGGGGTGGTGGGTGTTCACCCTAAGTTGTCGTGGCTGACTTTGGACACACTCTGGAGCCCAGGCTGGCCTTGAACTTGTAATCCTCCCAGGTTCTAGGATGACAGGCCTGACCTGGCCTTTGATGGGTAGGTTGGGACTGTACCCATGTGCTTCGGGTACACACATTTGAGTTGCTGAAGATCTCTGTTCCTTAGATTGTCCCCCATGATTGCCACCAGGCAGAAGGGCATGCCTCTGTCTGACTCAGGGCCAACTGACAACCTCGTCTTTCACCTGGACAGACTTGTACAGCGTTGGTCCTGAAGGATGGAGTCTGAGTTATTTTGACAGGGGGTGCAGGTATCCCTGCTGAACAGGGTTCCAGGAACCGAAACCTCACCAGGGCAGGATAGGCTGGGGTGAACACATTAGCTGGCTCGGTATGTGGATGCACCCAGGACCCCTGAGTGGGGGCTTCTTACCACTTGGGGTCTTTTCTCTCATCCTCTTTTTCTGAGGAAATGACCCCAGAATTGGGGCTTTGGCATTTGTCCATGGATTTACTTATTTTAAGCCAGCTTGGGTCTGAAGAAGGGTCCCTTGAACTCAGACCCCAGCAGAAGCCCATGAAGCAGGTGTGCATGGAGAGAGCCAGGGAGGGGCCCTTGCTGTTGGCCTGGTGGGCTCCATCCAGTGGTCAGTTGACTCTCATGGGATCACCTGGGGGGTGAGCCCTTGCTCTGTGCACATCCTGGCCACCCGGGTGTCACAGTACCATCCTTACGGGAGTGGAAAGGTTCCTGCTCCAAACCGAGCCTGCACGTCTAGGCACCCGTGGGTCTGGGTTGAGTCCCCCTTCTTCCCAGTACCTTCCTTTTCCGCTGGCAGTGGCCCCTGGGGCCCGTGAGCATGCGGGTGGGAGGGGTGTCCTTGTGTGGGAATGTGAGCCGGCTCTGTAAACAGCCTGTGACTCACCACATAGCTATGTCACTGACGCTGGGGTTGCAAGTTGGAAGAGATGCCCAACCCCTCCTCCCTCCTTACACGGAAAACTTTCTCAGGGCTCCCGGGGCTCCTAGGCGCCTGGCTCCTGAGACTTCCTAATGGAGCAGCCTGTGACTTCTCTGGTGCCACTGTTACCTAGCTGGAAAGGAGGTGGTCTGTGGGTGATACCTGCTTTGCCCAGATCCCCATGTGATCTCTTATCGACATTGGATCACTCCCACAAGCTCTGGTCCTTCTCAGGTCCCAGACGGGTACTGTGACAGAATGTATGCTGCTCTACCTGAGCCTTCTGGCCCTGCCCTGTCCTGGTCTGCCTACTGCCATTGGCCACTGAACGTGACCAGTGATGTCACCAGGGTACCGTGCCTATTACTAGAGTCAGTATCGTGTCTCTCGCTGATGGCTTCCTGGTAGTAAGGGTGGTGGGCAGTGGAGACCGGACCCCACCAGAGGTGGGATCACTGGGTAGAGAAATGGAGCCTAAAGGTCCCCCACTTCTGTGGGGAAGGGATGGGGAGGTCATCCTCTGTCTTATTCATGCCTACCCTCCACACGCTCTTTTGTGTGATTTCCCCTGACATTCCTTGTTCTGTGCCCATCCTTGTCAGGGTTTGAAATACAAGAGGTGGGGGTGTAGCCCACCCGAGGGCGTCCCTGTCCCTCTTACCCCTTCCCCAGTTGTCAGGGAATGAATGGGTTTGTTTACTGCCTGAGAACCTCGTGTTGTCCTTCTGCACAGGCTTGACCCACAAGTCCCAAATGCTTTTTGGGCTTCTCTGTTGCCATGGCGACCGTGGGGGGTTGGCTATATCCCAAGGTCGTCATGGCAACTATCAGAGGGGAATCATGCTTGGGATGCTTTGGCTGGCTTTTTCATGAATGATGAGGGTGTGTGACACAATGCAGACTGGAGAATGAGAAGGGCGGGCTGGGGGGCTGGCGGGCTGGCCATGGGGACAGGGCCTGCCAGACAGCCCAGTAAGTCTGCCAGGTGGCTGGAGTTCTCTGTCCGTGTCTCCGCCTGGATCCTCTGAACCTGCTACCCACCAGTAGCCCCCACCCCACCCCACCCATAGGGGCCTTGGGGTCACTCTGAGGGGCTGGGGTGGCCAGGGAGGAGTGGTGATGTCACAGCTGCAGTGTCCTTCACGGCGGTAGGTGTCCCTTGGGTTGTGGGAGGGTGGGGCTGCGGAGGAGTGGCAGGTGTTCTGTACCCCATCTGTCTTGGGGGGGCTGTAAATGAGGTTTCTGGAAATAGCCTTACTTCTCTCCCTGGCAAGGCACTGTCCCAAAGCCCTCCTTCAGAGTGGAATACTGCCGCTTATAGAGCCTGCTCTGCGGCTGCCAAGTCCCTTCAGTCCTGAGGATGCATGGGGCACCTGGTGTCCTCCAGCTGTAAATATCTTGTAGCATTCAGGGGGGCACCTTGAGCAGACAGCAACAATTGTTTGTGACTGGCAGTTACTCCACGGGGCTGACGGCCTTCCTGTGAGCTGAAGGGGGAGCCGGGCGGCAGCCCCCAGGGACCTAGGGGGTCTGTCTGCTCTGGGGACCGATGCTAGAGCATGAGGCGTGGTTGGATCTCATTCTCTCCCGCTAGGCAGAGGCAAACTGGTCAGGGCACCTGCGCCAGAGCACTGAGGTGGTGGTTCTCAACCTGTGGGTGACCCCTCGAGAATGCCAAAGAACCCTTCTATGGGAGGGTCACTTAAGACCATCAAAACTCACAGATATTTACATTATGATTCATAGCAGTAGCAAAATTACAACTATAAAGTAGCAATGAAAATAATTTCTTGGTTGGGGTAAAAAGAACATGATGTTCTATATTAAAGGCATTAAAAGGTTTGAAGGCTTAAGAGCAGGCCTACCATATTTGCAGGTGCTGTTCCTCAGAGGTAATGACACTAGCTTGATAAGTCCTAACTTTCTGTGTCTTTCCAGCTACACTTCTCTGGTGGTTCCGTCCTGGTGACAGGGCCCGGGTTATGACGACTAATCTCAAGCCCAACAAGGCGTTGAAGGTAAGGCTAGTATGGGCCGTGTCGAGCACTGTCTTGGCTTGGCACAGGGACAATGCAGCCTGCCCTGGTAAAGCCACAGCACTGCACTAGAAAATGAGGTCAGCTTTGTCCTCAGGAATTGGAGAAAGAGCCAAAGAGGAGAGGCCGTTCGTGGCCTTGATACCCAGGGAGGCAGCGCGCAGGTGGGAGGGCGGAGGGCAGGTGTGGAACACACACTAGCAACCTAGGGCTGCATCCACAGGCCCGTCCTCTGCCCAAGCTTGTCCCCCCTGCCCTCCATGCCAAGCGAGCACAGTGGTATCCCCAGGTAAGTTGATGTCCCTTCTACCTGCTCAGGTCCTTACTGCTTGATGTCACTATCACCAGAAGTGCTATTGAGTCAGCTTCGTCGCCTCAGAGGCTCCTGATGTAGGAGTAGTGGGTGTCAGGGAAGGGCAGGCCACTGTATCATCCTGTCCCTAACATAAAAGCACTTGGCCCTCTGAGGCATCTGAGGGGGCAAGGTCTCCGTTCCGTGTGTCTGTCGAAAACGTTAGAAGTTGACCAAGACCTTCCTGAGGGAATGGCTGTCAGGTCCTCCCTGTTCAAAGAGGTGTCATAGCATCTGGAGCAGGGCTGCCATGGGCCTAATCTTGGAGTTCCCTGCTGCCACCCTGGTGCAGAATGGGAACGTGGGGCAGGTGAGAGGCCCTGCAGGGCCTTTGTTGGACCGGCCCTTAGCCTTGGGTGATTTTGTGCCTTTCCCATGAACTCTGTCCCTGTTCTGACCGCTGCCCGTGTGGCTCCTCAGGTCAAGAAGGAGGCGGGCGAGAACGGGCCTGTTCTTAGCGATGATGAGCTGGTGTCCATGTCGGTGCGGGAGCTGAACCAGCACCTGCGGGGGCTCACCAAGGAGGAGGTGACTCGGCTGAAGCAGCGGCGCCGTACACTCAAGAACCGAGGCTACGCAGCTAGCTGCCGCATCAAGCGTGTGACACAGAAAGAGGAGCTGGAGCGGCAGCGCGTAGAGCTGCAGCAGGAGGTAGAGAAGCTGGCCCGGGAGAACAGCAGCATGCGCCTGGAGCTGGACGCCCTGCGGTCCAAGTATGAGGCCCTGCAGACCTTCGCACGCACCGTGGCCCGCGGGCCCGTCACTCCCACCAAGGTGGCCACCACCAGTGTCATCACCATCGTCAAATCCGCTGAGCTGTCCTCCACCTCTGTGCCCTTCTCAGCTGCCTCCTAGTGTCTGCTGGGGCCGGGCAGGGCACGGGCAGTGGCACAGCCCTCATGCCTATCCCAGGCTCCCTGGCACAGACTCCTCATGTCTACTTGCCCACTGTGGACCCTGCAGAGCTGAGGGCAGGGACGGCAGGGACAGGCAGATGCGGGATAAAAGGGAAGCTCTCTTGAGCCAGTGCTGCAGGCAACCCCCACTCACATCTCTCCTTCCCCTGGGGGTATGTTTTTAAGAGCTGCCAGGAAGCACCCGGCCAGCCTGGTGGACAACTTTAGGCCCCTGTGGCAGAGCATGAGGACTTGGTCTTCCATGTCTCCGGTGCCTGCTCGTCAGCACCGTCGGTGCCGTTCCCTCTAAGGGCATCCAGCTAGGTGGACACCATACTGCCTGTTCCTTTCTGGGCTCTGGCCTTCTTGTTCTTATCAAAGGGCGCTACAACCTGCTTTAGCTCTTAGATAGAGAGCCAGGTCCACGTCCTGGGAACCACTTGCAGGAGGTAATGTCTCTCTGTTCCTGTGTGTATATAGGCTACCATCACAGCCTGTGAAGACTGGAAACTGCTGGCCAGGTGGCCACATAGGAGAGAGCCTGTCCAGTATGTGTGCCGAGGGTTACACGAGTGTCATGGAGTGTCCCCGCAAGTCTGGTAGGCTGCCCCATAGTGGCGCAAGGGCCACTTGTCCACAGAGCCAGCAAACAGCCAGGCTCGGGTTCACTGGGGCTTAGCAGAGGGGAAAGGCGGGAGAGAAACCGGTGAAGCCTGCGAGATGCTAAGGGATATGTCGTCGGCAGTTGAGGTGTGTGCTGCTGCGAAAAGAACAGGAATGCAATAGACAGGGCTAGTGTGGAGTCCTGGCAGCCGAGGG
Source organism: Apodemus sylvaticus (assembly GCF_947179515.1). Lineage (NCBI taxonomy): Eukaryota > Metazoa > Chordata > Mammalia > Rodentia > Muridae > Apodemus > Apodemus sylvaticus. Next base: position 26,993,829 of record NC_067493.1, on the reverse strand, counting down.
CCAGGGGATGTGGAAGATGCCCGATAGGCATAGTATGAAGGGACAGGGATTGCATCTGAAAGGCCTTGTGGACACACCCATTGTGGGCAGGTCAGCAAGGACCCCAGGCAGATGATACATTGCAAGTACTCTGCAACTTCGGTGCCCAATTGTTACCTGCTTTTTCCTCCTTCATAGAGTTCTGGGGCCACTGGACATCTTGCGCTTTTTTACTGAAGGAATCGTGTCCTCCAGGTCCTGGGGAATATGGTGGACAGGGAGTCGGGGGCAGGCTGGGCCACAGCCAGGCACTTAGAAAGCACTGTTGGAACCATAGCCTTGGTAGGTAATCCATATTGGATATCAATAAGGACCATGGATATTTAAAGAGAGAAGATATATATATATATAATTATACACACATTTTATCGTACAGATTTTTCATAACAATTTTCTTTCCCAGTTTGATACTGTAGATCTTTATTAATGCAGAGTAGGTTGGACAGTGGGCGACGAAGGCTCAGGGTGCCAACCTCCCTCAGTCTTTCTGTGGTGGCTCTGGGCATCCTGGTAAAGCCTGCTCCAGCAGGTGTCACACTGGATGAGTGGACTCCAGGGTGGGTTGCAGTGGCAGGCAGGTGACCACTGACTGGCTTCCTGGCCACAGTCACTCCTGACCTGTGGTGGACTTCCTGGGTGGAGGCTCTATACTCTTGGCCTCCAGGGTAGACAGGGCTGTCAGTCCCACCTGGAGCACCCGTCCAGGGCACCTGCCTGGAGGGGGCTGGGAAGGGTGTGAGCACACCCCATGGCTTTGTGTCACTGAAATCTCATTGTCACAATTTAATATATGGATATTTTTATTTAAAGATAAAAGTGGGTTTTCTGTCTCGTTCCTCTGACTTCTTAAAGCAAGCTTTAACTTTTCCAAAAGGTGACAGGGACACATGCTGACCATGCAGAGGCCTGGCACCCTCAGCCACCTGCCACTTGGCAGTTTCATTTCAATATTTATTTTTTTTTTTTGTGCTTTTTCCCCATGTTATAAATTATTAAGAAGAGATCAAGATCACAGACTTGTTGGCCCCCTGTCTACACCCTGCCTCATGGCCACCACTTAATTTATTGCTGTACATGTCGCCGTGACTGCTTTTGTATCTTTGCAATAAAGAATTTCCTGTTTGAGATGCTTCCGGTGTCTGGATGGTGATGTGGTTGGGAACCATGCACCCTGATGAGGCCTAGCTTTCTTCTCTGCACACCTGGGCCCTCCCCTGGGAGTCGGGTCACAATCCGAGGCTGGTCTCCTAAGATGTAGGGACTATCACCAGGTGATACATTCCACGTGTACTCTTAGATCATCCGTAGATATGTCCTTCAGTGCCCAGGATATGCTGACCAAAGGCCTCTGATGGCCAGGGCAACTTGTGGGAACCTCAGGAACTTGAGCCATCCTCAGAGGGTGACCCATGTCACCTGCTTGGCCCCTGTCCCTGAGCAGTGTTGGTTGGGGTCGTAGGTGAACATGCAGGACATTGCGAGAGGCCCAGGGTCTGTGTGGAGCACGGATTAATGCTCCAGCTCAGTGACGCTAACAATGCTCTAAGGAGTCTGACTAGAGCTGAGGATGACTCAGGTGGTAAAGTGCTTGCCTTGCGAGCATGAGGACCTGGGTTCAATCCCTAGGAGGCCAGGTGCATATTTGTAGCCCCAGTGTTACAGAAGCAGAGATAAATAGATTTCTGGTGCTCACAGGCCTGCTGGCCTAGCCTGCTTGGTGAGTTTTAAGACAGAAACAGTCTCTAGCTAGGCCAGATTTCTCTACAGCTGACTCCAGAATCCCGTCCCCAGCTTATAGCCTACTTCTGTGTCTGGGTGGTGACCAGCCTCTGGGTAGATGGACTGTAAAAAGCCCTGTCCGCCCGTGTTGCACACCCACCCAGGTATACTCAGCACAAGTTCAGAGTGGCAGGAGCCCTTCATGGCGTCTCATGCCTATAAATTAAATTCCAGCAGTTAGGAGGGTGAGGTGGCCAGATTACTCCCAAGTCCAAGTCCTTTGACTACATAGGTTGAGGTCAGCCTTGGCTATGTAGTGAGTCCGGGGCCAGCCTAAGCTACAAAGATCCTATCTCAAGGAGTAGGGCTAGTACTATAGCTCAGTTACATAGTCTGTCATGTAAATGTTGAGGACCCGTGTTCGGATCCCAACACCGACATAATCCCAGCGATTGCAGGGGGGGGTCAAAGTAGATCCTTGAGGCTTCATCCGAATTGATGAAGTGCTACAGTTCTATTAAGAAATCCCGTCTCAAAAACTTTAAAAATATAGTGGGAAGGTAACTAAAGAAAACACCCAGCATCGACCTCTGGCCTCCTTACTAATGTGCACACATGCCTCACACCTGCACAAGAAATGGCAGAAGGTTGTACCAGGATAAGCCCAGTTACTGCCTGGCAAACAGCCCCATCCTAGGACCCCATGGGCGGGACCTGCAATGGTCCTTTTACCAGCGGTGAAGACTGAAGCCCCGCCCCCTCCCTGGTACTCCATTCAGTATCCCATCATTCTCCAATGAGCAGCTTGGCCTGGCCAACTCCTTCTGAGTCAGTCTGTAGCCACCAGAGCCCTGGGGGGAGGGGCATGCTATGCCTGGTTTGACTTTACTTTTTTTTTTTAATTAATTTATTTATTTTATGCATATGTAGCTGTCTTCAGATACCCAGCAGAGGGGGTCAGATCCCATTACAGATGGTTATGAGCCACCATGTGGTTGCTGGGATTTGAACTCAGAACCTCTGGAAGAGCAGTCAGCGCTCTTAGCCTCTGAGCCATCTATCCAGGCCCCTTGACTACTTTGTGACATGTTCAACTGATACGCCTCAGAGTGCAGGTGGTGGAGGAGAGGCAAGGTGCAGTGACCCCTACTCACATCTGGGACCCTACCAACATCTGGGACCCCTACCCACATCTGGGACCCTTACCCACATCTGGGACCCCTACCGACATCTGTGACCCCTACTCACATCTGGGACCCCTACTGACATCTGGGACCCCCTACCGACATCTGGGACCCCTACTCACATCTGGGACCTCTACTCACATCTGTGACCCCTACTCACATCTGTGACCCCCTACTCACATCTGTGACCTCCTACTCACATCTGGGACCCCTACCCACATCTGGGACCCCTACCCACATCTGTGTCCCCCAACCCACATCTGGGACCCCTACCGACATCTGGGACCCCTACTCACATCTGGGACCCCTACTCGCATCTGGGACCCCTACCCACATCTGGGACCCCCTACTCACATCTGGGACCCCTACTCACATCTGTGACCCCCTACTCACATCTGGGACCCCTACCGACATCTGGGACCCCTACTCACATCTGTGACCCCTACCCACATCTGGGACCCCTATCAATATCTGGGATCCCTGCTCACATCTGGGACCCCCTACTGGCTCAGTAACCTAGAACAACTTGTTTAATACCTTTGGTTGGCACCCCTTCCCCAGTGCCAGGGTACAGAAGTTCCTGGTGTACATGTGGGTATTTAGTGATGTTAACTGACTGTCCAGGGCCCAGGAGCCTACTTTGTATCTGGGCCTGTGGGAGGATCTAGCTTGTCTATGATCACGTGGCTTCTCCAGGGCAGAAGAAGGCAGCCCCCTGCTGGCCAAGCCCTAAGCCTCATATTTGAAGGCCTGGCAGGCATAGAACCGGTCGGTCGGTCGGACTCTAGAGTGTAAGTCTCTGGGAGTACAGCGCCCCTCCCAGCCCTGCTGACTGTGTGGGCTGTGGGGCCACCCTCTGTGCCTGCCAGTCCCAGAAGGCAGATAAGTAGGTGTGGGTGGCTTTTTACAGGCAGGTGCAGGAAGGAATAGAGCCTATCTTATCAGCCCAGAAGGGTCAGAGAGAAGCTAATGGCCTTGCCTCCTCCTGTCTCTGGGACCCAAGAATAAAAAAGACAGGAAAATAACACCTGCTTTGTCTGATATTGTGGGCTGTGGGAACTGACAACTAGGCAAGCGATACCGTTCCCGGGTGGATGACATTTCTGTCTAGTTGCCTGCCTGGCCTGCCTTTGTCCCCCGCCTTTCCAAGGCCAGTCTAGCTGGGATACTGAGCCTATCTAGACTCCCTGAGCACGGATCTGGTGTACAGGAAGAGACGAGAGAGAAGGCAGGATCTCAAGCTTGAGTCCTTGTACCGGGGCATGCCAGGCTATGCCATGGGTGGGGCTGACCTTCTGAAGTTCTGAGGGAGATACCTGCTCTAGCTCCCATTGTGGTACAGAGCTGGTCGTCTCATGGCAAAGTCCACCTTCTTTGCCATATACTGCTCTGAGCCACATCGTGATGCCTGCCTTAGCTGTTCTGACTCCCAGACTCACTCCATAGGCCCCAGTGAGCCACCATGGAGACACATCGCTCAGAAGACAAACACCACAAGAACAGAAATCCCAACAAAGTCTAGAAAATGCAAGGTGTTTATCTATAAATAAGCAGCTGGCAGACTGGCGCACTGGCAACTCTGTTGTGCTAAATAGGCTAAGCAGCCCCTGCGAGAGCCTCGCCGACTTTCTATATTAGAATGCAAGGGCAAGGGGTCTTCTTCATGCATCCAAGATAGCCACAGGCAGGCCCAGGGTATGTGGCTCCCCAGCCCTCGGTGACTGGGCCCATTCTGCTTGGCCGTCCCTCTCTGTCCCTCCTGCTCAGCAGAAGAGCTAACCACCTGTCTCTTGTGTCCATGGAAGGAATGGCCAACCCACAGCTCCACCTGCGGGCTGTAACTAAGACATCCCACTGGGTCCTAGGGTTGGTCCAACTCGCCCCGGTGACTTCACTCTGGGCAGTCCATGGAATAGAGAGGCCCTGTGAAATCTCACAGTGAGGCTCTCAGGATAGGCTGGGCCTCTGTCAAGAGATGCTGGTAGGTGGTGACCCTGTTTCCCCACCCCAGAAACCCAGGCATGCTGGGTCCCCAGCTAAGCGCCACATACCCCGCACCCCTACAGGTCCTCTGAGGGAATCAGCATGCGTTTCTCTATGTTGCGACTCTTCTTACCACCTCCAGAGCCACTGGCTGGGCCGGCGTGGGTGCTGGGTGATGGGTGCCCACCCTGGCCAGGCCCGGGAGCTTCGTGTGTGGACTGCTGTGTATACTGCTGGTAGGCTGGCGAGAAGTTGTGAATGGCATCCTGGACGATGTCCTGTGGGCTGATGGTCTCCTTTAAGCCACTGGATATGCTTTGCATAGGTGCTGGCGGGGCTGGAGGGTACAGTGTGTGGGGGGCGCTGAGTCATAGGTCCTCTGGTCCACAGTACCCCCACTTCACCTACCCCACCCCTTTAGCCCTGTCTCTCACACGCCATCTTGGGCTCTCTGGGTCTGGGGACTCCTGTGTGTCAAGACATTGCCATTGGCTAGCGGGTGATCTCAGACACCTGAGACCCGGCTCAGCTCCTGTATCTCAGCATTGGTCTCTGGGCCTATCCTTGAATAGATTCCTGCCCAGAGGAAGCCCCTCACCTTGAGCAAGTGGAAACCAGCCATGTGCCCTATATGGCGCACACAGTCCAGTAGCCAACCCAGCTCCTCCTGACACCTTGAGACCTTCCCCAAGCACTAGGATTCCTAAGACAGTAGCTGGCTCTGCCCACATCTCTCAGCGCTCATAATCCCTTCTCCCTGCCTGGCTCAGATACCCTCGGGGATGTCCCCTCATCAGCAGTAGACATCACGGCTGAGCCGAGGTGCCCCTGCCGGTGGGCCCAGCTCACCTGGCGAGTTCTTCTTCTCTGAATACACCTGACTGGGGAAGGCGTAGCGCAGCGCGAGGGAGGCAAAGAGCATCTCAATACAGATGAGGAAATTCTGGTAGCCAGCGGCTAGGGTACCAGCCCCAACCCTGGTGCCGTCCACGGCCTGGACCTCAGGGATAACCCCACACCTCTCCAAGATGGCCAGCAGCATTCCTAGGGACAGTGACAACCCCTCAGGCCTCATCCGTGGATAGGAGCTGAGCCCTGCAGTTCCTACTGCAGTCCAGAGTATGCAGGGGAAAAGGGTAGCCTGATTCCAGAGCATCTTTGGTCCTGAGTTCATTGGTGGACGTTAGGATTGAAAAGGGTTCCTGGGTGCTCTCTCTGACATATCTAACTCGGGCCAGGGGACTCCTGCTCTTGGCCACCTTCCATTTCCTCCCACATTGGGGATTGAGTTCTCATGGCCTGCTGGGAGCTCGGCAGGGACCAAGGCTCAGGAGGCTGAGGCACAGCCTCCCATCTGTTAACAGACTTCACAGTGTCCTTCTCTACTCCAGACTCCACCAGCTCCAAGCGGAGCAGCAGAGTCATTGACTTTTGGAAGGTAAGGTCAGGGAAACTGAGGCACGCAGGGCTAGGATGGAGGTAAGATTTGAACCCAGGTCCCAGGGATGCCAGTCCTGGCCCCACACCCTCACCCACCCAGTTCACATACCCTGCCAAAAGGAGAGGAAGATGATGGCTTTAATGGTGAGGAACTTGAGTACTGGCTCGAAGGGTCTCAGGAGGTCTCTGGTGGCAAAGTAGAAAAGGAACAGAGCGTAGAGAGCCAGGCTAACGGAGGCATTGTACACGAGGGTCACGTACAGGTAGCCGCTGTGGATGCTGGGCCAGAGAACTGCAGGTTAGAGAGGTCCCTGCTCCTCATGGACATCCTCTTTGCCTGTCCCTTTTCTGTCTGGGCAGCACAACCCTAGGACAGCTCCCCCGAGTCCTCTCCCCAGGGCCTTGGGCAGTATCAGTGGGCACAGTGGTTGGGGGCCCGGAGTTCCTTCCGTCAGGAGTAGGGCATGGTTCAGGCCCCTCTCCAAGAGCTGTTGTCTATCCTGGGCATTCCCACAAACTTAGCGATGTCATGTGTGTGTGTGTGTGTGTGTGCGAGTGTGTCTCCTTCCTCATGTAGCCCAGGCTGGCCTCAAACATGTTATACAGACAAAGCTAATCTCCCCCAAGCTTTTAGCATGCCTACATCTACCACCCAAATGCTGGGACAACAGGTGTGCACCACCACACCCGGTTTATATGAAGCTGGGGATGGAACCCAGAGTCTCATGTATGCTACATAAATATTTTACCAAGCAAGCTACTGCCAGGGGTGGGGGTGGGGGGCCGCTTGAAGAAGGGGGAGCCCTGCCTCCCATGCCCCCCCCCAGTGAGGCACCTGCTCACAACCCCCTTACTTGAAATCCCCATCGTGGTATTTGTCAAAAGCCTGGAGGATGATGGTGATCAACGCCATAACAGGTTTGACAATGCAGAACTGGAGTGTGGCCTGGGAGGGGGAGGGGAAGGGAGTGAGGCTGGGCCAGGCAGGGGTGAAGCAAGGGCATTGGGGTGGGGTGGGGCAGACCCCCTCACCTGTTTGCAGAAGCGTAAGAACGTGATGGAGTAGGACATACCACGGAGGCAGCAGGTCCCATAGAAACAGCTGGACCTGGGTGTGAGGAAGAAGTCGGTAAGGCTACTTGTACGGAAACCGGAAGTTCTCCAGTGTGGCCTGGCCGAGTCCGGATGGGTTTACCTGATGGGTTTGCCTCGGATCTCAGCCATGATGGCGCTCTCGCCCCCCAGATATTGGAAGCACAAGGTCAGGAAACTGTAGATGACAAATGCTACAAGGGGAGAAACGGGGTGACAATGAGGGTCGGTCATGGAGCTCCCTGTACATCAGATACAGTCGGCAAACCCGGGGAAGCAGGTGCGCAGACTCAGAGTAGGAATCCTACTCATGGAGGCTGCAGACCATACAACCCCTGAAGCCGGTTACGGATGAGAGAAGGAAGTGGAGCACCTTGAGGGTGGCAGGGGCGCTCAGCTCTCCAGGTCTCAGCCTGGGCGGGGTGGGGGGTGGGGGAGGGGGTCTCACCTTCGTAGCAGTCTCGCACAGAGTCGAAGTAGACGTAGTAAGGATGGCCCCCAAGGAGGAGGAGGCTGAGCCACGAGTCGAAGGCGTAGATGGGCACAATGAACAGGAGGCGAATGACGAACCGCTGCTCTCGCGGGGCGGTGTAGGAACGTAGGTGGGAGTAGATCTGTGGCAGAAGGGTTCCCAGTGGCACCTCTGCTCCTGTTCCTGGCCCGGCTGTCCACCGCACGGGTGCCAGGCAAGTGGGGGAGGACCAGGGCCAGGGGGAGCGCCAGGCTGCTCTCTTTCTCCCACACTACCTAATGTTCTTCTACCAAGCACAGGACCAGTACAGAGCGGAAATAATCAGAGGGAACATAGCGCATATATTAGGTGAAAAATGAGACTCGCTTATGACCGGGGGCTTCATGGGCGCTAAGACCAACTTAGCATCCCTGTCTTAAACTAGAAAGTAGGACTGGAGAGATGGTTCAGTTGGCAAAATCTTGCTTTGCAAACCTAAGGACCTAAATTCAAATCCCCAGCACTCGTGAGCAAAAAACTAAGTGCAATCACACACACACACACACACACACACACACACACACGAGGATTGGGGGCACCTACCTATTGAAGGGCAGAGGCACAGCTAAGGTAGAGACCTTGCCTAACAAGAGAGAGGCTCCGGATTCAATCCCTAGAACATGAGCCCTCCAAATTAAATAATGCTTAATATATACAACTATATAGTAAACGTTTTTTTTTTCTTTTAAGACAGGTGCAGCCGGGTGGTGGTGGCACACACCTTTAATCCCAGCACTTGAGAGGCAGAGGCAGGCAGATTTCTGAGTTCGAGGCCAGCCTGGTCTACAGAGTGAGTTCCAGGACAGCCAGGGATGCATAGAGAAACCTTTTCTTGAAAACCAAAGGGGGAAAATAGAGACAGGTGTAACCTGTCTCACTATGTATATGTAACCCTGGCGGACTTGGATCTCACTATGGAGACCTAGCTGGTCTTGAACTAATTGAAACGTGCCTGCCTCTGCTTCCTGCGTGCTGGGCTTAAAGGTGTGAGCCACCATAGCCAGCCTTTATTATTTAATTTAACCCAAAGTTTGACACAGGCTAAGCAAGTGGTTTCCCATTGAACCATATCTTTAGCCCTTTAAAATTGGATTCATAGGCCAGGGTATGGCTTTCTGGAAGAGTGCTTGCCTGGCATGTTCAATCGCCAGCACCACAAAGACAAATATATATATATGTGATTAACAAATAAAAATGTTACGCATTTTGGCATCTGTGAGTACAGTGCCACATATGCATGTAGTGCCTATGGAGGCCAGAAGAGGGCGTCAGAGTACCCTGCAGCTGTGAGCTACCCAATGCAGGTGCTGGGTCCTCTGCAAGAGCAGCCCCTCCTTAAGGGATCTGTAGGCACACGCTCCACCACAGGCCGCACTTCTAGTCCTCCTTTCCTCTTGTCACCTCCAGGGTCATTCTTCGAACACCACCCTTCATATAAACCGGGAGTTTTATGAGAGACAAGATCTCTTCCTGAGCCCGGAGCTATATCAATCAGGCTAAACTTACAGCGGGCCGATGACTTTCAGGGATCTTCTTGGCCACCCCTCCTTGAGAATACAGATGTATCCCACTGTGCCTGGAGTTTTTTGGTGGGCGCTATATTGAGCCCGGGTTCCCAGGCTTACACGGCAGGCATTTTCCCTACTAATCTATCTCCTGTTTTGATAGACATATAAAAGGCTGAAACCAGCCATCCTTCGTTCTTACTTGCTTCTGCAATACCGTGCAAAATATTTAAAAGGGGAAAAAATTTAAAAAAGGGGGAGGGGGGAAAGATTACTGTTGTTGGTTTTGAAATGAGAGGAGGTGTAGTTCACTGTGTAGCCCAGGGTTCTCAACCTGTGGGTCGCGACCCCCTCTAAAGATGGTTTACCTGATATCCTGTATATTAGATATTTACATTATGATTCATCGCAGGACCAAAAGGACAGTTATGAAGTAGCAACAGAATAATTTTGTAGTTAGAGTTGACTGCAACATGAGGCACTGTGTTAACACTGGTAGCATTAGGAACAATGGGACAAACTGGGCAGTGGTGGCACATGCCTGTAATCCCAGCACTCTGGGAGGCAGAGGCAGGCGGATTTCTGAGTTCGAGGCCAGCCTGGTCTACAGAGTGAATAAATAAATAAAGGGACGATGGGACACTGCTGGTGGAGCCCAGGCTGGCCTCGAATGCATTCTTCTGTCTCAGCCTCTCCCGGCACTGAAGAGGACAAGTCTGCTCATCGCCTCAGACCTAAAATTCATTCCTTCGACATTTTCAAGCCTACAGCGTATTTTGCTACTCTGTAGAGTTATCTTGAAGAACATTCCGAAAGTTGAGCTATTCATTCATTCATTCATTCATTCACCCATCCATTCAACCAAGAGTTTCCTGGATCCTGTAAGTGTCGGAACTGGGGTAAAGCAGGCCTGAAAGGTCTCCTGTAGCATCGCTAGGCTCTCAACACGGGGACCATGGAAGGCCTTATGTTCTTTGACCCCCTTCTAGGAATCTATCCCCCGAAATACATGGGATCCAGAAAAAAAAAAGAGGAAAGAAACTGTGTGCAAAGAGGCTCATCACAGCAAAATACAGGAACTAAATACTGTGGCCATGCTCACTGCGGGAGGGCCAGACTGGATACACCATAGAGTCTGGTTGCAAAGGAATATTAGATAGTCGGAAAAAATGACACACAACTGCACAGCTCTATGGGAAGTCCTCTGACAGGATAAGGGACCTGAGATCAGGGTAGGAAACCAAACAGGGGTCAAGTGTCATGCGTGCCTGACAAAAATGGAAGGGAAAGCCTGGGATGTGGTGGCGTGGCTATGAACACCCAGGACGCCCTGGGCTTCATCCCCAGCCTCATAGAAACAGGGTAAGGAGCGCAACACCTGCCATCTCAGAACTTTGGAAGCGGAAGCAGGAAGATCAGGAGTTCAAGGTTATCCTCTGCTACATAGGGAGTTTGAGGCCATCGTGGGCTACAAGATGCTGTCACAAAACAAAACAACAAAACAAAAATCCAGGAAGGTAATTATACCGCTCCCCTTGAAGCTATCTGGATTTTCTGTATTTTTCTAGAAGAATCACCTCAGTTCTAGGAACAGAGAACCCAGACCTCTACTACCAATCCCTTGTATTACCTTTGTTTTATTTTGAGGTGTGTGTGTGTGTGTGTGTGTGTGTGTGTGTGGCCTCACTAGTTTGTTCAGGCTGGTCTTGAACACACGACAGACCTGAGGGCAGCTCTCCGTTGGGACCCTCTTCGATCAGCCTGTGCCTCTAGAGTCTTTCAAAGGAAGCCAGCTGGCATCTGGACGCTTCCTCCCCATGCCAGGCCACTGTGGGAAAGGCCCTTTGGAGAGGTGCCCTGCGTGGCATGGCGGTACAGGGGCCGCGTGGGGTGCTGCGAAGGCTGCTGGCGTCAGAGGCCAGCTCCTTATCTGTCCCTTCCTCTCTCCCCCATCCCTTCCTTCCTCCACTGGGGAGGGAGGACACAATGTCACCAGCCAACAGGAGACCTTTCCCAGGCTGGTATCGTGCGGCTGGTGACCTTGGCAAGCTGCTGCCCTCTTCTGCCTCCGTTTCTCCACTGGTAAATGGGGGTGTCGATCCCCTCTGTGTCTAGCTGCTCCCCCTTCCGGAGAGGTCTTCCTGCTGAGCCTAACAGCGTGCCTCTTGCCTCGTGCCACCTCTGTGGCTAAGAGCTGCCCGCCCGGCCTGCTCTCTTTCTCCCTTATATCCTGGTTACCGAGGCACCGGGACCAGCCAGCAGGTGTCTGTCACATGCACAGGTGTTTGCTCCTGCTCCCTGCTGCCAGCTCACCTACTGATTCAGGCCCTCCCTGTGGGTGCCAAGTGGGTGTCCTAGAGAGGCTGGGGCCTCTCTAACCAACCTCCAAGTCCTCAGCTCTGGTTCCAACTCCCCAGCTCCCCTGCCATATTCCAGCTGCCTGTCTTCCGTTCCCTATTTCTCCACTCCCTGCCGCCCAACCCCCACCCCAGCTCCTTGACCCCCCTACTCTCCTAGCTCCCCATCTCTCACCTCATGCCCCCAACACACCTCCTGTTCTCCACTGTCCCAATTCCTATCCGGCTCAGTCCCCGCTCCCTCCTCCCCAAACTCCCTCTCTGTTTTGAGGTTCTCTATAGAGCAGGCTCCAAGCCCTGCCTGGAGGGAAGAGGCCCTCTCTTCCTCCATTTTGTAGGGAAGAAGGCCCCCGGTCATCTGAGCCTTGGTGTCTCTGAACTGGGACTAAGCACTGACCTCAGGGAGTAGAGTGAGGGGCCTCAGACATGACTGGGGACGCCCACCCAGCAATCTGCCCTCTGCCTGGCAGAGATCTCCCTCCTTAGGCATGCTAGCCCTGGAGAAGGGCCGTTGTGCCTGGGATCCTACCATGTCTCAGTGTCTGGTACTGGGAGCTGTCCCTGGAGGTCTCATGATCACAGCTTCTGTCCATGGGGCCCATTTGAGCTGTGCCAAGTCCCATAGAGACGTCCAGGCTCAGCAGGGATATGGGCGTGCAGGGGGTGCTTACCTGGTGGCCGGTTAGCAGCAGAGCAGTCCATACAAATACGCCTGAAATGCCTCGGGCCAATGCGCTGGTGAGGAAGAGCTGGGGGGCCCCCTGCGAGCCGTTGTCCACGCGCTCCATCTGTGGCCCGGCTGCCACTGTGGGCATTGCCGGAGGGGGGCTGGGTGGAAGCCAGGTCGCTGACACGAGGGGGGCTCCGGCTGTCTTCAGAAACTCTGATGCATTCCTCATCTGCAGAAGCCCGCAGAGGAGTGAGAACCCAGCGAAGGCTCCTCCGGTGGGAGTGTGAGGGGCAGGAGGTGGGGCCGGAGGTGGGCAAGGCCACGTGGGTGTCACCGCAGGACCAGTTCTGCCCAATGCACTTTCTGCCAGCCTGGCCACCACCCCTAGCACCGGTATCCACAGAAGCTTCCCTAGGGGCCCACCATAGCCACCTGTCCCCTTTGTGAGAGTCAGGGTCTGATTTTCCCACTGGCTCTCCTGACTCCCGGCAGTTGTGGGCTCACACTTGAAGAGCAGGGGCCCAGCTGCTTTCTGGCCTGGGGCTCAGATCCTGGGTTGACAAGTTCCCTCAGGTTCCTTCGGACCCCGGCTCTAAGGGAATCTAAGACTGCGTCTAACCAGGTGTTCGTGGCACGCCCCTGTAATGCAGGTGGATCGTGCATCTGTGAGTATGCACGATCTGTGAGTATAAGGACCAGCCTGGTCTACCTCATTACTTTGTTTCAGAAAAGAGAAAAAAAAAATCTCCGAAGAAACTTAAACCTAAAACAAACTTAAACAAACAAAAAGACCCAAAGCTTGTTTCTACCACGGGCTGGGCAGTGGGGGGCGTCTGGGAGGGGAAGACCAGTAGGTACACCTTCCTGCGGGGGTGGGGTGGGGGTGATCCACCCTTCCCCCTCCTCCCCCTCCGGTGCCATCTGCCCCCACCCAACCTCCGCCTGCCTCTGACCCTGACCAAGCAAGAATTCCTTAGAGTCTCACTGGCTCCTGCCAGCAAGCGGTAGAGTATGCGCCTGCTGGGAGGCAGCGACATCGGACCTCCTTCCTACCTTCAGTCGTCCGTCATGGGGGCGGGAGCCTACCTCTGTGAGCAGGAAGCTCTTTGGCCCGGGCCTTGGAGACCTAGCCTCCTCTGGGGCAGCCTGGCTGGTCATTCACTAGGCCATGTGGCCCCCAGTGGAGGCCAAGCTTGCGGTGGGGCAAGGCTGGTCTCAGGAAGGTTGCGCTAGGCTAGGAAAGGCACACAGGGCCTCACCTGGCCAGTGGCCCACCTGGGCTTCAGGCTGAGGGAGGGGCCGAGGGAGGAGAAGCAGAGGCTTGTCCCCGCCCCTGGTGACACTCTATCTCGCTGGGGCTGTTTGCTCGGCAGCTGGCTTCCAGGAACTAAGTGGCTGGCAGGTGCCTTTTACCCGCTGGCACTGGGGAGTCCGGCCCTTGAGCAGGCAGGGACAGGAAGGGCAAAGGTAAAGTAGGCAAGCTCTGGGGAGAAGGCCCTGAGCATTCATCCGCCACAGTGCTTCTTTCTGGGTGCTGAGAAAGGTCTAGAACACAGTGCTTCTGAACCCTCTTCATGCATAGACTCTTTAATACAGTTCCTCGGGTTGTAGCGAATGCCCTCCCTCCCCTCCTCCGGCCACAAAATTATTTCTGTCGCGACTTCATAACTGTAATCTGGCTATTGGTATGAATCGTAGTGCAAACATCTGCATTTTGCGATGGTCTTAGGTGACCCCTGGGAACAGGTCATCTGACTTGGAAGGGGGTCGAGACTCACAGCTGAGCACCCCTGGTCTAGACAAAGCGGTGCTTACCGTGCGTGTCCCCACTGCTTGGTGGCGCACGCCTTTAATCCCAGCACTTGGGAGGCAGAGGCAGGCGGATTTCTGAGTTCCAGGTCAGCCTAGTCTACAGGGTGAGTTCCGGGACAGCTAGGGCTACACAGAGAAACCCTGTCTTGAAACTGGGCAGGCCTGAGGACGCGGCTGGATAGATAGAGCACTTGCCCAGTGTGCACTCTGGGCTCCATTCCCTGCAGTGCATAAACCAGGCATGGGGCTGCATGCCTGTTATCCTGGCATTTGGGAGGTAGAGGCAGGAGAATTAGAAGCTTAAGGTCATCACTGCTACATACAGGTTTTAGACCAAAATGGGTTATGTGAAAGCCTGTCTCACTGAATGAATGAGTGTGAGTGAATGAGTAAAAAAAAAAAAAAAAAAAAAAAAAGAGGGTGGGGAGGTTGGTTTAGCCAAACTTCATGGCACAGGTCTGTCTTCCCAGCCATTCGGAAATCTGAGACAAGATTAATAATTCAAGGGCATCCCAGGATACAGAGCAAGTTCAAGACCAGCTTGGACAACTTAGTCCTAGCTTATTGGAGTATCTGCCTAGAATCTCCCAGTGAGGGCATGGGGATGCGACTCAGTGGTAGGGAGCCCTGTGACATCACATAGGCGACAGCACCACCTGCACACCTGTTGCCAAGGCAACAGCCACCATATTCCCAGAATCCAGTTGACTCACCTCCCACCTTTACCTGTGACCATGTCACCATCCATATATAAAGGCCCCGCCCTCTTTCTCTTCCTCCCTCCCCCTTCTCTTTCTGCTGCCATCTTGCCCTTTCCTCTCTCAATAAATGCAACTGTTTGGCCTGGTGTGGTCTTTCTGAAGCTGCCTGACGGTCCTAACACGGGGTGTGTGGCTCAGTGGTAGAGCTCCTGCCTAGACTCCCCCAGGGAGGGGCTGGAGGCATGGCTCAGTGGTAGAGCCCCTGCCTAGAATCCCCAAGGAGGGGCTGGGGTGTGGCTCAGTGGTAGAGCCCCTGCCTAGAATCCCCAAGGAGGGGCTGGGGTGTGGCTCAGTGGTAGAGCCCCTGCCTAGACTCCCCCAGTGAGGGGCTGGGGCGTGGCTCAGTGGTAGAGCCCCTGCCTAGACTCCCCCAGTGAGGGGCTAGGGCGTGGCTCAGTGGTAGAGAGTACTTGCTTTGCTTTCAAGCTCTGGGTTCCATCTCTACAACTTCAAAAAGGGTCTGGAAGGATCTGGCAATGTAACAAACACTTCTATCGAGAGAGGCTCACCTACCCTGGTTCCTAGGATAGGTGGGGGCTCTGGTCATATCTCAGGGCTGCGCTGGGCCCATGTGAACCATACCATTCTGGGTACTGTCATGATGTAGCCACTCTCTTCTGGTCCTTTGTGCCATCTGAGACCCAACTGGTAACTTAGTAGACAGGTCTTCAGGCCGCTTTCCTTTTGCACTTGGGATGTGGGACACCGGGGGAGTGGAGGAGCTTACCGTGTGTCTGGGATACTCCAGAAGCAAACAGCAGTCCGAGACTGAGATCTGTCGATCTCCTGCTCCCAGACTGCGCCATCCACGTTTTCTCACAATAGATTTTTCAAGGCTGCATGTGCCGTGGAGGTCCCTCCATGACTACTTAGGTAACCTCCGTTCCTGGCATGCAGGCCCTGGACGGGCCATGGCTCCCACACCTAGGCCAGCTCGCCTCGCAGATAGAGCTGCCCCTGCATGGGGCTGGCTGTCACTTGTAGCCACAATGTTTCCCAATCCCACTGCTGGACATTTTTCCAGAGATCCGCTTGTGTGTTTATCTGTCCTTAGTAGGAGTTTCTGGAACCTGGCACTGTGCCTGGATCCCCTAATCATCGTGGCCCAGTTGTGATGGCCTTGGCCTGAGGGTCTCCTCCTGGTTGGAGTTGCCACTCCAAAGGGAGTTGCTACTGTGCCAAAGGAGCCCGCCCGCCCCCCAGAATCCCACTCTGCCCCACAGAGAGACCATTCATTGTGTGTGGACAGGCTGTCATCCTTGGGAACAATGCTGAAGGCCAAAGCCAGTTTCATTCATGGCCTCAGTGGCTTTTGGGCTTTGCAGGGACTGCGAGTCACCCTGCTGCTGCGGCAAAAAAGGGAAACTGAGGCCTCTCTGACCCTTGACTGTTTTGTTCCCAGAACCCAGCCCAAGAGATGAACCCCAGGTTCTGCCCCAGGCCAGGTGGACCGAATGACTGAGGCAATAGCAGGAAGCACTATGACTTGACACCAGGAGCCTGCCTGGCATCAAAGGGCGAGGCCTCTAGGAAGAGGGTACTGGACAGAGGGCCTGGTAGGCAGGGACACCTACTTGCTAGGAACAAGGGCCAGTAGCATCAACCAGAGGTGTCCTTGACCCTTGGGAAGCCCCTTCAGTCACGGCTGCTAGTGTGGAGGCCAGGCCCAGGGACACGCCTGTGGTCCTCATAGCTGTCCTACGCCTGGTGTGTTCACGCTTAGCTCTGTCATCCACGAAGGCCTTGGAGAGTCTGTCTAAGCCTATCCCAGGCCTTGGAGGCAAGAGTTGTGAGGTCCCCTGCCATCTCTACCCGACTTCATGCAGTCTTTTCAAGAAATGATCTCAGCCCTCAGCCTTATCCCGCCTCCCCGTGACCATGGATCCCTTTGCCTCTAGGCCTTAGTGTTCCCACGTGTAAAGAGGGATTATTCAGGAACTGGACTGTCCAACTGGCCTCTATTCCCATTGGCGCAGGCTTATTTTTGTCTTGTCCACCCCATCCAGGCAGGGTAATGGGACATTTCTGATCATCACACTCTAGAATTCTGGGAGTGTCTGAGCCTCAGTGTTTCCACCTGCAAAATAGGCCAGCAATGATTGCCCTTGGGCTGCTAGGAAAAACACATGAGATACAGTCTGACCCACCTTCTTGGCAAGGCACAGAAACCCCACCCATTCCTGGGCATCAAGAGTGCCCCAACCCCCACCCCATCCCTGCAGTGTCTGCCCTCTGCTGGACACCCGTAGTCACTGCGGCATCTTCCCAGTGAGGTTCTAGGCTTTTTGGTTATGTGCAAGCTGTGAGAGTCTATGTATCATTCATGATAAGAGGGGTCAGGCAGGCAGCTCTCTGATGGATTTTTGTTTTTTTGAGACAGGGTTTCTCTATGTCGCTCTAACTACTCTAGATTTCACTTTGTAGACCAGGCTGGCCTTGAACACAGAGATCTACCTGCCTCTGTCTCCCCGAGTGGTAAGATTAAACTTGTGAGCCACCACTGCCAGGATCTGAAATGGGCTTTAATGGCGGCGACGACGCCCTTCTGGGTGGTAGATCCCCTTTTCTGGCTCACATCTGGGGCAGGTGAGGTGGCAGTAGAGATGAGCCTTTTCTGGGTACACAGTGTGTGTTTGGTACACACATCTCTGTCTTTGCTAGGGCTTGGGACCATTTTTGCTGCCTGCCTGTGGGACCGGGGAAGGACTTGCCAAATACCTCGGCTGGAGAGGGGGTTCCCACTCTCCACATAGGCCCACATTCTGGGAGCTGAAGAAGTAGAGAGGGGAGCTGGGCCATGCTGAGCTCAGACACCACCAGGGAGCTGGGACTGAAGAAGGGAGGGTCCCAGGGCAGAGCAGCAAGAGAGAAGCTAGATGGCCTCTTGTTCCTGTTCTACTGAGTTAGGCCTCACCAGAGGCCAGGATCACAGGCCACACTGACAGAGGGCTGGACCCTGGCCACACCCATATCAGGATAGACCTGCTTGCCCAGATGAGGCTGAGGGACCTCTGACCACTGTTCCCTGTGAACAGGACACCAGGGTCCTGGCCAATCTAGAAAGTTGAGAGACAAGAGGAGGTAAGAGACACCACGCTGCCTGTTCCTCACTTCCAACCCTGCCCCATGCCCTCCATTTCTGAGGCTTGCTGAGAGTCCCACACCTGGCTTCAGGCTGGCCAGTGACAAGTCTGTTAGCTCTCTAGTCACTCTCCAGAGTGGGGGGTCAGGCTCTGTTTGCCCTGGGACTTTGGGGCCACTTCCTAAGAAACCACCTGCTGGTGGCATCAATTGGCTAAGCCGACAAGTCCAGGGGCAGGTCCTGCAGAGCGGGCAGCACGACTTTGGCATCCACTGAGCCCAGGCTAGCCTCCAGAGCCTCTGACTCCCCTGCTAGTGTCCACTGTGACCACAGGGAGGGTCATGCCCAACAATGCTCTGACCCTGATTCAAGTAGCACCCACACCAGAGGCACGGCAGAGTGGAGATGGAAGCCCAGAGGTAGCTCCTTGTGGGTCAAAGGTAGGTCAAGAGGTCATGGGTGTCTCTCTCTCTCTGCCTCTTCTGTCTTTCTAGGTTCCAGAAAGCCTGGGTGATGAGTCCAGATTTGTGGCTTTCCATGATGGGGAACCAGACAGCCACCCCTTCCCTGTGCCTCTGCTTCCCAGTCTACCTGCCGGAGAGTCCAGAGTACATGTGCCAGAGGTGACCTCTCTCTTGGATGGAGAAAGGGAGGAAGGCCCAGAAAGCTCTTGACCAAGCCTTGCCTCAGTTTCTCCAGGCTATCTGAATCTCTATGAATGGTTCTCCAGAGGGTCTGGGCACTCAGTGGTGGTGGTGGGGGACTTAGGTTGCTAATCTCAGATGGCTATCGGTCCTCTTAACAGGCTAGTGAAGACTTGAGACTCAGAGTCCATGCAGCTCAGCCACCCTAGTGTCAGACGGAGTGCAGGGGGAGCCCTGGCTCCCCTTCATGGGGATGGCCATGGCGTGCTTGTGTCTGATGGCCCTAGACCCCAGGGTGGCCCGCCATCCTGGCAATGTGTGGACGCTGCTCCTTATCCCTCCTGCCAGCTGGACTCCCTTCCCACTCCTGCGCCCACCTGTCTTCTCCAGACCTTCCTCTTAGTCTTTTGAGAATCTGTCAGGGCCTGTCCGTGCTTGACTTTGCCCCAGAGCCAGATGCCAGACTTGGGTGTGGACCTGGGGGCCCTTCACTGAGAGATGGGCAAAGCCTTGCCCTGTGTCTGAGACCTTTTGTGATAAGTAGGAGTCTGGACACAGGAGAAGGCTGAGTGGGTGGGTGGTGGGGGGCGCGATGCTGGTTCCTGGCAGCAAGTTTCACCCCATCCTGTTGGTGACACGGGGGCCCCAGCTCGGATACCATTCTATTCCTGAGCCAGCCCCACAAGCATGCATACCCACACCCACACAGCTCACCTCCCTGGAGGCTTTGATTTCTCAGTACACACTCTGTAGTTTCTGGAGGAGGTCCTGCCTCAGTGTGGGTCCCAGCCCTCTGCTGTCCTCCTTCTCAGCATCTGGGGCAGCCCAGGCCCCTTGGACACTATTGCTGCTGCCTGAGCGTGGCTTCTCAGAGGCCCCGAAACTCCTCCCAGTCCTGCCCGGCCTGCCCTGCCTGCCCAACAGCCTTGTTGGACCACACCCTTCACCAGGCCACACCCTCTCTCATCCAGGATTCTGAGATCAGCTTTTCTATGCCTGTCCTGGTCAGTTGTGCCCTCAGAGCTTATGATGCCTCAACTGGTTTTGGACCATGAACCTGGTGGGAGCTGGTCTCCAGATCCAACCTGGATTCTCAGGTAGGGTCATGATGCTGGTGACATGCGTGTACTGACAGGTAGGGATGACTCCAGTTTTCCCTCTAACCACTTGGCTCCCTCTCCTTTCATCTCTGAAGCACCAACAGGAGGTAGAGGACCCACCTCACCTATAGCCTCTGATCAAGGTCACTGATACCCAGACAGCCCCTCCCAAGAGAGCAGAATTAACATAAAAACACAAGCAGCGCTTAGCTACCCACAACACTTCCTCCTTTCTGTTCTAATAAAAAACAAAACCTTTCTCTCAATATAGAGCATAACTACTACCATTTTGTAATTTATAAGGTATAAATAGACCTAACACCCAGTCCATCCATTTTGTCATTATGATAGAATATTGTCATCAATCCTAAATTAAAAGACTTATCATTCTTTACCTCACTTGTGTCCTGGCTTTAGATTGTAAGCCATCTGAAAACCATCCTCTCAGATCTATATCATCTTTCTCAATGCTAAACAGCTTGGGTTAGCTATGAGACTACCAGTCTTCAACCTCGTCAGAAATCCAAGAGCGACTAATATTACCTGAAAATATGAGAAGCACAAAATATAGCTTCTAAAACTTAGCCAATTTATAGAGAACACTGATCACCTGGACAGGCCCTGTACGTCAAAAAGTTGGAGTATCGGTCTTCAGCCTTCTGGCCCAGGATCATCTGATCGACTTTGGTAATGCAGGATTTTGAAGGGATGATTACCCTGTCTTGGCAGAGATTATCAGTTGACTGTTCTGCATAATGTGTCCTTTTTTTGGACAGTGTTTTGTCCGTAGATGAAAAGAGGCAATTCTTGCCTAGTGGCTGTCTCACCACAACTGGAGCAACTACTGAGGCCAGCCCTTTGCAGCCAGAAGTGGAGCTGGAAAATGGATCACTAAAATATGGGTATAATCTCTTCCGTGTCTGTTTTGAACCCAGGGGAAAACAAGGCACAGAGAGATGAAATCATTTGTCCAAGGTCCTCCTCATAGGTGGCAGGGCTGAAACCACGCCACCTGACTGCAGAGGCGATTCTGTCCTCCCACTCCAGGACGTAGCCTCTCAGGCTAGGGGAAGAGAGTAGGTGATAGGTTGGAGGGTGATGAAGCCGATGGAACAGGATATTGACAACAGACAGCTCTTGAGCTTGTCCTGATTCTTCTGTTTGGGTGAGTCTATGTGAAAGCACACGCTAGTACATTCATGCATGGGCCACGTAGTGTGACAAGGACAGGGTCTATTTGCTACTGTGTGTCTGGGCAATGGACCCACAAAATGGCTGTACCTGGGAGCTTGTGAGAAATTCCTCTCTACAGACCTATCAGGCCACAATCTACATGCTGACTAGGCCCCACTGACATGTGGTGTACCTCTGTGCCATCACTGACACCGACAGCTCTTTTGGTAAATGGTGGTTAGATCCAAATGGTGGTTTCCCCTAAGGCTGAAGAGTTTGAAAATGTTTGTATGTCCTTGCATTCCTATGGACAGGAAGGAGCCAGAGATGCCCAAACATCTGGGTTTCTATGAGAGTTGCGGAGATGGAAATGAGCAGAGGTGGCGGAGTCTAGGTAACCAGGATTTGTCCAAATACCAATGTGTGCAAGGATACAGGTCCTGTGTCCCTACCAAGCGCTGGGCAGATACTTAGCGCCTTGTGCAGAGAAAAATCTGGCTTAGTGAAGGAGAGAGTTGTAGCAACCATGGGTCACCTCTGTAGGCTGTGGGGAGTGTGAGTAACTGTGTCTAGGGGCCTTCATGGGAGGCATCAGAGGGATTCACCAGTGAGGGTCCATATGGCCCCTGGAAAACAGGTGTGAGCAGGCCTGTGGGGGAAACATGTGGGTCAGACACAGTAGCCAGTGGAGACCAGTTGTTGAGACTCTGGCTTGCCCCTGCTCTTCCAGAATGCAAACAGCCTCTTCTGGATAGTAAGCATTTGTCTGGGAGTATAAGGATGAGCAAACCCAGCTGAAACCCAAACCCTCAAGTTTCCTAGATGTAATCGCTTGGGGCTTTTTAAGCCATTGTGAGAAAAGTGAAGACATTGTTGAATCCTGTCTGGTGTGACAGATGCACACCATAGCAAGAGCTACTGCACAGGGCAGAACTTTCAGGGGTCACATGTCTGCCAGTGGAAGGACAGAAGCTTGGGTCCCTGGGTAAGCCCCTTCCCTCAGCTGCAGTAAGGCAATGGTAGCCTTCCTTCCCGGGTGGCAAATCGTTCTCAGGGTGAGGTGCAACTTGGAAGAGCTGCACTGTCAGGCCCCTGGTGCCATCCTGGCACACAGCAGGGATTCAACAGGTGATCTGAGCTCCAGGTCCCCGGGTGACCCGGAAGGTTAGGAGAGGCCATTCCTGGTGTGTCAGGAGGATGGGTACTAGAGACTAAAATGCCAAGATCAGTGCGTCAAAAGAGCCTATATGTAGAGAGAGCCTGGAAGCCCTCCATCAACCTGAGGCTTCATCCATGGAACAGAACTTTCAGAGTGGGAAGAGGGACACAGTTGGGAGAAGCAGGGACCACAAAGAGTTAAAAGGCCAATGCACAATGTAGCCTGATGTTTTCGGGACGTTTTCCTTAGCCTACTTCTGTTCTTGGAAGTGTTTGATTCCTTCTTCGTAATTTGTCTCTTTCTATTTCTGGTTTTTTTTGGATTTGATTTTTTCAGACAGGGCTTCTCTGTATAGCCCTGGCTGTACTGGAACTCACTCTGTAGACCAGGCTGGCCTCGAACTCAGAATTCTGCTTGCCTCTGCCTCCCAGAGTGCTGGGATTACAGGCGTGTGCCACCACTGCCCGGCTCTATTTCTAATCAAGTATTCCTGGTCCCAATCCTTTGTCCTGGGCCCACAAGCCTGTGGACTCTGCCCTGTGAACCTAGATTATGGGTCCTAAGCCTACTTTCTCTGACACTCTGGGCTTTCTGACTGCTTCTGACTTTCATGCCTAACAGACACAGCTTTCTCTCCATCTCCTATCCTCCAGGCAACTGCCAGACAGTATTTCCATCTTGCCTGTCCTGTTGGGTTTTTTTCCCCTTGAAATCTAATAAAATTGTCTTCAAGCTTCTGAGTCTGTTTTTTAAATTCTTTTATTAATGATATTAAGAACCAAAAAGAGGGAACTCCATTTTTCTAGTAGTTAACATTGAAGTCTCCAGAAAGTCACATTCTCTGGACTCCTGCATTGCTAATTCCCTACACCATCCCACCCCACGTAAACTAAACACATATTGTGCTCCTCCCTTTGGCCACCACACTATTGAAACAGAGTACCCTGGGGGACTTTGATTTCATCCCGAGGGAACTCTCATGTGGGGAGAAGGAAAGAGCTACAGCCTAGGGAGTAGACATTGCTGGGGGCTTGTCTCCAGGAATGAAGTCTCACACTGCTCTGAGAACTTGACTCCTTGCAGGAGACTGAACCTGACATAATGGTGTTGGGTGGGGACCAAACCTTGCCCAGTATCACTTGGCTACGCAATCTATTTAAATCCATCTATTTAACACCAAATCTCATGTTAGGACTTTAAAGGAGGATGTGGAGTCCTCTCTCTCTCTCTCTCTCTCTCTCTGCCCATGTCCTGGGTCTGACTGTGACTCCAGGAACCCTGCGGTTGAACAATTCTGAATAAAGTTAACTTTGCCCAGCTGGGCTTCCTATTGTTTGGGAGCAATTCAAATGAGCAGCCCAGGGGTCTGTTACCTCAGCATAGTCTAGGAGCAACGCATCGGAGAAGGATGCGGGCTCCGTTCCTTTCCACAGATCTCTAGACCCTGTGTGCCCAGTGAAACCAGGGGAGGGGAAAGTGTGGGGAGACAGAGTTCCATCTTTCAAAGGGTTCCGTCTTTCAAAGAGTTCTCAATATGTCATGGAGGTGGAGGTTAAAATGAAAGTTCAAATTTGGGACCGTCTTTTCTCCCTTGGTGATGGCAAGTTCTAGAAACTAAGCTGAGGTCTGGGTGGCTGGGACTCAGCAGGTGGCTGCAGGCACTGGTTTCCCTGGCTGGTTTAACTGGGGTTCGATGCTAAAGGTGAGGAAAAGCTGAAGGACTTTGAGCACCATTGGAGGACTTTCAGCAGCAGGATGATGAAGGGGCTTAAGAAGGGGGGAGTATAGGGGGTTAGGTGAGTGTGGCTAGGCGGCGTGGGGGAAGGTGTCCAAGCGGGCCCTTGCCTGGGCACCTCTGCCCCTGAGGGACCACACACACACAGACATGGTATAGAATAGAGTTTATTCAGAATAGGGGATGGGAGTTAGTGGGAGAGAGAGAGAGAGAGAGAGAGAGAGAGAGAGAGAGAGAGAGAGAGAGAGAGACAGAGAGAGAGACAGAGAGAGAGACAGAGAGAGAGAGAGAGTGGAGTGGAGAGAGTGGCGGCCGGCCATGACCATGTGGGGGTGGGGGGGAGAGTCCCAGGGGCAGAGAGGTAAGAGAGTATGGGAGAGCGGAGAGCAAAGAGAGAGAGGAGGAGCAAGTAGCCCCTCTTACAGTGGGCCAGATCTCTGGGGCGGGGCATACCTGGCTATTGCCAGGTAGGTGTGGGGTGGAGCTTAGACAAAACCCCAACAGAAGCTTTTGCATGGTTCTAAGGAGGTCTGGATATTCTCCACAAACTCTCATTGATTCACCGACTTTTTATCCTGGCTAAATCTTTCCCGGACATCATCCTTGAACAGAAACTCGCATTTGAACCCCAGGACACATGCCTAACATCCTGGTGTTTCTATCTTCTGCCTCATCATGGTATACTGAGATCCAGGTCTACATTATCAGACAAGCATGTGTCTGCTTATCTCCTGTGGATTATTATATAATGTGCGACAGGTGAGCCCTCATTAAGCAAGGCTGTGAGTGACTAATTTTAGGAAAGATTCCTGCTATTAATATGCTTTTCCTGTTATTATTAAACATATATAATATCAATAAGTGATAGCATACCCCTTTGGAGCAGATTTCTGCAGATCCACAAAGATGTACTGTCTTACAGTGATGCTATATAGACAAATAGATGACTTAAGTTTTAATGATGACCCTATAAGAATTCCTACAACTATATCTGTGATTATTAAGCTCTTTTATAGTGGGACTGTTATTAGGTCCTTTTCTGATAGTCAAAACTGCAATGAGAATTCTGCCAGTCTCCCAAATGTCACATTAATTGCTCTTAGATGGTAACCAGACTTTCTCCTACTCAGCACATTCCAAGAGGTTGTAAAACAATTAACCAAAGGTCATAAAAAGGAACTAATGATTTATTATAGGTGCTGGGCCAGAAGATAAAGTATTGACTGGGTTTGTCCATTCAAAACTTCACTAATAACTTAGTTATGCTTTTAAACTTTCAATGGACCTGTAGAGCTCAGACAGGATAAACATTTAGCTAGATAATTACTCCTAATGGATATGAATGTAAACATTCTCTGTTGTAAACTTCTATTTCAGTTTATGGTTTGATTTTTTGTGAACTTGTGATGAATTTTTTTAACATGTGATCATGTATTCTGAAGGATGTGTAAGTAACTGAGGACAAAAAGATGAAGAGGAATTAGAGTAGAAATGTTTTCCCTTCCCCAGTTAGAGTAGAATTTTTGCTTTTCCCTTCTTAGAAGAATTTTTCCCTTTCTCCACTTAGGATCTTTCTGCTTTCCCCTCTTAGATAGCTTTCATAGGAAAGCTTTTTACAACTTAGTAATAAACAATAACCACTTCTCTAAGTGTCCCATTTTCTTCCTGCAACTTCCGGACTAGCAGGCTGCAAGTTAGAGCCCAGCAGTTCCTGTTGAGAGAGAACAAAGGCCACATTGCCTAATCCTCCTCCGCTGTTAAGCTGCAAGTGATAATCACCTAAGCCAGCAGTCTTTCACCCTCCAAAAGAGCAAGAAAGTTTCTAGGGCGTTCTTTTTTTAGAAGTTATCATCAATAGTTGCAGTACAGTTAGAGAGCTAGAAAGCCCCGAGACTCTCAGACTTCAAGGCCATCTCCAGAGTCTCTATGACTCCACCACTACCTTCTCCGGGCCAGGAGGCTCCTGGTGCTCTTTCTTTCAGGTATTTCTCTATACAAATAGTGTGGTTATCTAAAATGTATTCCTTATTCATGGGAAAAGCAGTCCAAAGATGAGAATGAAGAAAGGGCAACTTGTATGAAGATTGGGATAGACCTCTGCAGGTCACGCCCTATACAGAGAGCCTTGCTTCTGCTTTAGAGATGCACCAGACTTTGGGGGCCACACTTGGCTGTTTAACTTATTGGCATACTTCTTATTTCATGTATTATTTTTATTCATGTGTGTGTGTGTGTTTACATGCGACATGCATGCAATGCCCGTGGAGGTGGACTTGGAGGCAGTCATGAGACACCTGAAGTGGGTCTGAGAACTGAATTTGGGTCACCTACTCCATTTCCGCAGTTCTTATTCACTCAGATTAGCTAATTAATTTGTGCTTGTGTGTGTGTGCATGCGCTCATGTACTAGGCACACATGTACATGTGTGTAGAAGGCAGAGCTTGAAACCGGTGTTTTATCATTGGAGCCACTGAACCTGGCTGGCGCTAACCGATTTGGCTAGCAGCTGGCCAGCATGTCCCAAGAAGCCTTGTAGCTGTGCTTCCGTGTAACCTGTTGCTGTGCCTGGCTTTTCACACGCATGTTGGTGGTGAGATCAAAGCCTGCCACGCATGCTGAGCAAGCATGTTATGGACTGAGGCATCTCCTCAGCCCTAGTTTCTGATTTTTTTGATGTAATAAAAAAATGTTCCAGAATGGTATATGGTAATGTGCAGTTTTACTACTTGCATTCAGGTAAATGACAGTAAGTGAAATCACTGGTTCCAAAGACCATACTGACTCCCATTCCAAGACCGCCATTGGGAGAAGCCCAGGCTTCTACTGGTCAAGAGTGAGGCAGTGAGGCCTAATCATCTCTCCACCACACTGTGCATTATAATGTCCTGACGTGACTTGGAAAGGGAAACTGTGCTTCATTACTGGCTGAAATTGCATGTCTTTAATTATTGGTGGGGCTGATGTTTTCTTTTTCTTTTTGTTTTTTTAAAGTTTTATTTATTTATTTATTTATTTATTTATTTATTTATTTATTTATTTATTTAGACAGGGTTTCTCTGTGTAGCCCTGGCTGTCCTGGAACTCACTCTGTAGACCAGGCTGGCCTCGAACTCAGAAATCTGCCTGCCTCTGCCTCTGCCTCTGCCTCTGCCTCTGCCTCTGCCTCTGCCTCTGCCTCTGCCTCTGCCTCTGCCTCTGCCTCTGCCTCTGCCTCTGCCTCTGCCTCTGCCTCTGCCTCTGCCTCCCAAGTGCTGGGATCAAAGGCGTGCGCCACCACTGCCCGGCGATGTTTTCAGTTTGTATTTCTGTTATGAGCGTTAGTTTATAACTTCGCTCATCTTTCAGCCTGATGGGCCAGGCTGAGTTTTCTTAAAGCTCTCTATTGCTCTTACCTAGGTGGCTTTGTGGATGACATGGAAGGAATTTTAAACATTCCTTTTCAACTCACTATGAGTGTGTGTGTGTGTGTGTCTGTGTGTGTGCGTGCGCGCATATGGAGGCCAGGGATTAATTTTAGATGTTGTTCCTCAATAGCTGTTCATGCTGTTTTTGGAGACAAGGCTTCTCCCTTGAACCTGGGCCTAGGCTGACTGGCCTAGGCTGACTGGCTAGGATAGCCCAGAGGTCCTCCTTTCCCTACCTTCTCAGCTTTGGGGTTACAGCAGTGAGGCAGACACTGTGTCCTGCATTTCAAGTAGGTTCTGGGGATTGAGCTCAGGCCCTCATTCTTTTTGTTGTTGTTGTTTGTTTGGGTTTTTGTTGTTGTTTTTTGTTTTTTGTTTTTTGTTTTTTTGAGACAGGGTTTCTCTGTATAGCCCTGGCTGTCCTGGAACTCACTCTGTAGACTAGGCTGGCCTCGAACTCAGAAATCTGCCTGCCTCTGCCTCCCAAGTGCTGGGATTACAGGCATGCACTGTACAGAGCCATATTGGGGCAGTCTTGCACTTGGTCAGAGTTTGACTTTGGTCAAGGTTAACTTCTCCCAGTTAGCCAGGATTCTGCTCCACCTAGGGTGGAGCGCACGTAGTAAAGGTTAAGTTCATTGTTCTTCCTGGTATAGGGATTCCTGAATTAAACAGGTGACCCACCCAGCTGCCGGAGCAGTCAAGACGAAGACCTCCAAGAGAAGCTAGACAACTTCCACCGGAACTCAGCCTGGAGTCTGGGGGGAGGGTTTGCCCAAACTGTTAAAAGGTCCGGCGCCATTAAAGTTTACGGCTTCGATCAGTGAACATTGACTTAGCCGTACTTTCTTTTCGCCGTTCTTCCCTATGACCCCAAAATTCTCTCAACAGGTAACCCGGTTTACATGTAGCTGCTGGCGGCTACATAGTGGCGCCTGAACGTGGGAAGACCTGGCACGAGAGAATTTCTTGAGGTAGCCCTATCCAGCGAAGCTTCGCAGAAAAAGGTGAAAATTAATGGTGTCCGCACGGTAAGCAACATAGAGGGCAAAACTAGCGCTAGTGAATTCGTGTCTATGGTTGTGAGTGCAGGAATGGATACAGTTTTTCAAGCATACTGCGTGGACCCAGCGCAGGACTGCTTGGGTTGATAAGATAGGGAAATATGGGGAAGGAATTTGGTAGGCATTTGCCCAAAGCTCGTAAGAGCTGATTTCGGCGAAAAGAAAGGGGTTTTTAAAAATAGGCATATGTCCACAGCTTCTAAGAGCTGTTTAAAGAGGAAAATGGATGCAATTGCTTAACAAGCACGCTTAACTTTCTGTGTATCTTTCCGTGTTTGTCCCGGTGCACCGACTGTCTATGTGTATGTTTATGTCCTCTCTGTGTCTTTGTGTGAATGACTGTTTCATGTTAAAAAGAAAAATTGGTAAAGATTACATCTGCTGGTAACCTCTTGAGCTAGCCACAGTTTGTGTGGGGATTGATTCAAAGCCACGCTGCAGCAGCGTAGCTCACTCACCCAAGACAGAAACATGGCTGGGGAAAAAGCCGCTCTTAAAAGCCCAGAAACCTCGAGATTTGGGAAGACCTTGGTTTGGCTTGTGAAATTCATGTAGTCGCTTTATACTTGTTTCTAATTGGTTTTAATGATATAAGGCTTTACATTTCTTGACTAAAGAGTTATAAATTAATTGGTTATTATGTAAAAGGTATAGTGTTATTAAGAAAAGGTTAGTTTAAAACTGGTAATTCAGTGTTAGAGCCATCTTAACTAACTACACGTGGCCTAACGCCACTCATGCTTTGTTCTTGTTTATAATTGGATTTAAAGGTATATTTTGCATGTCTTGACTATAGAGTATTGGCTTAAGTCACTGCACATGATTTAAAAGGTATAATGTTATTAACAAAAGTTAGGTTAAGGCTGGTAGTTTAGGGTAGTCGCCATTTTGAACACGTGGCATGATGGTTAAGGCTGGTAGTTTAGGGTAGTCGCCATTTTGAACACGTGGCATGACGATTAAGGCTGGTAGTTTAGGGTAGTCGCCATTTTGAACACCACATGGCATGACGCAATCCAGGAAATACAGGCCTTTGGGACGCTCCTAAATTGGCATGGTGTTTCATGTGAATCTTGGCCTGGAGATTAGACTTAATGAAGATTAAGATCTAAAATATTGTCTCTTTAATAAGTTACACTGTTATACACTTGAACATAAGAACTGGCAGACAAACCTTGTGCTGTAAATATGTGTTTGCCATTGATTTTAAAGAAAATAGATTGTTTAAAATTGAGATTTGCTTCCAAAATTACAATTGTGCTCTAATATTGCAAGAAAACATTGAGTTACAATAAAAATCAGTGTGTCATTGGCTACAGTTTTCAGTTTGCAGGCTCGTAATTGTTAACATTTTGTAATTAAGATAATTTTGAGAGTGATGCAGCTATGGGTTTTAGAGGCCCATTGCCACTTTTCCACAAGTTTATAGGCTACAATGGTAGGAGCAAAATTTAACCCTCCAAGATTAAAAAGGAGATCTCAGTGAAAATGTATTTGATATCAAGCAGGTTCCTTTGACCGTGGAATTACAGGTTTCTTTTGTTTAATCCTTAAATTGTCCTTGTAGGTTTGGGTCTGGTCTTAGATAAAAGGCTCAGATTAGAAGATATTTACATTTGAGGAATCTCATACAATGTCCTTGCCAAGGACTCAAGGTGGATCCTAGGGCAGATAAAAAAAAATTTACATTTGAGTTAATGCAAAGCTTAGAGCTGCCTCAGGGGAAGCTAGTGAGGAAGTTTTGAGAAATTGTTTCTGCCTTACAGGCCCCACCTAGGGAGTGTTTGGCTTTAAAAAAAAAAAAAAAAAAAAAAAAAGGTTTTTGACTTATCCAGGTGTGGGTTAAAATGCAGTTCAAATCTATTAAAGGTCAAGGAGGCTATAAAAGCATTAACATTTGGCCTGTCTACTCCCTATAAAATTATTGTAAATTTAAAGGGTTGGTTTTTTGCTTTACATTCTGATAATTATAAAAGCATTTGCTTCTAATTTTAAAGAAACAACAAAACAATTTCATTAGAAAGTTTTGCCTCAAGGAATGGCTAACAGCCTTATGTCTTGTGAGAAAAAGTGTTTTGTCTCTGTTTCAATACTAGAAGTTAAGATCTTAAAATTTTCAGTGTATAATGTTCATAGAATGTTTGTTACAGGCCCTTGCTCCTATAGACTTTTAGAATTTTTAGGTAAATGGCTTTCAAAAGTTGTTAGGATATATTAATTGGCTTTATCTTATATTTACCTCATTTTAAGCTTGCCACAGAAGGTCTTAAACCTCTGTTTTCAAGGTAGGAAACATTTGTTCCTTGCTTCAAGCAACAATCAAATTTATTATTAATGGTTGGTCTATTACATGACAAGCATTTTTAGGCAAAATTAATAATTGTTATCCAAAAGATAATTTGTACTATCAGATCACATGTTTATTCCTTTAAGTTTCTCCCTGCTTCAACACAGATACCTGAATTGGGTGCTATAGCAGCTATTTTTAAGATGTTAAAGGTCAAGCTTTTAATAATAGTAGATATACATAGCTCATGGTTTATAATTGCTTAAAATTGGTCCATTTTTAATACTGCTAATTCTTAATTTCTACAGTTTGTACAAATGTGATTCAAATTTCTAAGTACAAAGGATATATTCTCTAAATGACTGTCCTTTAGGTATTTGAAATAATTTTATATTTTGTGCACATCAAATTATAAAGATTTGTTCTTGATGTCCTCAATTTCTACCTCTACCACGTAATGGTGTTAATCCTAGAGGACTTAGTTATTACAGATAAATGATATTCATATTTCTAATTTAAAAGATAAAAAAAAATATGTACATGTGACTAATGATTCATTTTTAGGCTGTCTAGTTGCAACTGCTCTAACAGAAAAAGCAACTATATTTTATATAATTACATAGTTATTGCCTATGTTATGGTTTATACTTTGTGTTCCAACTTAAATTAATAAAACAATATCTTCTTGGAAGAAAGAAGAGAGGGGAAATCGTGTCCCTGTACATATAATTTAAATTATGCTTACATGTTTTTAAGAAAATTTTAAAATTTTAAAATTTAGATGCCAAGAAACTCCTTGCTAAATGTATATGACATCTTGTAATTAGACATATTGATGTCTAGGTGAAATGAAGGAATTCACTTACTAACATATGCCATGATCCTGATTTAATATTGGGGGAGAAGGCATGTCCTCTGTTTTTTCCACAGAATGCTGCAGAAGATATGCTGACTGTGTGCTTGCTGAATGCCCAGACCATGGTAACATAAGAGCTATATTGGATATATGTTCTTGACTTACCTCAATTGTTAAATGTCCCAGGTTAGATAAATTGCCTAGCTTCAAGCTTTTAGACTTTGTGGGACAGAACATGGAGACTGTTATGCTAGCTTAGGAAAAATTAATTAAGAAGAGTTAAAATGACTCTTCTCCTTATTGTGCTCAGCTGACTCAACCATAGACTGGTCTAGAAATAATTCCAATATTGAAGATTCCAATTTTGAAGATGGCTAACAATCTTCAGCCAGCTGTGTTAATTTAACATATAGTCTCCACTTTTCCTGAGAAGTAACAGCTTATTTCTTGATTCACAAGGCTACCTCTCCCACCTCAGAGGCCAAGCTTTGGATCCTTAAAGTTGTTAATTTACAACTGAATTGGATACTTCTGGGACAAGTTAATCCTATTCCACCTTTAACTCTTGACCTTGTCTGTTAAGCAGACTGGCTGTCTCCACCCAGGCTCACCTGGATGGAGAGATTACATGTCTGTTAAAGACACTTGCAGACCCCCCTGGCTTCAAAACTTACACAAGTGGATCTCCAAAGAGGGAGCCACATAGAACTCAGATCTATGTGTGTTTGTTTTTGAACAAACATGGGTACCAGCGAGACGTGCGAGGCAAAGCACTGCATGGGGAGGTGAATTTCTGCTTCTGAGTCCCCAGGAAGTACACCTAATTGCATAGGGGTTAACGTCGAGAGGCTGTCCTTAAAATAATAAGGGAGCCTATTACCCCTCCTCTGAAAAAGACGTTATACAATATTTAAGAGGAATTACGGTCAATGCTTCCCCTCCTGGTTAAGGCCCGCCTTCTTATGAAGGATATTTATCCACTTGTTTTCTACCTCCTCGTGTTCAAATTAATAAAAAAAGGGAGGACATGTACAGAGCCATATTGGGGCAGTCTTGCACTTGGTCAGAGTTTGACTTTGGTCAAGGTTAACTTCTCCCAGTTAGCCAGGATTCTGCTCCACCTAGGGTGGAGCGCACGTAGTAAAGGTTAAGTTCATTGTTCTTCCTGGTATAGGGATTCCTGAATTAAACAGGTGACCCACCCAGCTGCCGGAGCAGTCAAGACGAAGACCTCCAAGAGAAGCTAGACAACTTCCACCGGAACTCAGCCTGGAGTCTGGGGGGAGGGTTTGCCCAAACTGTTAAAAGGTCCGGCGCCATTAAAGTTTACGGCTTCGATCAGTGAACATTGACTTAGCCGTACTTTCTTTTCGCCGCTCTTCCCTATGACCCCAAAATTCTCTCAACAGGTAACCCGGTTTACATGTAGCTGCTGGCGGCTACAATGCACCACCGCCACCACCACCCGGCTCAGGCTCTCATTCTTGCAAAGCAAGCATTTCACTAATGGAGACTCTTCTCCAGGGACATAATACATCTGTTTTAAAATTCTGTTTAAAAACAAAGGCTACATGGCAACATCAGAACCCAGTTCTCCCACCACAGCAAGTCTTGGATACCCCAAAACACTGGAAAAGCAATACTGATAGAGGTCTTCAAGAAGGACATAAATAACTCCCTTAAAGAAATACAGGAGAACATGGGTCAACAGGTAGAAGCCCTTAAAGAGGAAACACAAAAATCCCTTAAAGACTTATAAGAAAACACAAACAAGTGAAGGAACTGAACAAAACCATCCAGGATCTAAAAATGGAAGTAGAAACAATAAATAAATCACAAAGTGAGACATCTCTGGAGATAGAAAAGCTTGGAGAGAATTCAGGAGTCATAGATGCAAGCATCAACAACAGAATACAGGAGATAGAAGAAAGAACCTCAGGTGCTGAAGATACCATAGAAAACATTGACTCAACAGTCAAAGAAAATGCAAAAGCTTGTAACCCAAAACATTTAGAAAATCCAGGACACAATGAGAAGACCAAACCTAAGGATTATAGGTATAGAAGAGAGCAAAGATTTCCTACTTAAAGGGCCAGTAAATATCTTCAACAAAATTATAGAAGAAAATGTCCCTAACCTAAAGAAGAGATGCTCATGAACATGCAAGAAGCCCTCAGAACTCCAAACAGACTGGACCAGACCAGATCGTCCTCCCGGCACATAATAATCAAAACACCAAATGCACTAAACAAAGAATATTAAAAGCAGTAAGGGAAAAAGGGCACGTAACTTATAAAGGCAGGTTTATCAGAATTACACCAGACTTCTCACCTGAGACCACGATAGCTACAAGATCCTGGGCAGATCTCATACAAACCCTAAGAGAACAAATGCCAGCCCAGACTACTATTCCCACCAAAACGGTCAGTCATCATAGATGGAGAAGCCAAGATATTCCACGATAAAACCAAATTTACACAATATCTTTCCACAAATCCATCGCTACAAAGGATAATAGTTGGAAAACTCCAACAAAAGGAGGGAAACTACACCCTAGAAAAAGCAAGAAAGTAATCTTCTTCCAACAAATCCAAAAGAAAGTAACCACGCAAACATAAAAATGACATCGAAAATAACAGGAAGCAACAATCACTATTCCTTAATATCTCTTAATATCAATGGATTCAAATCCCCAATAAAAAGACATAGACTAACAGAAATATTTTTCATGTAAATCTTCAACTTTATCAGAAAATGCTTGTAATTCCTCTTTCAATTAATTTAGTAATGTTTTTTATGTCTACCATTTTATCTGTATTATTTTCCATGATAATCTTCAATTTTAACATGTTTTTCTATTTATTTCTTCAATTTTATCAGAGATATTTTCCATGTAAATCTTCAATTTTATCAGGAAATGTTTATAATTCCACTTTCAATCAATTTAGGAATATTTTTAGGCCTACCATTTTATTTGTATAATTTTCCATGATAATCTTCAATTTTGACATGTTATTCTATATTTTTCTATAATTTTATTAGAAATATTTTCCATGTAAATCTTCAATTCTATCATAAAATGTTTCTACTTTCTTTTCTTTTTCTTTCTTTCTTTCTTTTTTTTTTTTGGATTTGTTTTTTTTTTTTTTTTCGAGACAGGGTTTCTCTGTGTAGTCCTGGCTGTCCTGGAACTCACTCTGTAGACCAGGCTGGCCTCAAACTCAGAAATCTGCCTGCCTCTGCCTCCCAGAGTGCTGGGATTACAGGCGTGTGCCACCACCACCCAGCTATTCTTTTCTTTTTCAATTAATTTAGCAGTGATTTTTATGTCTACTATTTTACTCTTTAATTTTCCATGAAAAGTGTCTGTCTGTTTTAACGTGTTTTTCTATATATTTCTTCAATTTTGTCAGAAATACTTTCCATGTAAATCTCCAATTTTATCATAAAATGTTTTCACTTTCTTTTTCAATAAAAAAATGAAAAAAAGAAGAAAGTAATGATGGAAATTTAACCCGTTCAATAAAATGAGTATGTCATTATAAAAAGAAAGAAAAAAAGAAAGAAAGAAAGAAAGAAAGAAAGAAAGCTCTGTTTATGTGACTTCTTCACTGGCTCTAAGACGATACTTTAGTCATGCCTCACAGTCTGTTTTTGGCTGTGTACCCAGGCATGTGCACCCAGAGGCATCTCTTTCTGTGCTGTCTGCCTTTGAGTAAAGGATGTCCGCTTTTGGACGGATGTACTCACCACACAGTCAGCCCATACCAACATTTGGGTATCTGGGAGGGTATTCTTCTATTTCAACCCCTTAATCCTCCAGTTCTTTGCATGCTAATTCTTCCAGATCAGAGGTTCATGTTTTATTTATTTGTTTTTATTTTTATTAAAGGCACACATCACAATTATCAGTGATTGTTCAACTCCGATGCCTGGCTTCTACTCTGAGTGTAGAAAGTCCACAGCTGTGAGCCCAGGTGCTAGAATTCTTGCTAAACCACAGAATGGAGGAATAGCCTCTGGAGAGATGTCAGAATAAGCACTGGGGACGAGGCTGTGACAGCATGCTTCCTGCTGACCTCTAGCCCAGTGTCTGCCACTGGGTGGGATCTGACAAACCCTGGTCAGAAGTTTGCACTACTAACTAACTTGTCACTAGCGCCCTCGCTTTGAACTCAGACTCCCAAGTCATTTGTTCCCTAACCACTCACTGAGGGAGCAGCAGAACCTGGGGAGGCTATGTGAGAGGGAGCCGCCATGCTCAGAATCTGAAGGGCAAACGAACACGTGAGGAAAAGGGAACAGAAATGTCCTGGTTTTTTGGTTACATGACGAGGACAAAGGATTCAGAGACATCAGAGAGATGCTGCTGAGGCAACAGGTTTATCAAGAATGACAAGAGTGAAGCCAGGCGGTGGCGGTGCATGCCTGTAATCCCAGCACTCTGGGAGGCAGAGGCAGGTGGATTTCTGAGTTCGAGACCAGCCTGGTCTACAGAGTGAGTTCCAGGACAGCCAGGGCTACACAGAGAAACCCTGTCTCAGAAAAAACAAAAAAATCCAAAAAACCAAAGCTAACTAACAAATAAATAAATAAATAAATAAATAAATGACTAGAGTGGCCTATCAGTACAGACCTGTAATCCCTGCTAATAGGACACAAGTTCAAGACCAGCCGGGTTAACTTAGCAAATCCCATCTCAAAATAAAACATAAAAAGAGGGGTATAAAATCTAGCTCCACCATAGGGGATTGTCGAGCATGAGTACAGCCTACCTTCATTTCTTATCCTGTGCCAGTATGAAAAAATTAAAAAAAGACAATGATAGTAGAGACTCGTTTGTGGATGGATCCCCTCTCCATGCAGATGAGGCTGTGTTACCCGTGTTGGATTCATATGCTGAATACTGGTCACTAGCAAGACCTCTTATGAATGGGGTTTCTTGGCTGGTCCCTAACAAGACCTCTTAAAGCCCGAGAGGTTTGATTCTCCACAGAATTTGATGAATGGCTTCTGTGATGCAGTCATGCATGCAGCTCCTGCAGGTTTTCTTCTTGGTGAGAAAATCTAGACTAAGCTAAGCTCAGCTGTCACCATGCTCTGAAATCTTCACAGAAGTCGCTCTAACCTGCGACTCTGGAGTCCCGACCCTGAGGTCAACTCCTGCTGCAGGCTCAAACACACCCCCATGCCATGTGATGTCTCAATGACCCAGGTGCAGTTCAAGTTGTTAGGGTTGAAGTCAGGGAACCCTGGTGACAAGATGGTGCCACTGGAGCCTTGAATGAAGCCACTGCAGAGAGCGCTAGGAGTGAAGTGGGCAGAGAAAGTCAGAGTGTCTTATCCCCTAACCATGTTTCATGGGTCCCCAAACCACCAACTTCACTGATGAGTGTTGGGAGTCAGTGAATCAGTAACCTGGTATATCAGGGCAGGAAAAGAATCTGCTCTTTATCGCCCTCTACTGGTGTGCCTCACCTTCACAGCTGGGAAGGGCATGACTCAATTGGAAATTTGGTTCACACTCCAGGGGCTCCCCCACCCCTTAATGTGTATCCTGAGTCACAGCTGAAGGTCACCAGAACACCCATGTAGAAGTCATTTCCATGACGTTGCCCACTGAAGGGGATGGCTGGGTCCAGACAGTGGTCTGACTCCGTGTAAGAGCTGGAAAAGAGAGGCCACAACTGGGAACAGACAGCATGTGATGTCATCAAGAAGAGTTCGCACCTGGCTTACGAAGGGAGGGAGGACAGAGCCTTGGTTTACAGAGGAAGACGTTGCCAGTTACGGACTCATGAAATGTGGCTCTTGGTATTCATGTAGTGGGGCTTGGGGGGTATTTGAAAGGCCCAGCTCTCAAGCAGGTCCACACATTCAGCCCAGGTCTACTGAATGTTCACTCTGGGTTAGGCACTATATCAAGGATAAGTGACAAGGATAAGTAAGCAAATGACTGTCCTCACGATGCTCTCAAGCCACGCCCACGACACTTCTTAATTTGGTTTGGAAGTTGACCCTCTAAATCAAGGGGAGACAAATGGAGATGACGAGAGAATGCAGGTGCAAGGGAAATGCCAGTGGGAAATTTCAAGTTCATGGTCAGTCAGACTCTTGATCTCACTGTGCAGGGTACAGCAGCAGCCCATCATTCCTAGACAGGGGAAGCTGTGAGCTGTGCACATGGGACCTGGCCTGCAGGTCATGAGCAGCTCAGGTCCCATGAGAACGATGTTCTAGGATGGCTGGGGCTGGCCCTGTGGTGGAGCCCAGTCAGGGGACCTTCCCCCAACCCAGTCATTCTGCTTATCTGCTTCTTTGTGCCACCTGCTGAAATCCACTCTCATAGTGGAGCTGGGAGGCGATGTCCCCGTGACTCTTGTCAGTAGAGAATCAGAGGTAGAGGAGTTGCTGGTGCTAATGAGGAACTGGTGCACCTGGGTCCCAAGGTAAACACCAATCAAAGGCACCGAATATGCCCATCCATGTTGCACTCCCAGGGTGCCATAGTTGACCTCAGTTTTAAACGTCCTAACCGGTGCACTCCGTCCTTGGAAGTGCACTTGCAGCCCTCTCTAGCGAATGGGCCAGAATCTGTCTTAAGATGCAGAGACAAAGGCTTCATGGGATTCAGAATGTTCTAGACTGGGGATTCACGCATAGAAGTCCCAGGATCAAATCCATTTGGTCTTTGGCTTAGAGAACTAAGACCAGCTTTTACATTTATAAAAAAAAAAAAAAAAAAAAAAGCCAGGCAGTGGTGGCACACGCCTGTAATCCTAGCACTCTGGGAGGCAGAGGCAGGTGGATTTCTGAGTTCGAGGCCAGCCTGGTCTACAGAGTGAGTTCCAGGACAGCCAGGGCTATAAAGAGAAACCCTGTCTCAAAAAAACCAAATCCAAAAACAAAATAAAACAAACCAAAAAAAAAAAAAGGTTTAAAAACACAAAGCAATAAAGATTGTACAACAGAGTCACACACGGGCAAGTGGCCCACGGAGCATGGCATGTTTTCTCTGCCAGTCTTCCTGGGACAGTTTACAGACTCCATTTGGAGAAGGTCTGGGTTCACATCTGGGTGCCTACTTTCCCACCAAGGGGCTTAAGTAGAGTCTGGGAATGGAGGGAGCACTTGAGCACTTGAGAGGTTGGGGAGCACTCCTTCCATGCTGAGGATTTGTGGGCTCTAAGTGCGATGGTGTCTAATGGTGTTTACTTGCCATCTCTCTTTAAGGGGATGGTAAGGGAAAGATCTCTGGAGTCCAAGGTCGCTTGCCATCCCATACCCTGCCACAGTCTCCCAATACATCAGTCAAGCCCGAATGTAAAGCCAATGAAGCAGTTATCCCCATGTCCTCTACCCTGATGATGTCCTAGCACTGGTGCTACACTGCCCCCAACTTTGTCAGAGTGGAAGCATCATCTTGGCACACCCCTCCCTCCTAGAGGCTGTGGTCAGCAGCATGTGTCGGATGTAATTTTGATCGGGTAGCCAGGCTGGGCTTTGGTCACCAGGCACAGCTAAGGGTATCCTGGTAGAAGCCAGGCCAGCCAGGAGATAGCGTAGTCCCACAGGGCAGAGTCAGGTGACCACTACAGGGGGCTACGGGTGGGCAGAGGGAGCAAAACCAGATTTGTCGAGAGACAAATGAACAAAGAAGTAAACAAAACCCCTCTCTGTAAAATGTGTCAGCCAACAAGGACTTGTTTTGTTTTTATGGAAAATTACATGAAGTCTAAACTATGAGCTTTGCCAACTGGGACCCTTATAAATGTGACCAGTTACATCATTTGCAGGTTTATAAAAGGACCGAAGAAAAAGACTAAAAAATTCTTTTAGCAAAGTCTGTTTGTCATTCCAGTGGGGCTAATATTTGGGTCACTGTTGCCTTTTTCTTTGTTCCCAACTCAATTGTCAGGCCCGAGACAGAGGCACCAGCCCAGTCTATTTTATCCCATCAACACTGGGAAGCTGGGGTCAGCACAGGGCAGTGTTGTCTCGCCACACTATGATTATCGAGTCACTTGCCTTCTCCAACAGGCATGCCCAGTATTTAGTACAACCCCTGCCACACAACTCTGCGTCCATGGCTGTTGGGTGATGGGTAAGAGAATGCATATAAGGATGGGTGAATGAAGTCTGTGGCAGGTGATTCTGCAAGATGCGGGCTGCTTCATCCCACCCACTGGCTGGCTTTGGTCTCACGAAGCATAGCATTTCCTCCGGCTTAGGCTCCTTCCCATGATTCTTTCTTCCGGAAGCCACGCCTCCTAGCCTGTGTAATGGCTAGCAGAACTACTCCACTATTCTTCCTTCAGGACACTTGGTGGGTTTCATGTCACATGACTGCTTTGGCCAATAGGATGAGAGGACACGACCGATGCCCATCCAGTCCATACAATGTATGCATTGCTGGGATTCAAACTTAAGAGATTTGCAGATGCGAGGTGAGTAACATACCAACTGGGATGCATCCTTAGCCCAGAGATACCTTTTTTTCTGAAAAAATACTATATTTTATTTTATTTTTTTGTTTTTTTGGATTTGGTTTTTTGAGACAGGGTTTCTCTGTGTAGCCCTGGCTGTCCTGGAACTCACTCTGTAGACCAGGCTGGCCTCGAACTCAGAAATCTGCCTGCCTCTGCCTCCCAGAGTGCTGGGATTACAGGCGTGCGCCACCACCGCCTGGCTTATTTTATTATTTTATGCGTGTGAGTGTGTGAATGTCTGTGCACCATGTGTGTATCTAGTGCTTGAAGAAGCCAGAAGAGAGTCTCATCTCCTAGAACTAGAGTTACAGGTGGCCGTGAGCAGCCGCATAGAAGCTGGGTACTGAGCTTGGTTCCTCTGGAATAGCTACAAGTGCTCTTAACTGGTGAGCCTTCTTCCCGGCCCCAGCCCAGACATCCTTAATAGAAAAGTATATTAGAAACATTTCATTAACAAAGAAGAAAACAATAGTGATGACATCAGGAAGAGGTGCCAACGACTCCTGGTGCCCTACTCTTTGGGTTGTTTTATTGTGTCATCCAAATGCATGCTAATAAAGTTATTCTCTCCATTTTACAAAGGAGGTAACCGAGGCCAAGGAGGTTAAGACCCTAGATAAAAGACTTTAAGCTAATGAAGTCAGAGCTGAGATTTAATCTGACGACTTCTGTCTCCAAATCCTTCTGCCGCACAGAGCACACCACTGTCAAACGGACGACCGAGCTGGAGGGTACCCAGTGCTTGCCAGGTGTGGGGCTTACCCTGGATTATCCTTGTGAAGACTGCGAGGCAGCAGGGCCTCGTCGCTATTGCCCTCCTTCTATAGAAGGGGGTTACTGCTCTGGTTTCTGTGAGCAGAGGCCTAGAGAAATGAAATAGTTGGATGGGGTTTATATAAAACCCTGAGAACTAAACCACACACGTGTATCATTCTTTCTGATCTCTGCCATGAGTGGGCCCTCAGGGGTGGGGAGGGATGCACCGGCCGCTGTGCCCCAGATGTCTCAAGCAGGACGAGTCTGGTCTCTCGTTCATTCCAGGCCCATGCTCTCCGGGTTGAGGCCGGATGTTGGCCTTCCTGCTCAGGAGCCACAGGCCCCAGGCTGAATTGCAGTCCCTGGCTGCAGACAGATAAATGAAAACCTATCTCAAATATAATTCCATTCTTTGGTGGCTCGCGTTTCTTGTTTGTCTCCGCTCCGTTGTTTCTGCCTTAGGTGGCTAACCTCATCTTGAGCACGTGCAATGGCTACTGGAGCTCTCTCCTCAGTCCTGCCTTCTGTCACTAGCATAGCCCAGAGTGGCTCATGACTGGCAGGATCGCGAGAGAAGGCGTCCTGG
Organism: Apodemus sylvaticus; assembly: GCF_947179515.1. Classification (NCBI taxonomy): domain Eukaryota; kingdom Metazoa; phylum Chordata; class Mammalia; order Rodentia; family Muridae; genus Apodemus; species Apodemus sylvaticus. Next base: position 26,952,420 of record NC_067493.1, on the reverse strand, counting down.
ATGAAATGTCGCTTTACCAGTACAACTTCTGAACATCACTTAGATAAACCGCATTATCCTTCCTTTACCTCATCGTCTGAGTGAGTGCTAACATTGTAATACGAATTTAAGTTTTAAAGGATTTTTTTTTCTTGTTGATTAAATGTGTGCAGCCTGTCTCTATGTACACGTGAGTACAGATGTCCTTGATTCTATTTATCTAGAGAAGTTAAATTAAGGGCGAGAGAAATGGCTCAATGGTTAAGAGTAAGTAGCAGTTCTCTTGCAGAAAACCTAAGTTCATTTCCCAGCACCCATGGGGGCTGGGGGCCTGGGGACAGGGGAGCAGTTCATAATTACCTGTTAGCTCCAGCTCCAGGTATCTAATACCTTCTACTGGCCTCTACAGGTACCTGCATTCACATACACATATCCACACATAGGCATGCAGACAAGTATACATCAATTAAGAAGTAAAAATGAAGCTTTAAAAAATTATATTGGGCTGGGTGGTGATGGCGCACACCTATAATCCCAGTACTTGGGAGGCAGAGGCAGGCGGATTTCTGAGTTCGAGGCCAGCCTGGTCTACAGAGTGAGTTCCAGGACAGCCAGGACTACACAGAGAAACCTTATCTCGAAAAACCAAAAAAAAAAAAAAAAAAAAAAAAAAAAAAAAAAAAGTTATATTGGTATTAAAGTGTTAGTACCCACTTAGATGAACAATCAGAGAAGATGTGAGTGGAGAATAGAATGTGGGGCCTTCCACGTGGGTGGGGGGAGGGGTGCGGACAGTGGGAGGGGGAGGGGTGCACGCAGCGTTTTGCTTTCCCTGAACGTATATCTGTGTTTTGGTTTGGGTTGGGTTTTTTGTTTTGTTTTTGTTTTTTTGTTTTTTGGGTTGTTTTCTTTTTTGGGGGGGGGACAGATTTAGCCCTGGAACTACATAATCACATTGCATAATTAAAAATTATTGAACTTGATGTGTAATTTGTAAAAACTTAAACTGAATATGGTACTATATTGCACATCTATGTATAAGAACGTAAAGAAAATTTAAAAGACAGTGAATTGATAGCCCATCCCTTTGAGGAAGTGAGGATATAAAGAACTGGTGATGATGATGATGGAGAGGAATAGGCGGAAGGAGGAGGAGGAAGAGGAGGAGGAGGAAGAGGAGGAGGAGAAGGAGGAAGAATCGGACAATTTTAGTAATCATGTTGCTGTTCGTAGCATCATCTTCACTGTTCTGAGAGTCCTTGGTATTCATCACAACACGGGAAGTCATGTTGGTGTTCTGTGAGTCTTGCGTTTTTTGAGCAAACGTGAAAAGACAGTTGAATATAACACCAAGGAAGCTAAGGTTAAAGAAAAAGAAATCTTCATTATTTGAAATGAAATGAACCCATATGCATTTTCTTTGATAAAGTATTTCTCAGCTACACTTACCAAAATGGCTTAGAAACATGGGGTGAATCTATAGTAATAAGCACCCTTTAGTATTCTAGATTCTAAATATCGATTTGCTTCAAAAGGTGCCTTAGAAAAAACAAACGATTCTAAGTCAGGGGCAGAAAATGCCAAGAGGAGGCTGGGCCATCCTTACAGTGCTCCTGCTAGCCAGAAAGATGGTATGAATATCAACCAGAATGAGAACCATAAATACACTGTACATACACACGATAAATGTACATCCATTGGCCTCTAATGATGCTTAAAAAGATCCAACTTCAGAAGATGTCAGGGAGTCCCCTTAGCAATACACACATAATAAAAGTATATAAAATAAAATAATTATTTCTTCCATCTTTTCTTTTTGAACTGTATCTTAGCAAAAGACATGTTTTCTTCAAGTATTCCAGCTTATAAAAAATGAAACAATGAAGAGTTGCTATTTTACAGTCTCCAGGCTGGAATCACAGACAGCTCCCAGTGTCCCAAAAGTTCCTTTAATGAAGACAAAAAACCCCTACCTAGTAAGTGGTCTGGCGATTTACAAAAAAAAAAAAAAAAAAAAAAAAAAAAAAAGGAATCCAAGTCTGATTAAGTACCTAAATTTCAGTGCCAGTTAAAGAAATGCAAGAGAGAGGGGATCTTGTAACCAGCCACTCTGGGGAGAAATTGGCAGAATTCAGAAAGCAAGGGGCCACATCAACAAGCCCCAGGTCCCAGTGAAAGATCCTGTCCAGTAAAGCAGGTGGACAGCTCCTGAGAAATAACACAGGTGAGAGACTGTGTAAAAAACTACCAACACGACAAGATATATGGCTTCTGAGGAACACTTGAGGCTGTCTTGTCTTCGTGTGTGTGTGTGTGTGTGTGTGTGTGTGTGTGTGTGTGTGTGAACATGTACATATACACACATGAACCCACACCCATGCATACACACACATGTGCACCCTCAGACTCATATACATACATGCATTTGTAGACACGCACACACATATGTGCATGCGCCTCCATACAAGATGTTCTTATGTACATCCAAGTCCAGAGTGCAAGAGATGTCTTAAGAAATGCCAGGAGGGCTGGGCAGTGGTGGCACACGCCTTTAATCCCAGCACTTGGGAGGCAGAGGCAGGTGGATTTCTGAGTTCGAGGCCAGCCTGGTCTACAGAGTGAGTTCTGATTAGGCTCTGTAACTGGGCCGAGGAGAGCATCTGAGCCTAGCCCTGTGCTTGGAAGGAAGAAGATGCTTTCCCAACGCGTGTGAAGGAGTGAAATACTGGTTGTAAGCTCAGCTACTTGGACAGGAGGCTCCCCCACATACGAGGACCAGCTTTTGACACAGGTACTGGGGACCAAACACAGGTCTCGCTCACACAGTAAGGGTGTTATTGCCTGAGATATCTTTCTAGCTGCTACAGCAAGTTCTTAAACAATCTTCCCTTGGGGAATGAGCTTTGCTTTTTTTTTTTTTTTTTTTTTGAACTTTTAAAAAAATATTACACTTTGACATGGTTTGAAACTTTCGTGATAGAAACTGAATTATGAAAGTAATCACTAGCTGGGCAGTGGTGGCACACACCTTTAATCCCAGCACTTGGGAGGCAGAGGCAGGTAGATTTCTGAGTTTGAGGCCAGCCTGGTCTACAGAGTGAGTTCCCGGACATCCAGGGCTACACAGAGAAACCCTGTCTCAAACAAACAAACAAACAAACAAAAAAACAAAAACAAAAACAAAAAACAAAAAAAAACAAAAAAAAAGAAAGTAATCACTAGAATCACTAGAACACACCTCTCTCTCTCTAGAGCACACCTCTGTCTCTCTCTGTCTCTCTCTCTGTCTCTCTGTCTCTATCTCTCTCCTCTCTGTCTCTGTCTCTGTCTCTGTCTCTGTCTCTGTCTCTCTCTCTCTCTCTCTCTGTGTGTGTGTGTGTGTGTGTGTGTGTGTCTGTCTGTCTGTCTGTCTGTCTGTCTGTCTGTCTGTCTAGAAGTCTGAATCAGAGCCTGAATTTCTCAGCCATGGCCAAGCTCACCGGGTTTATTGCTTCCTATGACCTCGTAATGGAGTGTGGCTGCCTGGATGCTCGCTGTTCCCAGGTCCTGCCTGTCTCCCGTGTTCACTGAATTCAGGCGACACAGAAATGAGAAAACACCACGGCTGAGCTTCAGGTTGCTTCCGGACAATGGGCTCAGAGTAGAGATGGAGGGAACAACTTCCAGACTGGATATAGGAAGGCCTGTGGGACTGTGAGAAACGACCAATGGGCAGTTGCAACGGGCCTGCAGGAAAACCCACGGAAGCAGAGCTCAAGGTCTTTCCTTCTTTTAAGATTATGGCAACGGGGCTCAGGCAAGGCAAACTGTAGAATGGTTGGGTTACCAACAACAGGAAGTAGTGTTGGGGATTTAGGAATTTAGGGGTGGGGATTCGAGAACTCTAGTGTAGTGACAGTTTCGAGAGTTCTGGAATTTTGGATTCTTTTAAAAAATACTATAAGGATGCGCTTTCATTTTAATCCCAGGTGTAGGGATGTGCGGCTGCTTCTGACTGTCCACAGCAGCTGACTGTGATCTGTCTCACGCTTTAGCAGAAGCATGGTTTTGCTAGCTGCAGACTATGCATTGCATGCATTTCTATGATTGCATGATGTGCAGAATTCTGTGGGTTATAATGGTGGCCCTCGTCCGGCCAGGGTGAGGTGGACGTGGGGTTGTGCGTGCACCGCATGCCGCAGCCCGGTGGGTGGCGGGTGTTGAGCTGTGAGAAGCTGCAACACCCTGCTCCAGGGGTGGGGAAGGGCAGTCTGAGGTCCTCGGGGAGCCCGCAGGGCGGGGCTCGTGGGTCCCCAGGCTGCGTGGAGGCCGGGGACGACAGGTTCTCAGTCTTGGGCACTGCAGATGCCGCTGGATGCGAGGGAAGAGCTGAGAACAGGGTGGGGGCCCACGGGGCTGGATCTAGCCTGGAGCAGAAGGGAAAAGAGGGAAAGGCGAGCTCCGGCTGGTTCCCTTGGGGACGAGAGGCCTTGGTTTGCTCATCTTGGTTTGATGGAAACCGTGTCTGGAAGCGCAGAGAGGTTTCCATTGCTCCAGCACGCGGGATTCAGAGGAGAGGAGGCAGCCCATGGTTTTCAAGTGTTTATTGTTGGTGGAGAGTTGTGAGGAGTGAAAAGTAGAGGCTGGCCATGGCCACATGGAGAGAGGGGGGAAGGGAATGTGGAGAGAGGGGGGGCAAGGGAAGGAGAGGCAAGAGGAAGGGAGTAAGAGCGAGAGAGACAGAGGAGGGGGCAGGCAGCCCCTTTTATAATGGGTCCCTACCTGGCTGTTGCCAGGTAACTGTGGGGAGGTGCATACCTGGCTGTTGCTAGGTAACTATGGGGGGTGGAGTCCAGACAGAATACCAGGTGTTTGGAGCGTTGCCTATGTGACTGAATTATGCAGCTAGGGCCTCATGTCAGGAGCCTCGTGTCTGAGAGCATGGCAAATGGCCTTCTGTCCCTTCCAGAATTATATGGTGGGTCTCTGGGGTTTAAACCTAGCTCGACCAGAAAACAGGCTGCCTTTCATGGTCCCACAGAATTCTGGAACTTTTCAGAGGGTACATAAATGCTAGGACCCTAATAGGCAGGGTTTTTTTTTTTTTTTTTTTTTTTTTTTTTTTTTTTTTTATAATCATTCAGGGAGGTTGGTTGTACTTTGTTAGTAGCTGTGGTCATAGAAAAAAGAAAAGGAAAAAAAAAGTAGATTCTGGGATCTCTCTTGCTCACTTTCTTTTCTCAGTCCCTTTTCTTCCATGTAGTGATAGGGGATGAAACTAGGGGGACAAAAGGTGGGAAAAAGAACTCACAAATTAGCAAAGACCAGCTATATCTGAAGAACTTTCTTCCTAGAGCCTCTCTGCTTCTAGCTGGGAGGAGGAGGTGGGAAAAATCTGGGCTTCTTTTTGCCCTTTGAGGCATCTAAGGAACTACATACTTAGAGGCTGTGATACCTCAGACATGACTAGCTGGTCCACCAGATAGCTCTATGCTTCTTCCTGGGGGCTGGGAACTCTATGCACGACCCAGCAGCAACTCATGCTTTGGAGCTGGCCTACTGCGTTGACGGTCCTCCGTGGGAGCACCTCCAAGCTCTCTCTCAGTAGAGGCAGTATGTACAGTCAGCTCTGACAGAGGGAGGACTCACTGGGGACAGGGGGAAACACTTACTGGTAATGTTGAAGCCCCTGTTCCCTGTGGAGTGCTCAGTCTGGGACTCTACATGGGTCACATGGCCACTGCTGGTGATGGGAGAGGGGACCTAATTTCCTGAGAAGGTACCAAGCACCGGACCTCAGCAGTGGGTCCTTCTTTAATCACCAGGAAATCAAGCTGAGACTCCACATCACATCAATGTCATTAAATCCAGGGGGTTGCGGATCTCAGACCAGACCAGGATAAGCCAGACACAGTGGAGATGGTTGCCACAGTCTTTAGGATATTTGGGAGACAGGATGATCCCAGAGGGACTGGTGAAGTTGGAGAATCAGGAAACTGAGACGGAAGAGCAAAGGAAGTCAGGAGGTACCCGCCACATTTTGCAGGGGCCACTGAGGGCTGACACTGGAAACATTTTCTTAGTCTTCAGAGAAACAGAAAGAATGAACGACACCAGGGTGGGGCTGGACCGGCTGGGCTCAAGGCTGCAGGTGGGAGGCAGGCTGGGTTCCACGCTGGGCATAGCACTGAAGTGTCCCTTTGGCAAGAGCAGATACGGCAGAGTTGGTTTTCTGTTAGTCTCTCTCTCTCCTTTCAATATGCCACCCTAGGTAGCTTTCACTGCCTTGTTGTGAGGAAGAAATCGCCATTCAAGTCAACTTGAAGAAACACAGCCCCGGACCCTTCTCAGCTTGGTTTGTGGTAGCAGAAAAAGACATGGCTTAATAATATAGGGGTGACACTCTCCCAATAGAGAAGGATCCATATTTATCTCTTTTCCCCAAATGTCTTTGATAGGAAATGATTCACGCCAGGTCCCTAGGGACTCTAACCAGTTCAAACTACCGCTACACTCTGCTAGTGAGCACCATCTTTCAGAGGCCAAAGCCTTTGAAGAGCAGGGTGAAGGACCTGTGGCAGAGTCTGCTCACTTCCTGCCATCTCTCCCCACTATAATCCGAGGAGCCACTCTTCTGGAAGCCTTGGGCCATCCTCATGCCAATTCCCAACAGAGCCTGCAGGGAGCTTGAGGGAGAGCACTCATGGGAAATGCATGGGAAAGCGAGCCAGTGTACTAAGCCAACGTTTAGAAGGTAAATGACAAGATGGAGAGACAAAGGAATTGCAATAGCTGTGATGGGCTATGGGGAACATTTCATTATCGATGAGAACTCTTTCCATTACGCTAGGATTGTTCCCCAAGTCAAGCCAAGAGTGCACTCAGAAGATAAGCAGAATCACTGTGAAAATGTAGAGCACAGCATTAAAGAAAGCACCAAGAAAGACCCTAAGACCTCAACCCTGCTGAGGCTGTATGGAAGTTCATCGCACCTTGCCAACTCAAGCTGATGCAATCCTTTTGGAAGGGAGTGTATGATTTCTTATTAAGAGTTGCGGACCCTCAAAACACTCTTGGCTCATAATCTCTAGGAAATAATTCAAAAGAAAAGAAGGCACAGGAACAAAGATGTTGATGGTGACATAACTCTATCCCAGAGGAAAAATGTCAACCACCTATATGTCAGTCCAATAAAGGGAAGAAAATTACAGCCTTTAATGTGGTGTGGTGTGAAGGCTATCATTAAAGTGATAAATACGGCCCTGCAGAAAGAGTGCTAACTATCGTTTTAGGTAAAATACTGGGTCATAAAATTATACATGTACTCAGGATGATAGCTATTAAACTCTTGTTTATATATGGGTAAAGATCGGACAGGAGCCCCCCCAAATAACTGCATTAGGGTTGTAGCTTTCTGGGTGACGTCTTTCCAAATAAAATTACCTTTAATTTTTGTGGCTGTGATAATGGCACAGGCTCATTGTAAACAAACAGCACTATGGAGAGTTAAAACTGAACACAAGCCACTGTGAAGTCTCCCTTTAACACCGATAGTTACGCATGGTGTTAATGATATTGATACTCAGGGTTTAGAGAGGTGACTCAGTTGGTGAGCATGATCTCATGAAGACCCCCTAATCTCCAGCATCCCTGTGAAGAGCGTGCTGTGGCCGGTATGCATTTGTAATCCCAGCACTGGGGAGGTGAGAGAGAATATCTTCTGGGGCTTGCTGGCCACACAACATAGCCTAATCAGTGAGCTCCAGGTTCCGGGTAGAGACCCTACCTCAAATAGCAAGGAGGATGGCACTGAAAGAAAGATACTGAAGGTTGGCCTTTGATCTCTACACATATATGCGCATGTATATGAACACCCACCCACTTGTACACAACTACACAGGAGCAAGCATGCACATGCATCCCCAAGTATACACACTCCCACATACCCACACAAGTAACACGGATATTTGGATGAATATATTTGAGTTACTGGTACATGCCTTTAGTCCCAGCACTTGGGAAGCAGAGGCAGGCAGACTTCTGAGTTTGGAGCTAGCCTGGTACTCACACAGTGAGTTCCAGGATAACCAGGGTTATACAGAGAAACCTTGTCTCAAAAACAAACGAAATTTTAAAAAAAGAAGAGAAAAAGAAAAGCATGTTTGCTAAACTTAAAAGAAAAGGAACATACAGGAAGTATGGACCCCAGTTTCATGCTGGTTCTACCTGCCCCGCCCACGGTCTTTTCTGAAGGAAGTATTTCCTTTCCCAGCCACTGCTGGAAGCTCTCCTATTCAATTCAGCAGCAACAACAAAAAAGATCTGGATTTAGCCAGTTTACCCTTGCATTATTGCTTATAGAAAGAACTGAGTCAAGGGGAGAGAAGGATGTAGAACCACTTTCAGGGAGTGCAACATAAAGTTGACTGTAGTAATTAATATATATTATTAAGCATTTACTAAGTATCGGCACTGTAATAAGTATTTGCATTACAGACTCAGTTTAAATATCACAGCCACACCACAGGGCTGATACTGCCATCTACCTCATTTAAAAATTAAGACACTGAGACACAGAGAATGGTTTGCCAAGGTCACCACAGCTTGTGAACGGCAGTGCCAAATTTCAGTCTAAGCATCCTGCCTCCAGGAAGAAAGCTCAGCTACCCCTTCACATTGTCTCCCAGCAGGAAGCAAGGAGTGTCCATGGAGGTCTGAGGCTGCAAGTGGAGCCCTTGGGGAAGCTCCTCATATCTGCAGGAGCTCTACCCGTGCACCCTGGCATGACGACAGCACTAAATCAGGTGCAGTAGTGATGTCCGCACACAGCCATGCTGGCTCCATATTTGAGTGACTACAGATAGAGCATCATACAAATGATATCCAAAGATGAGGACCTTCAAGACAGACAGGAGACAACCTGGGATACAGTCTAAGAGGGACTGAAGACAGAGACACCGTGATTTCTAATGAAAGATGAGCCGGGACACAGGAAACACGTGTGTGCATAGATTTGATATAAGAATTTAATTCCTGGCACTCCAACCCTGCACACTCATGTGGGCATCACTGCTCCAGCATGGCCACACCCATCCAGCATCGGCATGCTGGGATTGCCACGCCAGCACTCGAAGCGTTTGTCTTTCTATGCCCAGGAACCATTTGCCTTGTCTTCTCCAAGGCGCTGGGAAGTGAGCATGCCAGATACGCGGTCAACCACTGAGCTAAATCGCTTGGCCCTCAGGGTATCGTCTGGGAGCCTGGGTGAGGTTACACACGACACCTTGGCTTCTCAGACTAATCATCTTGTCACTTGGTCAGCACATTATAGACTCGCCCTCTTCACCCTAACACATGACCCCCTAGAAGATACCTCTGAGAGCAGAAATCTTGCCTGCTTTGATCCTTTTGAGTTTCTAATGGAGCTCATAGCATCTGGCACACAGTAGGTTCTTAATTAATGCTTACTGAACAAATCAATAAGCCTCATACAAGCCACTCCATTCCAAGACTCAGGCAATTGACCAACTTCTGTAGAACTAGACGGACACTTGAGTCAACTCGGGATCCTATGGGAAACACTGTAGAGTCACCCTCCAGGCATTTTTCTGAGCCCCGGCACAGACGTGGACTTAGATGATGTAGGGTGTGATCCATCCAAACTGTTAGAACCAAGGTGACAGGAAGCTGCTCTCAGATAACAAAGGTTTCAAGGAACAGAGTATTCATATGAATGTCATAAAATGCTACTTGGAGGTTGTTTTATTTTCCTCTGTAGCAAAGACTAATTAAAATGAAGAATTCAAGTAACAGAAAGTTGTGGTTCATAAAAAATAAAATGTCAGCAAGGAACAAATACAGTAATGAATCTGGATAACTGCTATGAAGGTATTATAAAATATAACTAAAGGTATTTTAAAATATTTATGTATTTAAAAATGTTAACTATAATTAGTAGTAGAATATGAAGTAACTTATCTTCAAAATTACTGAAAGGGGAGAAAGCGAAACAGTCAATTTAGAAAGAAAATGCAATTTAGAAAGAAAATTAACAGTAGAATTCAAAGGGAAAAACTGTGGATGAGGACATGCGAAGTAGGATGCTTTAAAAGAAGTCAGAATGTAATTTATCATAACAAATGTGTCCAGGCTTACCTGCTAGTAAAACAAGTCCCACAAATTCAGTGAGAAGTGCTGCCTTGAAAATAAAATGGAGAGTGATATAGGAAGATATCTGAAGTTGACATGTCATTTGTATGCATGTGTACCTGCATATAACACATATACCACACAAACACCCCCATACACAAATATTCATATATGTGTATGCACACAATGCACACACACACCACATACACCCATACACCATATGCACATACTATGTGCACATACACACCACACATCTACCTTACACACATTCATCAATATGTACACATACACATGTACACATACACACACATATGTACATACACTTGGACATACACCACACACAAACACACACACACACACATACACACACACACACACACACACACACACACACAGCTTCAAATTTAACATTCAACTCTTGGATGTTATGTTACTCCTGTCTCTTGATCCTTCTTTAAGGTCAAGAGCTTTCTGTAGAGCTCCCAAGATACTTCTTGCACTCTGAAAGAGCCAGGGTTGATTAACTGGCTCTGTTGGGAGCAAGAAGGTGGCCTTTCAGAGCTCAGGCTTTCAGCTCTAGCAATGACCCAGACCTGTCCCAGGGAGGACAGGCAAAGGAAGCCCACAGGGCTCTCCTTTCCTGCTCTGGAATAGCACACACAGGTCACATTATCATGGTCTATCAGCGAATGGGAGGAGCTGGTTTCTCTGTGTCCCAAATGAAGAACTCCAACAAGGGGTGTCGTCTCACCACCACCATCAGCTTAGAAGAGGGAAGAGATTGAGAGCCTTCAATGCACAAGGGGTAGCAGGTTGAGTTTGAGAATCTTGACGTTGATCAAAGCTTTAGGTCGGAGAGCTCTCATGTGACTCAGACTGGAGAAATAATGATGGTGGAAAGCTCAATGCATTAACAACTGCATGTGTAATCACTGTACATGATGGGAATCTAATATTGATCTTGAGTGGGAAATACAAGTGTCTTGCTGGAAAACTCACCATGTTTTCCTTTTGGGGTCCTTATGCTAGAGCTTCAGTTTTCAAAATGCCAATCAAAATGACAAGCTAATAAAGCCACGGTTGCATTCACTAATCCTGACAAAGAATTAAAGGCCAAAGATGATACTTACTGCATGGATGGGTAGATTCCAGAATGAAGACACACCAGTCACAATTTTATGTGCCCCAAGGCACCCATACAGATACAAGAAAATATCTAAATCTGAGGAACTCTGCCACCCAAAATAATAAAAATGAGGAAGATCAAAAAAAATGATAGACATATATGGCTTTTTTTTTTTTTTTTTTTGGATTTGGTTTTTTCGAGACAGGGTTTCTCTGTGTAGCCCTGGCTGTCCTGGAACTCACTCTGTAGACCAGGCTGGCCTCGAACTCAGAAATCTGCCTGCCTCTGCCTCCCAAGTGCTGGAATTACAGGCGTGCCACCAATGCCCGGCACTACTCTGTGGCCTTTAAACTTGGAACATGAACTTTTTTATTTGTTTGAAACAGGGTCTCAAGTATGCCAAACTGGCTTTGAACTCTCTACACAGCCAAGGATGCCCTTGTAATCTTCCATCCTGTACAGGGAGATATGTGCTACGTACCATGTCAGGTTTCATTTGTTTCTCATACTCTCTCTCTCTCTCTCTCTCTCTCTCTCTCTCTCTCTCTCACACACACACACACACACACACACACACGCACACGCACACGCACACGCACACGCACACGCACACAGCCTTGCTTTGTAGACCTACCTGGTCTAGTACTTCCTGTGCAGCCCAGGTTTGACTGAAACACCCAGCGACCCCCTTGCCTCAGTCTGCCAGTGCCTCACACAACCTTGTGCCTCTGAAGCATGTATGACCTTTCTTGTTGCTCACGGAACATTGAAAACATGGACCTTATATTAGGTTGCAAGGCTATCTAAACAAATTCAGATGAAGACCGAAAGCGGTTGTTCTGTTTGCAAGCGTGCAAATGTCACAGGGCTTAGGAGGCGGTGCACCCTTGGGCTGTGAAGCCATCTGTAGGACACTGGGTAGCATTCAGCAGGTGCTTCGTTGTCACTCAGTCCAAATCCAAACTCAAGTTAAATGGAAGCAAGTCAGTCAGGCATAGCACTGCAAAGAGCAGTCTCACGACACTTACCTCTGTTCTCTGAAAAAGTCATGAAATAAACCACGAGAGAATCAAGATCAAGAAAAATGCCTAATTTCTTGAAACCTTCAAATAGGTTTCTGAGTTCTAAGGAGAAAGAATTGAGCAGTCAACTGGATTGATGTGGCCATCCCAAAGTTGAAGGGAGGGGACAGTTTCTTACTCTTACCCATGATTGAATAATAAATAAATAAAAGCCAAAATCAGTATTTACACTGAGAGAGTTACAAAGAGACTAATTAAACGGGATTATGAAGAGAAGGGAGAATAAATTCAGAAGTGGAAAAAGAAGAAAAAATAGTTTGGCTTCTGAAGAGTCAAATAGAAAAATTTCTGGTTGATCTACTAAAAAAATATAGAGTATAATCTATAAGGTATATGGATCCATAAACATACACACACACACACACACACACACACACATAAACACAAACACACATTGTACTGGCTGGTTTTGTGTGTCAACTTGACACAGGCTGGAGTTATCACAGAGAAAGAAGCGTCAGTTGGGGATGTGCCTCCATGAAATCCAGCTGTGGGGCATTTTCTCAATTAGTGATCAAGGGCCCCTTGTGAGTGGTGCCATCTCTGGGCTGGTGCTCCTGGGTTCTATAAGAGAGTGGGCTGAGCAAGCCAGGGGAAGCAAGCTAGGAAGAAACATCCCTCCATGGCCTCTGTATCAGCTCCTGCTTCCTGACCTGCTTGAGTTTTAGTCCTAACCTCCTTTGGTGATAAACAACAATTTAGAACTGTAAGCTGAATAAACCCTTTCTTCCCCAACTTGTTTCTTGGTCATGATATTTGTGCAGGAATAGTAAACCCTGACTAAGACACACATACATGCATTTATACATAGAAAATGAAAGAGGAGACACTAATAAAATTAAGTTGATAATCTAATCATAAAAGACAGTATGTGACATATTTATAAACACTGTGACCTGATGGAGAACTTCTCAGGCAAATTTGAATTATCAAAATGAATATGAAGGGAAAATCTAAAGGACTTGGGAAACTGGTTAGTGGGTGGGACAATTTCAAGGCCAGCACTTAGCTTTACAGTGTCAGACACATTAGTAATATCCAAGCAATTTAAATTCATCCTGATAAAAGTTTTTCATGAAAATGTAGGAATGATGCTCATATTTGCCACACATGCCTCACACATGCCAGATGCAACACACACACACACACAGAAACAATACTCCAGCTTAGAGAGAGGTGACATTGCTAAGGCTTTAATTATCCTATATCATGGTATAAATCGAACCCAATTCCAGGTAAGATCCAGGCCAATTTTTTATTTTGAAACATAAAATTGTGTCCCCCCGTGAGAACAGATCAAAGTAGCCAAGCTCTTTTTGAGACTAGCATTGGTGGCAGATGAAGTGCTAGTTGACATTCCAAGAGTGTCATTACCTCATGAGTTTCCTTGGCAGCAACCCCTGAGGACAGAAACATTAAGAATAACGCCATTATACAGACACATAAATCAAGGCTAACAACTCATGTAGCTTGCTCATAGTCACACAGCCTTCAGTGATGGGGCTGGGACAATGAACTCTGTCAGACTAGTGTTCAGTAAGGATATCTGATTCCTCCCAGTGTTGGGAAGTCTCACCAAGGTAGATACTGAATTTAATGTATTAACACTTGTTATAAAGCCACAATTAAAAAAATTGTATAAGTTGATTACAAAGGAAAGATCAACGTAACTGAATAAAGAAAGCCCACAGGAGCATGCAGCTAGTAGGGGGTTTCAGGTAGACAAGATAACAAGCTAAAGGCTATCAAGTTGTTGAAAAAATAGGTACATAACTGTTTCACAGAAATACTAGAAGAAATACTAGAAGAAAATATTAGTAGACCCCCGCTTGCAGATGGGGGTGTTATCCCAAGAGTCCTGAAAAAGTTGAAGGCAGAGGGGGCGTGGCTGTGTCCATTTAGAGGCACATAAGATAAAGAAGATTTGTGTAATTTCTGAGATGGGAGAGTAATTTCTGAGCCTTATTCTAAAGTCACAAATCATAAGAAACTATTATTACTTCATACTGAAGAAATGGAAAATGTATTTCAAAAAATGACCATAAACAAAAACTAAATGGTGAGGGAACAAATGGAGAAAAAAAAAACCCATGTGTTCAGGTTTTGCTCTTTTGTTATCTATTGTAATGTTAATTGAAGGGGTGGCAAGACCTGGTTGTTCCAGAGACTAGAAAGTCCACATGTACACCTTGGCCCCAGTCATTAATGATTGGTGAATAAAAATGTTAACAGCCAATAGCTGGGCAGAAGAGACATAGGTGGGGTTTAGGTTTCCTAGGCTTGTGGGTCGGAGAGGGAGCAATAAGAGAGAAGGTGAAGGAGGAGGAAGAAGATGACGTCATGAGTTAGGGGTCAAGAGAACATGGCCCTGAGGGCTGGCCAATTTGAGTTAAGAGCAGTCCAGATAAAACCTGGTAAATAGTAACTTGTGGTTATAGATAGGAAAGTAGATTCTAACAGTACAGAGGGTAGGCAGCTGCCCGGCTTTTGTACTGTTTAAGGCTTATTGTAAATATAAATGTTGTGTGTGCTTTTTATTCAAGAACTAAATGATCTAAGGTGGGGTAGAAACCCCAGGTCGGGATTAAATAATTTCTACATCTATGTGCGCCATCGCAACTAAATGCTTGCTCCACTTCACATACGAAGAACTGCAAGTCAACAGAACAGTCAACGGTCAACTGCAAGTCAAGCAAAGAGATTCGAATTGGAAATACTGGCCAAGGAAATTAAAAAGGCAATTCACAAAAGAATAAAATCGGTAAATGAAGAGGTAGAAAAACAGACATTATAATAGAAAAGAAAAATGCACAGTTCTAGTTATTGTACCAACATACAAGAACATAGCATGGAGCTCTTAAAAAAAAAAAAAAAGACAGTCTGGCCAGGCTGAGGTATGCAGCTAAGAGAGATGGAGAAACAGAGGCAATTCACACATAGGGAAAAGGCTCCCAGAACGAGGAATATCTTAGTTCTTTGAGACAGTCTCATGTAGAGCAGCTGGCTTCAAATCGAGTATTTCCAGGGGCATTGCCTGGACTTTCTGATTTTACTGCTTCTGCCCCCTTGAGTTACAAATCTGCACCGTCATGTATCGTATGACAGGCTGGGGAATTGAACCCAGACTGTCAGTCACACACGTTAGGCTATTGTCCTTTTTAGCGATATTTCCAGGCCCTAGAGATGATTTTTTTTTTTTTTGTGGTGCTAAAGGTATTTGAAGGTCTTGAAACCATAAGTCTAAATGTGGCTCTCTTAAAGCTTTACTTAAAATTTAATTACATACGTGTGGGTATGCACACGCAGGTGTTCCCAAAGTCCAGAGTGACGTTGGACTGCTTGGATCTGGAGTTACAGGTGGTCATGGGCCTCTTGGTGTGGATGCTGGTAACTGAAATTCAGTCCTCCACAAGAACAGATGCAATCTGAACTGCTGAGCCATCTCTCTAGCCCCAGATCTTTCTCCTTGATGTGTAATTGGTCCTGGTGTTTTGATGGGAGAAATGCTGGATCACCTCTTGCAAAAGGAGGAAAGTGAGAGCAATATGGGTTTTGCTGTATTTAGAGCCAAAAGTTGAGTGTGTGGTCTGGGATGCAGAGGGCAAGATCGTTCTCAAGGGCGCTGTGAGGGCTGGGTTAGCAGAGAATGCTCGCAGCAGCTTCCACAGCCTAGTGGAGAACAGACTGGAGGACACAGATGGATTGCTGGGCACCATTGCAGGCCTGATGGAAATAGGTAACCATGAACTTACAGCAATGTTAGTTTGCTTCCTTGGGTGATTTTCTCTAGCAATGCTCACCAGGGTGCAAGCAGCCCAATCAGAACCTTCTTGCTTCATTGTGCATCTCCAGATCTGCAAACTGAGGCAGCAGTGTTGACTAATAGCATGGCAGAGCTGCAAGCAGAAAGCAGAAGTCTCACAAATGCTCTTTTGTTTCTTTTGATATATCGGTATGTGTGTGTGTGTGTGTGTGTGTGTGTGCGTGTGCATGTGTGTGCAGGATATATTTATATATATACAAATATTTTCGAGACAGGGTTTCTCTGTATAGCCCTGGCTATCCTGGAACTCACTATCCAGGCTGGCCTCAAACTCAGAAATCCGCCTGCTTCTGCCTCACAGGTGTGTGTTCCATTTCTAAAGAGAAAGTCTTATTTATCCTAGGCCTTGAACACACTGTGTAGCTAAGGGTGATCTTGAACTGATCCTCCTCATTAGTGCCAAGATTACTCCAGCCAGGCCAGGTTGATGTGGTGCTGCAGATCAAACCCAGCTTACATATGCTAGTCAAGCACTCTACCAACTAGGAAACATCCCCAATAGTCAGTGGATGCTAATTTCTTCCTCCAGTTTTCTTGATGTCATCTCTGGGGTCAGAACATTCTTTTTTTTTTTTTTTTTTTTTTTTTTTTTTTTGTATTTGTTTTTTTCAAGACAGGGTTTCTCTGTGTAGCCCTGGCTATCCTGGAACTCACTCTGTAGACCAGGCTGGCCTCGAACTCAGAAATCCACCTGCCTCTGCCTCCCAAGTGCTGGGATTACAGGCGTGCGCAACCACCGCTTGGCACAACGTTCTTAAAGTTATCATCCAACTTCATCACTTTCAAACAAGCTGTGTGAGACTCTCCAGGGATACTGGCCCCCTGGCAGGGTTTGAAGGAAGACCAACTTCAGCCTTGGTTCTCCTGAGGACCCCAGGAGGCACACTGCAAGTGGAAGCTTCCCAGAGTACTGGCCATTTAAGAGTGCGTCCCATCAGTTCAGTTGACATGATCTTACCCTAAAGTCACAAACTGGACTCAAGGTCTTCCATCTAGTTGTTCTCCGCCCAAGCCTTCCTGCTTGGCTAAGCAGGGTTTGAACTGTGGCTTCCTGGCGGTCTTGGCAGCTACCCAAGACTGTACAATGTGTTATAGCTGGATGAGAAGTGCTTTAACAGACACAAGACAAAACGCACTATAGTGTGAATGCGTGCATGTTCCTCTCTGTGCTAAGAACCAGAAGAGTGTTTCTGTTAGAGTTCACATGTACTGTTAGGTTAAACACACAATACGCCATATATTATAAATGCAATTAGAAAAATCTTAATCATATGTGAATGTCTTTATTCTACAACACTGTGTTTCATTACTTTGTTATATTTTCACATGCAATTCTCAGAGAAAACTGTACCATGCATTATAGCTGGAAGAAAAGTACCTTAACATAGATGCTACAGAAAACACAGTATGTGGATGCATGTGTTCCCTCTGTGCTAATAACCTGAAGAGTGTTTCTGTTAGAGTTCACATGTACTGTTGGTTTCAACACACTAGGCATTAAAAGAGGTTGTTTAGACGAAAACAAGAATGTTTCACATAATAAACATGTTCTATATGCGATTAGGAAGATCATAATCGTATGTGATTTTCTTTACTGTACAACACTGTACTTCATTACCATATTGTATTTTCACATGCATTTCTCAGAGAAAACTGTACCATGTGTTACAGCTGCAAGGAAAGTGCTTTAACTTATGTGCAACACAAAATACACTATAATGTGAATGCGTGTGTGTTCCTCTCTATGTTCATAACCAGAAGAGTGTTTCTGTTAGAGTTCACATGGACTGTTGGTTTAAACATACTAGACATTAAAAGAGGTTGTTTAGAAGAAAATACTGTTTTGCATAATAAATGCCATGTTCTACATGCGATTAGGAAGTTATTATTCGTATGTGATTGCCTTTACTGTGTAACACTGTATTTTATTGCTATATTGTATTTTCACATGCATTTATTATCTTTTTCTATATTCTTTGTTTACATTCCAAATGATTTTCCATTTCCCGGTTCCCCCCTCCCCATAAGTCCCATAAGCCCTCTCCCTTCCGCCTGTTCCCCTTCACATGCATTTCTAAGAGAAAACTGTACAAGGTGTTAATAGCTACAAGGAAAGTGCTTTAACTTACGTGCAACACAAAACACACTATAACGTCAATGCGTGTGTTTTCCTCTCTGTGCTCATAACCAGGAGAGTGTTTCTATTACAGTTCACATGCAGTGTGAGTTTTAACACTGTTGTCTGATGGGGCCAGCAGCATGCCTGAGCTGTCACAGGGCCTGGTGGCTGGGAGCCGCGGGCAGGTGCCCAGGTGCCCCATCAGGGCTCTTCCAGCTGGGAGCAGCTGCTGCGTGGCCTTGTGAGGCATGGACAGGTGTCAGGAACAGGTGGTTGAAAGGGATGTAATGGGCCACCAGATGGGGCCATGCGATCTGGCTTTGTTGCCTGCTTAGGGACAAAATTAGAAAACTAAAGGCACAAACCTGAACTTGGCCCTGGCCTTGAGCTCCACCCAGGGTGCTATCTGCTGAGATAGAGAAGCTGGGCTTGCAGGTTGGTTGTTTATCTGAATAGTCCCAGGCTGACACCAGAGACCTTTGCACAGAGCCACCGCACAGAGCTCCCCTGAGTGTGTTCTGCTTCGGCTGGATCTGCCAACCGTGTATGTTCAACACTGATCTTTCCTTCATCGGCGTGGCCTGTGAGATTCCTGATGGTCCACACTCTCCAGGGGCTGATGGCAAATGGGATGATGGGTAAGAGGTTACAGAAGCAGCACCTGGGTGGGGACTGCCAGACCCCGACCCCAGCCGACCAGCAGGACATAAAGGAGAAACCAGGGTCTGGGAAGGACGGACAAAGGGCGGAGTGGTGTGGGAGAGGTGCCTATCAGGAATGGGGGTGTAGGTGGGTGGTGGCTGGGAGTTGTAGGAAGTGGGCTGTCAAAGGCCCTGGAACACTCCTGTCCTAGGCAGTGACACCTTTCAGAAGCCTGGCAGACACTGGACATGTGGTAAGCAGAGGGAGGGTGGCCATGCAGGTGGGTCCCTATGGATGGGCTAGATGGGAAATCCATGGGGTTCTGGGAGGCAAGAGACCAAAGGGCGACCCTGAGCCCAAGTCTGCAGCCTTTACTCCCACCCAGCTGAGCTGGCTTCAGCCTGCTGCCCTCCCCGTCTGTCCCTGGAGAGGTCAGAAGCTTCCCAAGGGAGGGGAACAGGGCTCAGTACACAGCAGGCCCCAACCTGCACAGGATCAATACTTGAGTCCTGATTTATTCTAAGTGGAAAGTGGCCACCCAAGCTTTACTGCCCATCTCTAGACCTAGAGGACACCAAGCCAGCAATTCTGTCATTTCCCGTGCACACAGGTGGCATCCTGAGCCCTGGAAAGGTTCCGGTTCTCTGCCTGACCTTCCTGTGATCTCTCTCCACTGGTGACCATCAGAATGTCAGAGCACATTCTCTACTGGAGTCAGAGTTCCCACCCAACTGGGATCAGGAACCACCCCAGCCGATGACAGCAGGTCCTAGGTCTCCGGATGCCGCTCCTGGGAGGGACAGGCACCAACAGGCCAACTCTGGGCAAAAATGCCAGCCTAAGGGCAGAACCCCTCCTCCTCTCCGAGCTCAGGTGGCCCTTTGGCCTCTGCCCACCACCCTATCCCTGGATCTCCCATCCAGCCCATCCTTAGGGACCGACTTGCATGGCCACCCCTGCTCTGCTTGCCACACGTTCAGTGTTTGCACACCTGTCCCTCACTATATTCTGCAACAGGAGACTCTGGCCACGCCCACAGCACAGGAGGGACAGTACCCAATGCTGGCTGAGCGCACACCTAGGATCTACCTCACACCCAGCAACCATGTATTGTACTTTTGCTGAACAGGTTTCCTTCCCACCGTAGGTGTCCTGAAGTGAACCTACAACGCAAGCCCATGATGTCTCAGGATCACTGAGAAGGCCAGCCAAGTATTTTAGATTTATTTTTAATAAAAAAATTTTCCCACACGTGCTCCCACACACCCAGGGAATCCCCGTAACTGGCTGCTGATTTCCGCTCGGTGGATGCACCTGCTGCAGCCCAGAGCCATTTCCAGTGCCCCAGGCAGAACACAGTAGCCACGCAGGGCGTGTCCGGAGACTTGAGTTCCTTCTGGCTTTGAGGGTTAACAGAGAATAACAGGGCGCTGGAGAGAGGGGTCTCAAAGACCCCGCCCACTGAGCGTCCACACATCTGAGTGCCTGGCACTGCTGCCTGCAGGTCACCACACCTGGCACAGCCGGATCACTTCCTTCAAGGCTTTCAGCCTCTCCATACTCTTGTCCTTCACAGCCATGGCCAGGAGAACGGCTCTGTTTCCTGCTTCTTGTGACACAAATGCTACCAGGTTCTTTGCAAAGACATGGATGAGAGGCTGGGGAGGGAGGGAAAGAAGACAGGGCCATGACCACAGGAAATCTCATTTATTTTAAAGACAGGTTGTCCGCTGGGCAGTGGTGGTATACACGTATAATCCCAGCACTCTGGGAGGCAGAGGCAGGCGGATTTCTGAGTTCGAGGCCAGCCTGGTCTACAGAGTGAGTTCCAGGACAGCCAGGGCTATACAGAGGAACCCTGTCTCGAAAAAACCAAATCCAAAAAAAAACCAAAAAACCAAAAAAAAAAAAAAAAAAAAAAAAAAAAAAAAAAAAATTAAAGACAGGTTGTCATTTCCTATAGTATCACGGAACTCATATAGCCCAGGTTGGCCTTGAACTCATGGCAATCCCCCTGCTTCAGCCTCCTGAGTGCTGGGACTCCAGACATGTGCTATCACATCCAGTTTTTTGTTTGTTTGTTTGTTTTTTCGAGACAGGGTTTCTCTGTGTAGCCCTGGTTGTCCTGGAACTCACCCTGTAGACCAGGCTGGCCTCGAACTCAGAAATCCACCTGCCTCTGCCTCCCAGAGTGCTGGGATTACAGGCTTGTGCCACCACCATCTGGCTTTGTTCTTTTTTTTAATGAGTGTGCGCATGTGCGTCTATGACGAGGCCTAAGGACAACCTCAGAAACCATCCTCAGAACACCAATGATCTTCTCTGAGTCAGGATCTTTTATTGACCTGTAAGTCACATCACTAATTAGACCAGCCAGCCTGACCAGCCCCAGGATCCTGCTGTCCCTTCCTTCCGGGAATGTACGCAGTCGCAGAGTTTTTGTCTTTGTTTTCTGAGACAGGGTCTCTCTACGCAGCCCTCACTAGAACTTGGTATGTAGATGAGACCGGCCTGTGCCGGCCTCCCCAGTGCTGGGAGGAAAGGCCGGCTGCACCAAGCCCTGCACTTAATGTTTTATGTGAGCTCTGAGGATCCGACTCAGGCTGTGCTTGCAAGGACTTTACAAACTCAGCTACTTCCTCAGGTGCCACTGCTTAGATTCATTCATTCATTCATTCGTCTTTGTAGAGACAAGAGCCTACTATGCACTGATTTATTAACTTGTTGAGGTAAAGAGCTCACTGGGTAGCTCTGATCTGGAACCTGCTATGTAGATTAGGTCTACCTTAATCATCTCCCAAGTGCCAAGATCAAATGTGCACATGACTATATTAGTGTCCACTACACATACACACACACACACACACACACATATATGAGAGTACAACTTGTGGCAGTCAGCTTTCTCTGTCCACTGTGGGATTATGGGACTGAACTCAGAATATCAAGCTTGCATACCTTTTAACCCCTGAGCCATCGCAATGCTCCCTGCCTTTTTTTTTTTTTTTTTTTTTGGATTTGGTTTTTTCGAGACAGGGTTTCTCTGTGTAGCCCTGGCTGTCCTGGAACTCCCTCTGTAGACAAGGCTGGCCTCGACTCAGAAATCCGCCTGCCTCTGCCTCCTAGAGTGCTGGGATTACAGGCGTGCGCCACCACCGCCCGGCTGCTCCCTGCCTTTTTAATAGAGGGTGTCGTGTAGCTCAAGCTAGACTTACGGGAATGAAACTGAACCCTGATCCTCCTGGTTCCACCTCCCAAGTGCTGGGACTACAGCAGCCAGCATGTCACCATAACCAGTAGTTTATTTCTTCTTCCTCTTCCTCCTCCCCCTCCCCTGCACCTTTTTATGCAGGGAGAGCAGGATCTATGCCTAGCTTTTTATGCAGGGAGAGCAGGATCTATGCCTAGCCCGCCTCATGCTCACACAGCTCAGTCTGATCACCAACTTGTAGCGATTTTTCTACTACACCTCCCTCTGACAGGATTACAAGAGTGTATAGTCACACTCAGGTCAAACACTGTATTTTCCTAATACAGCTTCCTTAAGGAACCCAGACCAGCATCTCACGATTTCCCCTAAATCACCTAAGCTAAGGCAGCAGTGATTCAGAACACCAAGAGGAATGCATAATGCAGACATAGCGAACTGCCCATGAGGCATCACTTTTTCCCTGGTGCCTCTGCCCGCCGTCTCTCATACCCGTAATCGAGACAGACATGCCGGCAATAGGGACTGCTGTCAAGACTCAAGAAGCAGACATAAACATAAAGCCACCATGACAGGGTCAATCTGAGGAGACGGCTGCGTCATAACAATCAATACCTCCGAGTGTGAGGTAAAATGCTGACACGCCGGGGGGAAAAGTATCACTAGGGCCAGCCAGGACACCCTCAGTCCAGAAAGATGCTGGAAAATGCTCACTGTGCACACCTTGGGTGCATATGGACAAATGGCACCAGAAAGAAAGATTCCCTCAACTCCATTACCTCGTCCTGTCCGAGGAGGACTTTTGTGGTGAGCACTGGCTTGCTGATGTCATTGGTCACAGTGCTGGGCTCCAAGGAGACTAGCGTGCCCATCTTCCCGAATTGGGTCACCACAACCAGAATGTGGCTGCTGAAGGCCGTGCAGACCACCTGGGTGGGCACACCACATACCACTTCTGTCTTCTGTTTGGATACTACCAGTGGTTTGTCTTCCATGGCTCCGTTCTTCAGTGGAAGCTTTAGTTTAAAGAGAAAAGAAAAAAGGGACGGAGCAATCAGTCACATACAACCCAGAGCTCCAAAGCAGAAACCTCAAGCAACCCATTTCCAGCTGCAAGGCGGTGGTGGCACACATCTGTCATGCCAACACAAGGGAGGATCCCGAGTTCGAGGCCAGCCTGGGCTACACGGGGGAGACCCTATTATCACTACCACGGCCCAACTCAAAAGCGAGTGTGCATATGCTCATGCATGCTTTTGTTGGTGTCTTTGTCCCGCCACGCTGCTTGTGACTACGGCCATTCCCGCGATCAGCGGTCTTCCACTTCTAGATACTGCGGATGAGAGAAACCCGCCCAGCTCACCCGGGAACCCGGACCGTGCAGGACTGGAGATGGCTGGATCACTACTGAGGGCCCAAAATCCTCAGCAACCAGCGCTCAGCACACAAAATACACCAGAGAGCGGTCTCAGCGAGCAACTCAGCCCGCCGGCGGGAGCTTCCGCTTCCGGTCCGTTGGATCTAAGGTCCGTAGGCCGCTGCAGTGCCAGAGCCTTAGGTTCCGCGCTGCAAAGGAGCCCTCTAGGCGTTAAAGGGACAGTGCGCCTCTCGGAGCTTCAGGATCTGGTAGGCGGTGCTTGAGTCCCAGTGTGTGGGGGCTTTGTGTCCTAGCTGTGGACTGGGATGGCAATAAGAATTAATATTCACTTGGTGTGTACCTGGCTTTGGCTAAGGCACACTTTTGGACCAGGATAACCTCTAACGCACAGGGATTGGGCTGCCCCTTCCTCCCGAGTTCTGGGATTCTCCTCCTCCTCCTCCTCCTCCTCCTCCTCCTCCTCTTCTTCCTTCTCCTCCTCCTCCTCCTCCTCCTCCTCCTCCTCCTCCTCCTCCTCCTCTTCTTCCTTCTCCTCCTCCTCCTCCTCCTCCTCCTCCTCCTCTTCTTCCTTCTCCTCCTCCTCCTCCTCCTCCTCCTCCTCTTCTTCCTTCTCCTCCTCCTCCTCCTCCTCCTCCTCCTCCTCCTCTTCTTCCTTCTCCTCCTCCTCCTCCTCCTTCTCCTCCCTTTCCCCCTCCCCCTCCCCTTCTCCCTCCTCCCCCTTTCTCTCCCCTTCCCCTTCCCCCCTCCCCCTTTTCCCCTCCCCTCCCCCTCCCCCTCCCAAGGCTGATCAAGGACATTTTTGAACTCCTGATTCTCCTCCTACCTTCTAAGTGCAGGGATGACAGGAATGCACCACACACATGTTTTTTTGTTTTTTGTTTTTGGTATGGGGATAACAACCGGGAGTTAGTAACCTAAGTGAGCATTGGTCAACTGAACTAAATCTCAACCCTCATTTCAATTTTTTTCTCCTTCCCTCTTATTTTCATTTTCTTCCTTTTGGGTATTGAGGGACAAATCTCATTTACAGTAGTTACTGCTCACCTTGCAGAATACTTAAAAGAATTAAACGGTATTCATTTGTGTTTTTCTAATTATTTATTTGCATGAGTATTTTGCCTTCCTGTATGTGGTACCATGTGCATGCAGTACCCACAGAGGCCAGAAGAGGGCGCTGGTTTCCTAGACTGGAGTTATGGACAGTTATGGGCTGTCGTAGGTGACGAGACCGGAACCTGGTCCTCAGCAAGTGCTCTGAACGGTGAGCCATTAAATTAAAACCTTTTCAATCCTTAAAAGTAGAGACTATAAATTGAGCGTATCCCCCCCCCCATTCCCCCTACCTGCCCTTTTCTCCTCTCCTATCCTGTTTGGTCTCTTTATTTTCTTAGACACACACACACACAAACACACGGACACACACACACACACACACAGAGTTCAGTGCAACTATGTAAAATCTAGGACCCACCAGTCAGAGAAAACATGCAGTATCTGTCTTTCTGAGACTGACATGATCTGTTTAACACGATTATCTTCAGTTTCATCTATTTTTCAAGAATGACATAACCTCCTTCTTTTGTGTGGGGCTTCCTGTGTGTGTGTAGGTGTGAACACATGTGTGGAGGTCAGAGGTCAGTTTCCTCAGGACCTGTACACCCATCTTCTTTCTGTCTTTTGTTCCTTTCTTTCCTTCTCCCCCTCCCTCTTTTTTGGGGGTAGCCTTGGCTGGCCTGGAACTCATTATGTAGACCAGGTTGGTCTCAAACTCAGAGATTCACTCGCCTCTGCTTGGGTTAAAGGTGTGCACTGTCACCATGCCTGCTACATCTTGTTTCTTGAGCCAGGGCCTAGAGCTTACAAGTTAGAATACGCAGGCTGTCAGCAAGTCTAGGGATCAGGTCTAGGATTGTTTTCACTTTCCTATTGCTGGGATTGCAGGCTGCGCCAGATCTTCTGGCTTTTAAATATGGCCTCTGGGGATTTATTTTATTTTATTTTTTAATTTTTATTTATTTATTTGTTTTTTTATTGTATGTGAGCTCGTGTGTGTGTGTGTGTGTGTGTGTGTGTGTGTAAGAACTTTACTGACTGAGCCTTCTCCCTAGACCCATCTCATTCTTCATGGCTGAATCCCCACTGTGTACATACTCCATATTTTCCATTCCTTTGTAGTATGGCTACATCATTTAATCTCTGCTATTCCCTAAGACAGCAAAGATTAAATGTGAACATTAACACTGTGAACCCCCTTGAAAATAAAATGCTCTGAGTCCCACCCTCACCTTCCTGGACATTCAACTTGATGCCTGTCCCTGTTCCCTGACCCTTGCTGAGACCCAGAGGATGCTGGAACCCTTATCCGGTCCCAGCTAATGCCTGGAACCCCTGATTCTCACCAAGGCTCAGGGGAAAATAGGAGGAAGACCTGTCCTGCAGGGTGACTCTTGCATCCAAATCAGAAAGCCTCACCATGACTTCCTGAGAGAAGTTTCACTGACTGGGAAAGTCGTGGGCAGATACTGGGAGACACTGCTGCCTTGAGCCTCTTCCTCAGAGGTTGATAGTCCTGAGAACTCCACCCTAGAAGCCTTTCTGTGCCTGCTGCTGACGGTTCTGAAAAAAAAGAAAAAAAGCCCCACTTCTGCTTACACACTAAAGTCCTTAGACAGCTCAGGCATTTTTCTCAATAAATATACCCTCTCTTTCCTTGAGTTAATGACTCCTTATCAAACTTCCATCCAGTCGTACGAAGCTCGTTTCTTCCAAAATGATTTCTCGGTGGTGTAAAAGAAAAGACACGCATACAAAGTATGATGAGAGTCGACAGAGCCGGAGGAAACGAGTTTCCAAGCATTCTCCAAGTCGGCATTCTCCAAGGGGAAAGATTAGGATTTCATGCCACTAACGCTCAAGAAGCAAGGAGCATATAGATTTCTCAGCAAAGTCTTTTTGTTGGCTCTAAATTTAAACATCCGTCCGCCCACACGCCGCAAAAGCAAATTGCTGGCGTGTTGCTTTGCCTGGAGAAATCTTGAAAAGCTTTTGATCCACCTTGGTATGCCTTCTCTCTCTGAGTTCCAAGAACTCTGCCTCCCCAGCGCGCGGAAGCCCCCCGACACATACTGATCACCTTTGCAGAAGGGAGATCGGAGAGGAAGTGGACGGCATTCTGGTCACATTCTTAAGTAGCTCTGAGGGTCCACTTTGGATTGGTTTGGATCTTGAGCTGTTGATGATAAAGAACAAGTCTGAAGGAAAACAGTTCTTTTTCTTTTAAAGGGCGTGTCAGGCTGAGCTGCTGTTGTTTCTGGAAAGAGACTTTCCCCAGGCATTAGCTGGACCAGTGGGCAGGGCGCACACACTCAGGGCCCAATGGGAAAAGCACTTTCGCTGCAATCTTGAAGATCTGAGTTCAAATTCCCAGAGTCCATGTAAAAGCCTGGTGAGGTGTGTAATGTGTGTTTGGAAACCTGGTGCTTTTCGGGAAGATGGGAGATGCAGACAGGAGAGGCCCCCAAAAGCCTGGGGGGTGTATGCAGCAACAAACAAGAGACTCAGAGGAACAGCAAAAATCAAAACTCAAGGTTGTTCTCTGACTTCAGTGTGTGCCACAATATGGGAACCTCCCCAGGCACACACCATACATAAGGATAAATTAAAATACAAAAGATAGAGTCTCGTTAATTTTTGGCTGTTCTCCAGCATGTGTTGGAGGGATTGTTGTGCTGGAAAGAAAGACACCTCCGTCCCTTTTTTATTTTATTTATTTTTATTTCAAGACAGGATCTCACTATGTAGACCAGGCTAGCCTTGAACTCACAGAGATCTGCCTGCCTGTTTCCAAAGTGTTGGGATTAAAAGTATGTGTCCCAAGACCAGGCTGGAAAGAAACGTAAGTAATCACATTTACTATAGCCGTTGCTGGGGATGGAGAGATGGTTCAGAGATTGCAAGGACTTGCCACTCCTGTTTTGAGTTTGGGTCCCAGCACCCACAATGTAGTGGCTCACAACCACCTGTGACTCCAGCTGCAGGGAATCTGATGCCCACTGGTAACATTCATTCACACATACACACTCCACGCACAAATATAAAAATGATGTATCTTCAGGCTCGTGTGTTTGAAAACTTGGTCTGTAGAAGGTATTGTGGACCCTTAAGGAGGTAGAGCCTGGCTGGAGGAAGTGGGTCACAGAAGGCGGGCCTTGAGGCTTTATAGACAGACTCTACTTCCTCTTTACGTTCCCCTTTCTGAGTAGTGGATACAACGTGATTGATTAGCATCCTGCCTCCACTTCTGTCCTGCCTGTAACCCGCCACAGTGGACATTATCGTTCTGGAAGCGTTTTTTCTGTCGCTGTCATGAAATACCCTTCCTTAAATTGCCTTTGTCAGGGTATTTCATGACAGCGACAGAAAAACAAAGTAAGACGACAATGGAATTAATAGTGCCCATAAAGGGGCAAGATTTTATTAAGGTCAAGTGTGGTAGACCATTTCTGTAACCCAGCACTTGGGAGGTTGAGGCCGGAAGATGGCGGATTTGAGGCTAACTAATGAGACCGTGACTGACTGAAAATTGACTTCAGAGACTGGGGAGGACACTCAGTTGATAGAACATTTGCCTAGAGTGCATGATGCAAGGTATTTCCTACCCATTCACACTGAGGCAGTGAGAGGCCAGTGATTGGAGGGGAGAGAGGAGGCGGAGCTAAGAGAAAGAGGGGCGGGGCGAGGCAATGAGAGGCCAGTGATTGGAGGAGAGAGGAGGCGGAGCTAAGAGAGAGGGAGGCTGGGAGCTGCACGAGGGAGCGGAGGAGACTCGCAGATCCACATGGCGTCAAATGTGTTTCTGGTGTGCTGAAAGGTTGGGATGAAACTTTATCATCGTAATTTAGCATTATGTAATTGGGAGTTTTATATACATAAATATATTTGGTTAACTACTCAAGTTTAAGAGTCATGCTTTGCCGGATTCTTGGAAGGATTGGGTGCTGGGAAGGAGAGACCTGCAGGGACTTGGAGTAGAGGACTGGCGGCCCGTACTCAATTTTAACCATTTCTCACTACAAGGGCATCTACCCCTTACTCATTTGATCCCCAGCACTGCATGAAACAGATGATGATGGTGCATGTCTGTCACGCTTGATAGAGGGGTCAAGGCAGGAGGATCAGGAGTTCAAAGACAGCCTGGGCCACATAGTTCAAGACTAGCCTGGGATGCATGAGATAGTGTCTCCAAAAGAAAATGATTGAGGTTGCTGGAGAGACGGCTCAGCCAGTAAGAGAGCTGGCCGCCCTTTCAGAGGAATCAACTTGGAATGGCGACACCCACAAGGTGACTAACAATCCTCTGTATTTCCAGCTCCACGAGGTCCAACGTCCTCTTCTGGTGTCTGTGTTCGCTAAGCACACACGTACACAGTCAAAACACCCATACACATACAAAGTTAAGAATGCAAACATAATTAAAATAAATTGATTGAGAGGTTGGCTTGGCGGTCTGGAGATGCCTCAGGAGTTAGAAGCTCTTGCTGCTCTTCCAGTGAACTGTAGGGCATGCGGGACTGTGGACCTCCATTCCTGACTTCCTCTCCTGGTGGTGTCTGGGTACCCAGAAAGGAGGTGTGGAACCACAGCCTTCGGTCCGGACCCTGCCTTCCCCTCCAAGGCCAGTGTATTGTGGCATCTGACGAGGAAACACAGGCTGTGGACCCATCTGGACGTTGCTCTGCCCTCTCCAGCCAGCATACCGACAGGCAGCACCTGGACACCCACGGCAGAGATGCACAACCGGGTTCCACAGGGAACATAGTTGTTTTCCCAGCACTCATAACCTGTAATTCACAACCTCCCGCGGATCCCATGCCTTATTTTGGTAATAATAGAGTATTTGTCTAATACTCTATACATTTTAGTTATGAACATAGGATTAACTTCCAGAAATAACAAAGATTGCAGAGTCGGTCTGCATATATAAATACGCACAATTTTTTTCCAACGATCTGGACAGTAGGTAGTGCAACCACAATCCTCCCGTGGGATTTTCCAATTCTGTATAAAAGGGGGTGTGGTGGTTTTGTATTTATTTACCTTAAAAAATTTTTTTTGGATTTTTATCTATTTTCTCATTGGATAGCCAATCAAATGGCTTCTTGTTGAAGTGTCATCTGTTGGGATCCTGGCCACTCTTCCCTATGTGTACACTGGACATGTAGAGGTCAGAGAAAAACGTCAGGTGTCCTTTGGGCTCCCTTTGCCTTTTGTTTTGAGGCAAGATGTATTGTTGGCCTGAAACTTACTAAGTAGGTTAGGATAGCAGGCCAAGGTGCTTCTAGAGGTCTCTGAAGCCCACCTTCAGCTTTCTGTCGGTGATTCAACTTCTTTTAGACAGTTCATACGAAGGGTTCCTACCCATCATCTATCTCCCTCATCTGTCTTCTTCCCTGAGCACCAAAGCTAGGAAGTTCTCTCACAGCGCGGCCTGTGTCTGCGCTTCTGTCCTTCTCGCTGGATCCTTCCAGGGATTGAATGACACATTTACTAAAAGGCTTCGTTTTGGGGGACCTGGCACATCCAAGAGTCTTTCTAGAGTTTTCATCCCTTCCTGGGTCAACAGAGCCACTGCTGCTGGACACAGAAGCCCGGTGGCTTGCTCCCTGATCTCTCTACTCACGAGCGTTTGCAAGCAGAAGCATGGTGAGTCAGGCCAGGAGGAACGCCTGTATTCTCAAAACCCAAGAGGCCAAGACACAGGAAGCATGAGTTCTAGGTAGCCTGGGCTACTTAGTGAGACTCTACTTAGTGAGTGAAATGATCATTCCTGGTTGTCAATGTGAGTGGATCTGGAGTCAGTCAACAAGCAAGCCATTGAGCACCCCTGTAAGGGGCTTTCTCGATCCACTTAATTGAAGTGGAAAGACCCATTCAGCGTTTGCCGGGCTGGAGAGATGGCTCAGCGGATACAAGCACTGACTACTCTTCCAGAGGTCCCGAGTTCAAATCCCAGCAACCACATGGTGGCTCACAACCACCTGTAAAGAGATCTGACGCCCTCTCCTGGTGCATCTGAAGACAGCTACAGTGTATGTAACATAAATAAATAATTTTTTTTTTTAAAAAAAAGAAAAGCGTTTGCTCTTTTGCCTGCTCGACTTCATGTCATACCAGCAAGTGCATCTACTTTGCTGTCATCTTGCCGCCTCTGCCACCAGAACCCAGCTTCTTCAGCCTTCTAGCATGGACCTTCTAGCACCTCTGCAGAAACCCTCTGCCTTCAGTACTGACTGAGGCTGCTGAGACATCCAGCCTGGGCGTGGACTAGGCAGACACCAAGTTCTCACCCCCTTTGGTGTGAGACATTGCCAGATTACTCAGACCACTTTATAGAAGTCAATCTGGTAAGTCTCCTTTTAATATAAAACTAACAAGCCACTCATCCTCTAGAGAATCCTGACTTACACATCTCATTTTTAAAAATGTAATAAAAATAATTCAAAGAAGGACAAGGACTGGTGGTGTGGGAACTGTACTGCCTCTGTAGCTCTGACCCCATGCTTGGTAAGCCTTAAAGAAGCTTCAGAGACACTGCTCCATCCTCCAGATGTGCTGGGATGATGGCTTAGAGGTAGTAACACAGAAGGAGTCAGGCTAGGGGGAGTGACTGCCTTTGGGGGCCTTCTTCATGGTAGCTACTCTGCAGCTGAGAGCTCATGGATGGGTAGGTGGGTGAATGGGTGGGTGTATGGATGGATGGGTGAATGGATGGATGGATGGGTGAATGGATGGGTGTATGGATGAATGAATGGGTGGGTGGATGGATGGATGGGTGAATGGGTGAATGGATGGGTGGTGGATTAATGAATGGGTGGGTGGATGGATGGATGGGTGAATGGATGAATGGATGGGTGGATGAATGGGGGGGTGTATGGATGAATGAATGGGTGGGTGGATGGATGGATGGGTGAATGGGTGAATGGATGGATGGATGGATGGGTGGGTGAATGAGTGGGTGTATGGATGAATGAATGGGTGGGTGGATGGATGGATGGGTGTATGGGTGAATGAATGGGTGGGTAGATGGATGGATGGATGAATGAACGGATGGGGGAATGGGTGAGTTAATGGGTGGGTGGGTGGGTGGATGCATGGGTAAATGAATGAATGAATGGGTGGGTAGATGGGTGGGTGGATGGTTGGATGGGTGAGTGGGTAGATGGATAAATGAATGAGTGGGTGGACAGGTGGATGGATGGATGGATGGATGGATGAGTGAGTGGGTAGATGAGTGGGTAGATGGATGAATGAATGGGTGGGTGGATGGCTGGGTAGGTAGATGGATGGGTGGGTGGATAGATGATGGGTGGATGGTGGGTATATCTCCCACGCCCATCCCAGGCTCTGCAGTTGAAGCTCCACTTCATCAGTGTTCTTGCCTGTCTCCTGCTGTGTGATGCTCTGGGCTTCACCAGGTGGAACTGTGAATTCCACTAGAACCAAATCCAGCTAATAAAGCTCTAGATCAGCCTTCCTGATGTGTGACCCTTTAGGACAGTGCTTCCTGTTGTGGTGACTCTCAGCCTTAAAATGATTTCCATTCCTGCTTCATAACTGATTTTGCTACTGTTATGAATCACAATGTGTTTCCTATGACCTTAGGTGACTTCTGTCAAAGATCGTCACAACCCACAGGTTGAAAATGTGCTCTAGGAAGAGACTATTCAGAAACAGACTAAGTCCTACACTCAAGGAACATTCACATATCAGGTCTGAACCTGCACATGGTCAGAGGTCACAGCATCTATTCCTATGGAGATGAGTCACTAATCTATTACTCATGACTTTCCAATTACATCCCAAGACTGGGATGACAGGCACCCTCCCCATCGCCCGGCTCTGACCACTGATCTTAATATTCACACACATGCACTCGCGTGCATACACACACACACACACACACACACACACACGTATGGGGAGCACTGTGCCACTGCACACATGGGGGTCAGAGGAGAACCCGTAGGAGTGGATTGACTCCCTTCTTCCATCACACAAGTCCTGACAATTGGACTCACGTTGGGAGGCTTCCTGAGCCATCTCGCCAGCACTGGGCTATTCTCATTTACTATGTCTCTTACTGTGTTAAGAGACAGCAGAATCTGGTGTGGTTGCACACCTGCAGTCCTAGCATTTGGCAAGCAGAGGCAGAGGGGCCAGGAGTACAAGGTTCCACTGGGTTATATGAAGGCTTTGAGGCCAGACTGGACATCATGTGAATGTATATATATATATTTACACACCAGGTGGTGGCACATGCTTTTAATCCCAACACTAGTGAGGCAAAAGCAGGCAGATCTCTGAGTTCAAGGCCAGCCTGATCTACATAGGAGAGTTCCAGAACATCTAGGGCTCCACAGAGAAACCCTGTCTCAAACAAACAAACAAAACCAACAAATGAAACAACAACAAAACCCCAAAACAATTAAACCAAAGAAGGAGACGGAGGGGGAGGGGAGAAAGAGGAGGGGGAGAGGGAGAAGAAGTCATTTTCCCTTTCGGCAACCAACAAATTGGGAAAAGATCTTCACCAATCCTACATCAGATAGAGGGATAATATCCAATATATATAAAGAACTCAAGAAGTTAGACTCCAGAAAACCAAACAACCCTATTAAAAAATGGGGTACAGAGTTAAACAAAGAATTCTCACCTGAAGAACTTCGGATGGCAGAGAAGCATCTTAAAAAATGCTCAACTTTATTAGTCATTAGGGAAATGCAAATCAAAACAACCCTGAGATTTCACCTTACACCAGTCAGAATGGCTAAGATTAAAAATTCAGGAGACAGCAGGTGTTGGAGAGGGTGTGGAGAAAGAGGAACACTCCTCCACTGCTGGTGGGGTTGCAAATTGGTACAACCACTCTGGAAATCAGTCTGGCGGTTCCTCCGAAAACTGGGCACCTCACTTCCATTTTCCCTTTCAAAAAGCCCACTCTCACTGCCCCCGTCAGTCTAAATGTAAGGGCCTTGCTGAAGGTACTTTTTCCCCTTCAGGAGATATGGGGGGGGGGTGGCTGGGGTGTGGCTCAGCAGTAGGGGACCTGCCTAGAATCCCCCAAAGTGGGGCTGGGGTCTTGGTTCAGAAGTTTACATTTGCTTAGGATGGAGGCAATCACAATAACAGAAACCCTGGGTCCTCTCACCATTTCCTCATTTCACAGATGAGGGAACAGAGGCTCGCAGAAGACAATAGAGTTTGTTATTCTAGAGCCCCAGAAAGCTACTTCCAGGTCAGAGAAGGATGCTGTATCCGCCATTTATGTCTCTTACCTTCTTCGCCCCAGGCTGTAGCCTTGGAGTCCTGTTTGGTCACCTCCGCCACCCACTGCGATGGAGTTTGAACCCAGATACTTGGCCAACTAGGTAAATGCTCTGTTACTAAGTCATTCCTCCAGCCCTTTACTGGGGAAGTCTAGGCAGGTGACCTATTATAGAGCCAAGTTCCCTGCCCCCTTTTGAGAAAATTCTAGATAGGAAATCTACCACTGAGCTACATTTTCAGTCCTCTCTTTACTATTTTGAGACAGGATGAGTTGCCCAGGCTGGCCCTGAATTCATTGTGTAGCTCAAGTATGCCTTGAGCTTGCAATCCTCCTGCCTCCGCTTCCTGAAGAGCTGGGATTCAGGCTTGGGACAGCAGGTCCAGCTGCAGGACTGATTCTTTTCCTTCTGGAGCAAAGCGATGTTGTGAAGTGAGATTGTATGGCGTGGCTCCTCAAATTGGCCCATGTGTGTCCCTGGGCTGGTGCAGAAACGCATGCGACAGTGGCGGAGGCTCAACACGGGGCCTTTCCGGTCATGAAACTTTCAGGAAAGTCACTAAACAGAACCCCAGGGGTTATGTGGAGAAAGGACTCCCAACGGGGATTTCTGTCTTTGTATGTTTAGAAGGTTTCCCCACATTTGACTATCAACAGCTCTGCAAAGAGTCAGGAAGGCTTTTCCACTTCCCAGTGTTGACAGCGTTGCAAGTTAGTGTAGCGTCAAATGCTCAACCACAAGACAGCTGCTGCTAATTCCTGCCCATGCAAAAACAAGCCAGCGGTGCTGAGAGCTAACAAGGGTGCAGGTCAACCGGAATGCCTACTGTTGTTGTTGTTGTTGGCAGGCAGGCAAAGAAGTACTGACGTGCTGGAAGGCAGTTGGATAACCAGTTTTGCTCTGTTTTCAGCGCTGGGAGTAGAGCTCAGAGCCTCACATACGGAAGGCAAATGCTCTACCGCTGAGCTACGCCTTCAACCCCGCTTTGGCAGTTTATTTTGTAGTACTGGGGGGTTGAACTTAAATTCTTCCACGTGCACTTTAGACAACTCACCTCTTCTAGAATAATCCTGGAGCTGGACCTCGGGGCGTGCCTGTGCAGAATTACCTTGGCTGCTCTAACTTGAGGCGGGGAGATTTTTCCACTGTGGGCAGCACCATTCCCTGGCCTACATCCTCCGCTCTGTAGGTTGAGAAAGGGAGCGGGGCAGCGGCCTGCGCTTAAGGCTTTCTGCTTCCTGACCGTGGATACAGTGTGAGCAGCTGCAAGACCCTCGGCCTCCCATCCTCAATGGCCTGGACAAGCCAGAGTAAAACCTTACTCCCTTAAGTCACACTTGTCAGAGTATTTTTTCCCCACAACAACAGAAAAGTAATTAAGATGGAAAAGCACTTGTGACACAGGGATCTGATTTAGCTCTAGAAACCATGTGGAAAGCCAGGCATGGAGATATGTGCCTATCATGCCAACACTGGGCAAGCAGGGAGAGGAAGTTCCCTGAGACTTATTGGCTAGCCAGCCTAACTGAACTGCTGAGTCCCGGGCCAAGGGAGAAACCCTGCTTCCAAAACCAAGGTGGATAGCACCTAATGAATGACTCCTGGGGTTGACCTCTGACCTCCACACGTGTGTGCCCACAGATGAACGTAGACACACCAACAATGGCAACAGAATCTCAAAGAGGCACCTGCATAATCTATGTCCACAGCTGCATCATTTACAGCTGCAGCGACTGCGAATATGGTAGAGCAGAGCCACTTACCTCATGGGCCAGAAGGCAAGAGAGAGGCAGGAGGCACCACCAGGCTCCGATAGTCTTCAAGAGCATGCTCCTTAGTGACCCGAGGACCTCCAAAATGTTCCATCATCCCCAGGGAGGACCACCCTGGAGTCCAGGCGTTAACTCGAGTCCTGTGTGAACTGACGTCGGCAGTTAAGGTTGTTGTTTGTGCCATAAGAGATCCCAGAGCAGTGTGTGTGTGTGTGTGTGTGTGGGGGGGTGTTTTCATGTGCGCATGCCCACTCTGATAGCACATGTTACCTGCCCACATTCCCTCAGCCTCAACTCCTCAGTACATAGGTTTCTTTGCCATGACTGGGCCTGCATTGCACTGTCGGGAGCATCCTTTGAAAGTGCTCAAGTCATTAACCCATCTACGTACCCAGCATCATCCATCCACCCACCCACCCATCATCCACCCATCCATCCATCCGTCCATCCATCCATCCATCCATCCATCCATCTATCCCTCCATCCATCTATCCACCCATCCATCCCTCCATCCATCTATCCATCCATCCATCCCTCCATCCACCCATCCATCCATCCATCCGTCTGTCCGTCCATCCGTCCATCCATCCCTCCGTCCATCCACCCATCCACCCATCCATCTGTCCGTCCATCCATCCATCCATCCATCCATCCCTCCCTCCCTCCCTCCATCCACCCATCCATCCATCCATCTGTCTGTCCGTCCATCCGTCCATCCATCCATCCATCTATCCATCTGTCCATCCATCCATCTGTCCGTCCATCCATCCAGCCATCCACCCATCCACCCATTCACCTATCCATCCATCCCTCCCTCCATCCGTCCATTCATCCATCCATCCATCCATCCGTCCGTCCATCCACCCATCTGTCCGTCCGTCCGTCCGTCCATCTGTGCACGCATCCATGCACACATCCGCTCAGCCACCTATTATCCAGCCCTCTGTGCGTGCACACGTCCATCAGCACTCAGCACGTCAAGCCATCCATCCTCCTGCTTCATCCATGTATCCACTGATCATCCATCCACCTACCCACTCATCCATGCATGCGCCCATCATCCGCCCACCTACCTACCCATGCAATCACTTATCCATCAAACAGGGAAATGTTTGCTTCATTCAGTGAGAGGCCCCGGCCTAAGGGCTGCCTTGAGCATCCGCTTTTCTGCAGCCTTTAGACAGCTCTAAGCTCTTGGCCACAGGTTCTGACAGTGTGGGGTGAAGACAGTAAGCGTCCCCCCTCCAGCCAAACCAACAGGCCATAAGGATTAAAAGAATGGAGAAAACACAGCCCTAGGCATCAAGAACTGCAGGAATCCTGGACAAGGTTAGTGGTGACATTATACCACCAAGATTATTTGAGGCTCACTGGGGGGCAGAAATTGGGTGAGTCTTCAGTTCCATGTTCACGTGTGTACACTATGTGTTTGTTTAGCCAAATGTGGTGTTGCAGTCTTGTGATCCCAGCACTTAGCAGGGGAGGGGCAGGAAAATCAGGGGTTCAAGGTCATTCTTGGTACATAGGAAATTCGGGGCCAGCCTGTGTTACATGAGAGTGTCCTGTGCACAACGAAGCAGAATGTATTTGGAGCAGAAAGTATTTATTTTGGCTTACAGTTCACAAGCACACAGAAGTAGAATGGGCAGTAGCAGTTCTGTTCTCACAGGGGAGATCTTGAACTGGGATTTCACATTTCTGGTCTTGGTGTAATGGCTACTATTTCGATTTATTTTGTAAACAGGAACTTAGTATGCAGTACTGGATGGACTGGAACTCCCTATGGAGACCAGGCTGGCCTTGAACTCACAGGAAACCATGTATCTCTACTTCTCACGTGCCTGCCTGCCTACCTACCTACCTAACACCTACCTACCATAGTGTATGTAATAATTTATTTTAAATCAGAGGAAAAGGGGAAAGAAAGAAGAATTTCTGGAGTCCTAGGGAGGGAGTTAGAGATGACCCAAGCACCTTGAGTAAATAAAGTCTCAGCGTCCCCAGCCTGATAAAGAACATGTATTACCAGATATCATCTCTAGGGGGCAGCAGAGGCCATAGAATACGGAAGCATGCAAACCCAGCCCTTGTGGATGGAGGACCAGCTTCCTCGGGGAAAGCTGTGAATCCCACTCTTCTGGCTGCATCAGGAAATTGTATGTCTTCTGGGATGATGGAAGTCAATTCCGTCCGTCCGTCCGTCCGTCCGTCCTTCTATCTATGCCTCTCCTTCCTCCGTCTCTTTATCTTATCTGATGCCTCTAGATTCAATCACCTGTGTCCCACAAAGGTGTGGGAATTACACGTCCCAGACACCTGCTGAGCCTGTGACATAGGCTAGAATGGGCTATGTATGCTTCTGTGCGCTGTATATACAGACCTAGCCTGTCATCGGCTGAGGAGAATCCCCGGTACCCACAGGTGGTGGGATTATGGCACAGGGAGTGGCTTGGATGTCCAAAGGCAAACACATATATTGGAATAGACCACAGGTTGGGGACAGGAAATATGGAAACATAGTCTGTGCACACTGGATTCAGGCTTGATACTGGCTGTGACTTCTAGGTCTCAGATTTAGCTTTCGCTTCCCTGGTAGCCCTGGTGAAAAGGGAAAGAAGATCAGGCTCACAGCGTCCTATTTCTTTCTCATTAGCTGCATAGCATGAGGAAAACTACTTTGTGCTCTGCACCCCTTATCCTCCTCCTCCTCCTCCTCCTCCTCCTCCTCCTCCTCCTCCTCCTCCTCCTCCTCTTCCTCTTTCTCGTCTGATAGGGTCTCACACCAGGCTGGCCTCAAACTCAGAGATCCACCTGCCTCTGCCTCTGGAGTGCTAGGATTAAAAGCATGCACCAGCACACTTTCTTTCCCCTCTTTAAACTATTTTTTATTTATATGTATTGTGTGTGTCTGACCATGTGTGCAAATGCTCACGGGAGCCTGAAGAGCATCAGATGCTTTGGAGCTGGGACTGGAGGCGTCCCAGAGCAAGTGGAGGCAGTGCTGGCAACTGGACTTCAGGCCCCCGGAAGTGGAACAGGTACTCTTAACCGACAAGCAGTTTTCGGGGAAGGGGAAGCTTTCTTTTTCTTTCTTCTTCTTCTTTTTATTATATATTTTCTTTATTTATATTTCAAATGTTTTCCCCTTTCGAGGTCTCCCCTTCGGAAACCCCCTATCCCATCCCTCCTCCCCCTGCCTCTATGAGGGTGCTCCCCCATCCACCCACCCACTCCCATCTTCCCACCCTGGCATTGGTGGGGAGGCTTTCAAAGGCCCTCATGACTGTGGAATTTTTCTCTAGAGGAGCTGAGGTGTCAGGACAGGGCTGGACCCTCTGACCTGCTCAGTCACCAGGGATGCAGCATAGACGGGATGCAGGAAGGTGCATCTCCAGGACTCGTAGAATGAGGGGCCTTCTTGCCTGGAATTGCCTTTCTTCCTAAAAAACAAACAAACAAACAAAAAACAAAAACAATGTGGCTAACTATTTCGGTGAAGGTGTGTGTGTCTGTGTGTGTGTGTGTGTGTGTGTGTGTGTGTGTGTGTGTGTGTGTCTGTGTGTGTGTGTGTGTGTGTCTGTGTGTGTCTGTGTGTGTGTGCATGTCAAATGTACATCATGTAAATTTAAGCACCTGTGGAGGACAGAAAAGGAAGTCAGAGCCCCTGAAGCTAGAGCTATAGGTATTGTGAGCCAGCCGACATGGGCGCTGGGAGCTGAACCTGGGTCCCTCTGAAGGAGCAGGGGGTGCTCTTAACCACCAGCATGTCTCTTGCTGTTTGAGATAAGGACCCAATATGGAGCCAAAGCGGCACTTAAACTTACTGTAGCCCAGGCTAGCCTCAACTTCTTCATCCTTCTGCCTCTGTTTCTTGAGCACTGGACTCACTACTGTGCCTGTTTGTTTTTTTTAAAAAAAGTATAATTTGCACACAGCAAAGGCATTCTTTTGGGTGTCCAACTATATGAAGTTTCACACACACACACACACACACACACACTAAGGCTATAGCTCAGATACAGATCTACGTTGACATCTTCTCAAATCAAATCCCACAAGTCCCTTCTGCAGACAGCCAGTCCCTGACTCCCGTGACCCTGCTGTGTTTTCTGTTTTGTTTTGTTTTGTTTTTTTAAATCTATTTTATTTTTACATGTGAGAATGTTTTGCCTGTGTGTATATCTGTGCACCACATGTGTGCCTGGTGTCTGAGGAGGCCAGAAAAGAGGGACGGATTTCTAGGCCCATTTCCCAGAATATTATCTTAATTTAAAGATAGAACCTCTTGTAGCCTAGGCTCTCCTTAACTTTCCTATGTAGCCAAGGATGACCTTGAGCTCCTGACCCTCCTGCCTCCAGGTCCCAAGTACTAAAATGGCAGTCATGAGCCACTAGTCTCAGTTTATGTGGTGCAGAGACCCAGGGACTGTGGTTCCCAAGAGGTCCGAAGCCAGGGAGAAAAAGGGAGACACAGGGCTGGAAAACCTCATTAAGCCCACGGAATCTCCCACTGAATGAGGGCAGTCTACGTCGGGCCATTTAATCTCACTGGGGCTGTGGGTAATTTATTTAGCTGAGCTGATCAGGCAGAGGTTAATTCAATTGGACTCACAGGTTTTTAGTGCCCGGATTTGCTAAGTGTCACAAAGGTGTATGAGGTGACTCTTCTGAGGGGGACGGCTGTCATGAAGGTGGCAGAGTGCTGGAGGCTTTGAGGGGCTGGAGAGACAGCTTTAGTTCATTCTACTGCTGTTTCTATTAGCCCGTGGGTCCGCCTAATCTGCAAGGCATCAGCCCTGAAGGTTACGTCCAGGATTCTATATTAGCACCCACACAAGGGATGCCCTGTAGGCCTTTCCCCTGGGTGTAGCCGGACAAACTCCCATGGTTGTACATGGACACTGGAGCCTCACAGTCAATTGGCTGTTAGGTCTCAGGTAACTGGGATCACCTCTGCTGCAAACGAAGAGTGATTGTCCACACAGAATGGTGGGTGAGGTCACAGACCCTCAGAGGTGTGGGTCCCTTTCTGAGAACTTGGATACCCAGTTTGAGATGGGTACACGGGCAAGGCAGGCTATAGTTGTAGCACCGCCCTTTGTCCACCCGCGGGCACACAATCCAGGGTGACGAGCAGAGGCCTGATTTTGTATGGGTGGGAGCTGGGGCACACGTTACCCAGCAGGTGAGGTGAAAAAGGATCCAGCTGGAACATCTGGGTCACAGCTGTCTTAAGGCCCTCGCAGGCGTGCCCACACTCAGGGCCTTGCTCACACAGACATCAAGCATGCCGGGTTCCATCACGGTCGGGTGTGTCCTCTGCCTGCAGGAGCTGGCCCAGCTTGCTGGCATCTGAAGACCTGATGCAACTTGAGGCTGCTCTCAAAAGCTCAGCACTGTGGGTAGAACCTAGAGACCGTCGTGCACTGGGATCCGACTGCCACGGAGCTATTTCCCAGCTACCAGGCTCCTGGGAGCATTCAGCAGGTGCATCCTTATTGTAGGACAGATGAGTGAGGACCAGGCTGCTGCTCTTTTGGTTGTCCCTGGGGCCAGCTGCCTGGCAGTGAGTGTCCTTCTGGGGCTGTGGGCGCTGCCACTTCCTCTCCCTCTTCCACATCCGCTCACAGAGCTTCCCACACCTGCCCTCCCTGTGGGCACTCAGCAGTTTTCTACCTTCCCCCAGCCTGCCTTTTCCTTGCACGTCAGCCAAAATTCCAATTCCCCCAAGATTCTGCCTCATCAAATATCCTGCGTCCTTATTACCATAATTTTGCATTTGTAGGTTAGGCCGCACCTGGGGTTTCCATAGCTCACTGCTAACTCTCTGGCACCCACAGAACTTCAACGCCAAAAGCCTCTCCCTCCCTGCTCTGAGAACTAGGAGGTAGAAGAAGAGAAAGGGGGTCTGGGGGGAGGCCAACCCTGGCCGCACTTGGGTCTGAGGGAGATGATGGTTTCTGGGCTCTTCAACCACTCTGCAGAACCATTTACTATGGAGCAGTGGGGCAGAGGCCGCAGGAAGGGAGGCCCCTGCTTTCTCCATCTGCGCCCATCCCATCCCACCATCCTTTTGGAGCCTGGGGATCCAGAGATCTGTGGGTTCAGACTAGAAGTTGTTGTCCTGGAAATCAGAGTGGATCTCTGCTTGGGGATGGCATTTGGGTATGCCTAGCAAGAGAAAGGGACCTTAGGAATAGATGGATATCCTCCTCCTCCTCCTCCTCCTCCTCCTCCTCCTCTACCTCCTCCTCCTCCTCCTTCTTCTCCTCCTCCTCCTCCTCCTCCTCTACCTCCTCCTCCTCCTCCTCCCCCTTCTTCTTCTCCTCCTCCTCCTCCTCTTCTTCCTCCTCCTCCTTCTCCTCCTCCTCCTCTTCCTCCTCCTTCTCCTTCTCTTTGTATTATTATTATTATTAGCAATAGTAGTAGTAGTAGTAGTAGTATTTTAAAAGCAGAATCTCATGCAGTCCAAGCTGGTCTTGAACTTGCAATGGTCCAAGGGTGACCTTGAACTTCTCTCTCTCTCTCTCTCTCTCTCTCTCTCTCTCTCTCTCTCTCTCTCTCTCTCTCTCTCTCTCTCTTTCTCTCTCTCTGAGACAGGGTTTCTCTGTGTAGCCGTGTAGCCCTGGCTGTCCTGGAACTCACTCTGTAGACCAGGCTGGCCTCGAACTCAGAAATCCGCCTGCCTCAGCCTCTCAAAATGCTGGGATTACAGGCGTGCACCACCACCACCCGGCCACGTCCTTGAACTTCTGATCCTCCTTCCTCTACTTCCTGGGTGCTGAGATTACTGACATGTACCACCCTGTGGTTGGTTGTGTGAATGAAAATATCCCCAGTCAGCCCATAAGGAATGGCATTATTAGAAGGTGATGTTATGGGGGCTGGAGAGATGGCTCAGCGGTTAAGAGCACTGACTGCTCTTCCACAGGTCCTGAGTTTAATTCCCAGCAACATGGTGGCTCACAACCATCTGTAATGGGATCCAGTGCCCTCTTCTGGTGTGTCAGAAGACGGTGTACTCATATACATAAAATACATATATTTAAAAAAAAAAAAAGGAAGGAGAGGCTTTGTTGGAGTAGGTCTGGTCTTGTTGGAGTAAGTGTCCCTTGGGGCACACTTTGGGGTCCCAGCGCAGGCCCAGTGTAGCATTCCCTTCCTGCTGCCTGTGGTTCTGTATGTGACTCTCTCAGATCCTCCTCCAGCACGACGTCTGCCTGCATGCCCCTGTGCTTCCCACCACGGTGATGGCGGACTAACCCTCTGAACCCGTAAGCCAGCCCCAGTTACAGGTCATCCTTTATAACAGTCGCCATGGTCATGGCGACTCTTCACAGCAATAGGAACCTTAAGTAAGACAACCACCATGCCTGGCGTATGCAGCACTGGGCGTGGGACCCAGGGCTTTGCGCATGCTAAACTCTCCCAACCATCAGCTCTGCATGTTACTCATGCAGTTGGGGACCCTGCTTCATCCGACTAGAAACCACAGCTAACCAGTGGTAATCTTACGTAGGATACAGGTCAGTCCTAAGCCCTTGAGCTCCAAGGGTTATGTGCTAGCTGACCGATCTGGAGACTCCCAGCTCCAAGCTCAGAGACCTAGGGGTGTATGGCTTCAGACTCAAGAAGCAAGGACTAACGGCTGTAAGCTTACTCCTGTGCCCATGACCTAGAGCTCGCCAGCTAGTGCTCCTCAGCGCCAACTAGCGGTCCTCAGTGGAATAGATAGGAACATCAGCAGGAGTGTCTGCCAGCATTATACATGGTCTTGGGTATTGAGATTTTCATACATACAGGCCCAGGTGTCCCAGTTTCTCAGCTGCAGGATGTCTAAAGCCTGAACCCTTAAGCCTCAACAGCCTCTTGACCGATTCCCACTCCTGGGCCGTATGCTTTCGTGGCCGTCTCCTGCTTTCTTTCCCCTTACTTCCACTATTACCCGTGGCTGGGGGCTGGGCCAGTGTTTCCAGGTCCTAGACCTTTTAGCCAAGGAATTCAGAACAAGGATTCACACAGGTTTGTAGATGCAGCAAAAATACTTTTCTTCCGAGTAAAGCAATCACTCGGGCTGTGGAGGGGTCCATGGACAGTATGACAAACTACTCAGTGAGAGTACTTAAGGCCCCGCAGGGTACAGCCTGTGTCTCTTTGTGGAAGGAGGGGCTGGTTGCTAAGGGGCAGAGGTGGGTCATTTTCTGTTTTGATTTACAAGTTGGATCATGGAACTATTCTCTACCTTATATATCCTTTCCCACAATGCACCTGGTTTTAATAATATGTAAGCCCAATTGTGCATAGACATAAGGTTGTAAGTAGGGGATACT
Source organism: Apodemus sylvaticus (assembly GCF_947179515.1). NCBI lineage: Eukaryota > Metazoa > Chordata > Mammalia > Rodentia > Muridae > Apodemus > Apodemus sylvaticus. Next base: position 26,908,508 of record NC_067493.1, on the reverse strand, counting down.
CCCTCAAAGGTTACCAGGGGACACAGATCTTGCGGTACTGAGTGTGCATTGAAAACCAGTCCAAGCCAGATCAGCCCTTCTAGTTTTCATTCCTAAAGAGTTGGGAAAACACTTGAATAGAAACGATCTAAATTTGCTTGCTAGCAGGGGCGGGATATGTGCACTGTTGTTCAGATGGGAGTGTGTGTGACCTGATGAGGGGTGTCAATGTGTTCTGAGGCTGCCAAGGCGCTTTGTTTTGAGAGAGGTGCGTGCATATGAGGGACTAGACTGTTGAGTGCGTCATTACAAGGGTCTCCCAAACCAAATGGGGGTCCTATGCTCCTATGCTTCCTTGCCTCACCAGTATCTCCTGTCTCCATTTCTTTCTGGCATTTGCATAGGACTTCTTAGTCTTTCAAGCATTCACTGCTGCTTTCTACAGCGCAGGAGGGTTGTCACCTGCTGTTGCTTTTCCTTACCAACTCATATACTCTTCTGAGCAGTCCAGTGACTTGGGAGATTTCTGTTGCGTCTGATGCTACACATAAGATTAGCTGCTCTTGAGAGCTTTTCCTGGCTAGAATAGTGAGCCAAACACCCTACTTATATAGCTGGAGAAGGCGTATCACAAGGATATGTGCACCAATCCAAGCACAATGGTTCATGCAAATGAGGGATTGACTCTACACCAATCACAGCATAGAATGCTTCATGCAAATGAAGGATTGAATCTACACCAATCACAGCATAGAATGCTTCATGCAAATGGAGGACTGTATCTACATCAATCACAGCACAGTGCCGTTGCAATTGAAGGCTTGTGTTTACACCAACAATCATCTCCTGCTGCTCTCCCCTTTTGGTATGGGTGAAAATATCTGCAGTGTCACGGAGACTTTGTGGAGGTTTGTGTTGGTAAAACTCCAGTGCAAACTATTTTGAAACGGTTATGGCCGGGAGAGCTCCTTCAGCAGCCAGGATTGTGCTTCAGCAGCAAGCCGTAGTATGTGCTGTGCAGTTTCCTCAAGGCATTTGGGCAGGGTTCAAAGTCATGTAGCCAACTGTTGGCTAGCAGTCTTCAGCTCAAGACAGCTTGAGCACCAGGGAAGGGCCTAGAAACTATCAAATTAAAGAGTTAAGTTGTCTGGACCCCCAACATCTTGGCTTATTTAAAGGCAAAAGAAACATTAAAACGAACACTTTGATGATTTAACAGTGAACAGCTCTCTGCTCTTAGCCAGATACCTTTGGGAAGAACTGGGTCACTTTATCTCTCTCACTGGGACCACGGGGAGCTGTCACAAGGAGGAATGGCCAGGGAGCGACAGGAGAAAAAGGCTGTATGGTCAGAAGACCACTGAGGTCAGAAACAAGGTTGTTAATCTTTCCCAAGGTCCCCAACCTCCCTTCTAGTTATGGAGCCTCTGGCCAAGGATGTTATTCTAGCTGACCTCCCAACCCTCTCCTTCTCTCTTTCCTCCCTCTCTCCTTTCCCCTTCCCTCCTTTCGCATTTCCTTCAGCCTCCTCTCCTGTGCTTCTTTTCCTTTCTCCTTCTCTCCTCCCCTTCCCCTCTTCACTGTCCTTCCCATCCACCCACCTCCCCACACTCTTATCTCCTCTCCCTGCCAGCCCTCCAGCCAGTCTTGGCCTGATCAGCCCAGGGAGGTGGCTGAGCTGCTCAGAGCCACTGAGGTGAGCAAGCCCAGGAATACCCCCTCCCCCCAACTTCTGTGGAGCTCTGCTGGGTGAGACAGTAAGGAGACAACAAACAGGAACAGCCCACGCCCACATGTGCTGCGAGCGAGCACTGAGCAGCCAGCAAGCCGGCCTGCAAGGGCCAGAGGGACTCATTTGGTTGGGGGCCCCAGAGGACCAGAAAGAAAGCACTCTGACCAGGAGACTGGAGGCTGGCTGGAGACACAACACGGGAAGATCAAGTAAGTGGGTGGGGCTCACAGCAGGTGTCCATTCTGCCCCGCCCCTCCCCAAATCCTCTCTTGCTAGACAGGGACCTGTCAGCTCATCTGAGATGGGAGGGGAGAGGCATCAAGGGACAGAGGTTTAATGAATGATCCCTCCCCAAGTCACCTCCTGCTTTTCCAAACAGTTGACGCTTATTACCCACCCAGGCGCCAGCTCTGGCTTCACAGATCCTTAGGGACTGGGTGTTATTTAACCCACCCTGCAGACTCATTACTTCATTACTTCATTAGCGAAGTCACACGGTGGGGACCCAGGGGCCTCTCCTCTGTAAAAGGCCTTGCAAACATCGATCATCAAAAATTAATTAAACGCTTCCATCTCTGGGTATCTCATAGCCGCAAGGCTCTTCTTCTGAACCAGGCAGAGAAAAACAGTCCCGTCAGTCTGCAGGTTCCTCTTTCTAGTCCCTGCTGAATCTGGGGTGCTCTGGGAGTGGGGGTGGTTTGGGATATAGCATGAGGGACATCAGACATGATGGACAGAACGGTGTGACGACCCCAAGTGGGGACGTTGATTGTCCGTCTCTCGATGGGGCTTGGGTTTCCAGGCAGAATGAACAACATGAAGTGTGCATGTGTTTGTTTCTTTCCTGGTGACTCAGGGCGGTGTGATAGGTGTCACATGCTGACCAAGGAACCAGAGCCTCGTGTGCCCATCAGTCTACTGGAGACCTGAACCCCTAGTCTTTCTTCCAGCCTTGAACTGGGATACAGTGAACCCTAGAGTAAGTGAGCAATGTATAGGGCTGCAACACACCCGACGCCTTCTCCTCAAGGCCATGGGTCTTCCCTTCCGAGGGCCACCATGCCGTTCATAGATCCCATGCATGTTCAGTGCACAAAGACCCCGGTCAAAATACCAGTTTTCAGTGAGGGGCTGGGCGTGGCTCAGTTAGAGTGCCTGCCTAGAATCCCCCAGTGAGGGGCTGAGGGTGTGGCTCAGTGGTAGAGCCCCTGCTTAGAATCCCCCAGTGAGGGGCTGGGTTGTGGCTCAGTGGTAGAGGCCCTGCCTAGAATCCTCCAGTAAGGGGCTGGAGGCGTGGCTCAGTGGTAGAGCCCCTGCCTAGAATCCCCCAGGGAGGGGCTGGGGGCGTGGCTCAGTGGTAGAGCCTCTGCCTAGAATCCCCCAGTGAGGAGCTGGGGGTGTGGCTCAGTGGTAGAGCCTCTGCCTAGAATCCCCCAGTGAGGCGATACAGGTGTAGCTCAGGAGTCGAGCACCAGCCCAGAACCTCCCATAGAGGGATTAGGGTGTAGCTTCTCTCCACAACTCCTTATTTTACTCCTCCTCCCAGTTCCCCAGAGAGCTCAGTGCTTTCTCACCCTGTCTTTCTTCAGTGTCTTTACCGTCTGCTCCTCTTTCTTCCTTCTCAATGGTTTGCTATGTCTATCTCTCTTTTTTGTCTGTCTTTCAGTCTCTGTCTTCCTGTCTGTTCGTGTCTGTCTCTGCCTTCCCCTCTGTGTCTCTCTGTCTCTTTCTGACTGACTATCCTTTTCCATATCCCTTTCTCTGTAGCCCAGACTGGCCTTAGACTCACACAGAACTGAAGTTCTTCCCTCCCTCACCAGGTGCTGCTTGTCTTTCTCTTAACCCCGCTTCAGGTTTGGGAAGGCGAGAAGAAAGCAAGCGATGCAACAGCCTCCTGCAGAGGCTGAGCTCCCTGCTGACATCCCCAGTGGCTGAGGAAGAGGCTGAGTCCAGCTGCTGCCATGTGACTGTCCCCGGGAGAACACAACCCCTGGGATACAGGGGCCAGAGACCCCCCTCCTGCTGCTCACTCACTTCGCCTCTGATGGTAAAGGACACAGAACCAGCAGGTGGCATCTACTCTGTGGACATTGTCCAAGAGGTTGCAGGGTAGCCTGGAGCTCACTCAGAAGCATGGTGTAGGGACAGGTATCAGGCAGGAGAGGAAGAGAGCGTCAGGGATCTTAGCAACTCAGGCCAAACTAGAGCATCCCAGTGACCAAAATGGGTTCGAGGTCCACGCAGGGACATGTGGTGTCCAGAATCAGAAGTGGGTGCTGGAGAGAGAGCGCAGTGGAAAAAATGCTCACTGTCAGGGCACGACCCGACAGTGTAAAGATTGCTGGGTGTGATGGTGTACGCTTGTGATCCCAGCACTGGTGAGGCAGAGACAGGAAAAAACCTGGACCTCAGGCCTAGCCAACGCGTTGAGTTCCAGCCAGAGAGAGACCCATGACGTGGACAGCACACAAGAAACGAGACCCAGCTGGGCATGGTGGTGCACACCTTTAATCTCAGCACCCAGGAGGCAGAGGCAGGTGGAGCTCTGAGAGTTTGAGGCTATCCTGGTCTACATAGATAGCTCCAGGACAGCCAGGGCTATGTAGAGACCCTGTCTCAAACAAACAAATAAACTACAAACACACAAAAAGATGTAAGATCAACATTGCTTTCTAGCCACTATATGCATACACAAACGCATATTTACACACACATACACTCACACTCACACACACACACATGCATACACACAGTGAGAGAAAGAGAAAGAGGCAGAGACAGAGAGACAGAGAGAGAAAACCAGAGGTAGTCCAATTGGGTGGCCACTTAAAACATTTGTTTTTTTTTTTTTTTTGTTTGTTTCTGAGACAGGGTCTTTGTCTACAGCCCTGGCTGACCTGAAACTCTCCATGTAGACCAGGCTGACCTTGAACTAACTCATGGAGATCCACCTGCCTCTGCAACTGTGAACATTAACAGGTTGTCATGGGAATGAGGAACGGGGCTGTTCCACATGACTCTAGGTGGGACATCATGGAGTCAGATAAATCAGATACCCTAATACCTGTGAGACCCAGTCACAGCCACACGTGGTCAGGAATAGACTGGTTGGCCCTGAGGGTAATGAGCCCTTTATCAGTGGAGATATTCAGTGTGAAGCCCATTGAGTGGCAGTGATAGTGAAGACGGTGTCTGCTTGACCCTCACAATTCCTTGGATTCTTCTCTTCTGATGGCTGCTGACCTGCCCTGTGGCAGAAAGAGAGAGGAGAGGAGATAGGAAGAGGGAGAGGAGACAGGGAGGAGGAGAGGAGACAGGGAGGGGGAGAGGAGACAGGGAGGGGGAGGGGGAGGGAGGGGCAGGGAAGAGAGGGGGAGGGGAGATGAGAGGGAGGTAGGGGGGAGGAAAGGGGAGAGAAGGGGAGGGGAGAGGGAAGGGGAGATGAGAGGGAGGGGAGAGGGAGGGAAGTGGAGGGAAGGGGGAGGGAGAGGGAGAAGGGAGAAGGTGGGGGAGGGGGGAGAGGGAGAGGGAGAGAGTCTTTCTGTATAAAAGCTGACACTGTCTCTGTCATGTTGAGCCCTACAGTAATGGCTGTTGGGAAGTCTCATTCCCGCCTTCACAGAGCGTTGAACTTGGAGTGCAAATTAACTTCATGTGATCTGAAGTATAAAAGGTCGCTTCTCCCACAAATTAGAGTCTGGGAGACGTTTGCCAAGCTCGTGAGCGCCTGGGGTTCCGTGGGGACACCAGCCAGGAAGGGCTGGCGTCCACTCTGCTGCCTCATTCCGGAGGATGGCTCTGCACTGTCCTTTCTCAAGGCCATTTACTCTGGTCACCACATCCCCCAGGCTATGACTACCCCCCACCCCGTCTCCAAATGTCTCCTCTTCCTGATGCCCCCAACTTCTCTGAGACCCCCATTCCACGTCCTTTTGGAAGCAAGCAGACCATCGCCAAGGGTCCCAGGAAGAGGCCACACCACCCTAGTTTTCCTGAGTTTTCAAATCCTTGTTTTGAGCTCTACAAGGTCAGCCCTGTTTTCCAAGCTGTGCTGGAGGTTTGCACACGGCACACTAACCTTGAGGCCAACCCTTTGTTCGTCCTGCTCTTCCAGGAGCGGCTGCCCTTGGAGAGGCTGAGTGGGCTGCCTAGGCCATGCTGGACTCTGTGAGCCTTCAGACCTCTTGAACTCTGAGGACAGTGATCCACAGACACCATCCATGGAGTAACAGCACGGTCCTGAGTCAGCTCTCCCTAACCCGCTCTTCCACACAAGTCCCTTGGCCCAGCTGGTTATCATTTTGGATCTTAGAGCCACCTGGCACCTTTAATCGCCCTGCTGCTGTTCCTATATCTCTGTGGGTTAGGCTAAACCACAAGGACTCCTAAAGCTGACACACCATAAAATAGATGCTCAAAGAATAGCTTCCAATAAGCCCCACAATGCCCAATAAGAGCTCCTTCTGGGTTGTCTTGCGGGTTTGGGGCTTGTGGTCTGCAGAAGTCCCTCTCTAAGTGCCCATCAGGTCTCAGAGACCCGAGTAGCACAGCTTTCTGGGCCTTGAGTGTGGAGCCAAACAGCTGTGTGCACATCAGTGTTGATGCCAAGCTCATGCCCACTACCCACCCATCTTGCTCCCTCCCACCCAAAGTTAAAGTCCACTGAGCTTGCCTTTGCTGGTCAGGCTGGTCCAAGGAAGTGTAGCAACTCAGCTACCCGATTCTCAAATGTAGCCTTTTGGACAGCCATGGGTCCTGTCCTGTGAGGAGAGAAAACAGGGGTAGGGTGGAGGTGCAGTGGATCACTGGGGGATTCTAGGCAGGGGCTCTACCTCTGAGCCACACCCCAGCCCCTCATTGGAGGATTCCAGGCAGGGGGTCTACCACTGAGCCATACCCCAGCCCCTCATTGGGGGATTCTAGGCAGGGACTCTACCACTGAGCCACACCCCCAGCCCCTCACTGGGGGATTCTAGGCAGGGGCTCTACCACTGAGCCACACCCCCAGCCCTCACTGGGGGATTCTAGGCAGGGGCTCTACCACTGAGCCACACCCCCAGCCCCTCACTGGGGGATTCTAGGCAGGGGCTCTACCACTGAGCTACACCCCCAGCCCCTCACTGGGGGATTCTAGGCAGGGGCTCTACCAGTGAGGCATGCCCCAGCCCCTCCCTGGGGGACTCTAGGCTGGAGAGAAGCCCTGTACCAGCCACACTCCCACAGGGTCCCAGGATTGGCTGGTGGTACCCTGGATGTTTATCCCTGAGATCTACCACACTTCCAACCACTGTGCTATGGACATGGGATCAGGAGCCTCCCACATCCTGAGGCCCGCCCAGACCGTGTCATCCACGCCATGGGGAGGCCCCTAACCTGCACACAAGTGCCACAGCTCCCACATTCATGGGCTGGCTGGGTGGTTCTGGCAGAGCGAGCCGGGTATCTGTCACCTTGTGTCTGCGTGACCGGACCCTCTCTGATGGTATTCCTTGGTGCCTAGCAGTGACCCTGGCTGGTGCAATGGCACCACATGGAGCCAAATGGGGCCAAAGCAGCCTTTTTGTTTGTTATTTATCTTTGAGTAGGGGGGTCTTACTTAGCTGTCCTGGCTAGCCTGGAACCTGCTAGGTAACCCAGGATGGCCTCAGACCATGGCAGTCCTCTTGTCCCTGCTCCCCGGGTGCTGTCTGGGATGATGTGTGTGTGCTACCATTGCCTGCCTTGGAAGGAGTTCAGAGCTTTGACCAGGAATGTGTTGAGAGACTACTGTGACAGGTGAATGAGCAAATTGTCCTGCCCCGAGCTTCAGGGATGGTTCTAGGAGCCTGTATGATGCAGGTAACTTATTTGCACAGACATGGTTTCTATTAAAGATGGCCATTCACGCCACTGCTGTTGGCTAGGAAATCAGCTGAAGGCTAAGGACTAGAAAGGTCTCAGGTGTTCTCACAGACCTCTACATGTGCCCCAGGCTCCCTCACAGTATAGTTGGTACCTGTCTCCTTTTGTGGTGACCTGACTTAGAAAGCACCTTTGGTCTATGTGAGTCCGACAAATTCCTGTGTGATAGCTCTAAACTCAGACTCTTAGACTGTCTGCATTTCAGCCCCTCTTGTAGAGGTCATTGAAAATAAAATGAGGTCATTGGGTGGACTCTTGCTTTGCTATGGGAAGAGATCAGTCTGACTTTAATGGCACAGGTCTCTCAATGCAGACACTTGGGAAAGTGAGTCCAGAAGATCAGAAGTTCAAGGCCTGAGTGGGCTACAGAGTGAGTTCAAGGACAGCTTGGATAATTCACTGAGACCTTGTCTCAAAATAAGAAGTAAAAGGAAGCTGGGAGATTTGGGCTCAGTAGTAGAGCCCCTGCCTAGAATCCCCCAGTGAGGGGCTGGGGGTGTAGCTCAGTGGTAGAGCCCCTGCCTAGAATCCCCCAGTGAGGGGCTGGGGTGTGGCTCAGTGGTAGAGCCCCTGCCTAGAATCCCCCAGGGAGGGGCTGGGGTATGGCTCAGTGGTAGAGCCCCTGCCTAGAATCCCCCAGTGAGGGGCTGGGGTGTGGCTCAGTGGTAGAGCCCCTGCCTAGAATCCCCCAGTGAAGGGCTGGGGGCGTGGCTCAGTGGTAGAGCCCCTGCCTAGTATCCCCCAGTGAGGGACTGGGGTGTGGCTCAGTGGTAGAGTCCCTGCCTAGAATCCCCCAGTGAGGGGCTGGGGTGTGGCTCAGTGGTAGAGCCCCTGCCTAGAATCCCCCAGTCAAGGGCTGGGGGCGTGGCTCAGTGGTAGAGCCCCTGCCTAGAATCCCCCAGTGAGGGGCTGGGGCGTGGCTCAGTGGGAGAGCACATTACCTAACAAGGTTGAGAGAACCAATCAAAAAACAAAGAAAACCTCAAAAAATTAACAATGAACCTGAAAGAAAAAAAAGCCAAACTACTCCCCTAAACAGAAGAATGATCCTGTAAGGGTACAGAGAAATGATGGACACGCGCACGTGTGTGTGTGTGTGTGTGTGTGTGTGTGTGTGTCCATCCAACCCTGGCTGGAAGGGGGCCTCAGTAGGAAACAGCTCTGCCACCATGTGACCTATTCTCAAATGTTCTCAAAGCCTGGGGCCTCGGGGTCTGTCTGAGTTCACAGGTATAGCTGTGCAGCTCGGAGACCTGCCTGACTCACAAAGTACCACCTGCAGTGGGAACATGTGTAGCTGGCTGGGGCCTTGTGGGGCTGAATCTTGTAACACTTCTGAGGAGCTGTTTAATGCCAACCCCTCCCAGGCAGAGAAAGCACTGAAGTGTCACCTGCCCTGGGACACATGACAGCCCGCATCACAGCGACAGTAATCCTGAAGCATCCAGCTGTGGGATCCAGGACTCCTAGTTCCCAGTCCCACAGCTCGGTTGTCTCCCGCTGACATGTTTATCCACAAGAAGCCTCTAGAATTCTGGCTCAGGAACGACAACATTGTGTGCTGGGTGGGCCTCAAGGTCCTGTGTCTCAGTAGGTTTTATTTCTCTCGTTATTTGTGTAATAGGCTGTTACTGCTGCCTCTGAGAGAAAAAATTACACCTTTCTGGAGATGTTGTAAAAGAGCGAGACGTAGGAAAAGACCACTCCGTAGAGAAGGCTGTACTCAGCTAAGGTCCCTGAACAGCAGTCAGTGCCAGTGGGATTCCAGGGTCACATCACAGTGTCTCTTCCAGCCTCTGCCCAGCCACGATACCTCTGGATGTCTGCCCAACCAGCATTCACCTTCAAGATGGCTAACAGTCAAAATTCTCTGTTCTCTTTTCTGTCTCCTCTTCTCTCAGATCACTCATTCATTCACTAATTCAGTCATTTATTAAGTCATTCATTCATGAAAAACCTACTCAGGGCCTCAGGACACAGTTATGAATAGAAAACATCCTCAGTCTCCCAGGGTGAACCTGTCTGCCTGGGCCCTGAAGGACGCACTTCTGTCTCCTTGCTTTTATTTTCAAAATAAACTCCTTTGAAAGCAGCCTGGCAGTTACACAGCTAGTGCCTGCGCCAGCCATCCTGCCTCTAGGACATCCCCGAGAGCGATGGAAATGCTTCTCTATGCATGTCCCTGACTCGCTCAGTATTCACACAGCAAAGCTGTGGAGGCTCCGTGTTAGCTTTTCATTGCTGAGATAGAGGACGGAGGGGGAGAGGTTTATGTTGATTTACAGCTTTAGAGATTTCAATGCCTGGTCAGCTGGTCCTCTTGCTTTTAGATCTACGGCAGGGCTGAAACATTGAGGGCACAGGGAGCAGTAGAGGAAGACATTATGGATACAATATCTTTCTGGACCCTGCTCCCAATGAGCTATTTCCTCTAAGTAGATGCTACACATCTAGTGGTTTCCAGAAGATTCATCAAATTATGGATGCATCAGTCTGGGGAGAGAGTGTTTGTTTTGCAAGGATGAGAACTTGCATTTGACCCTCAGAATCCACTGAGAAGAGTCAGTCATGGTGGGTCAAACGTATAATCCCAGCACGGGGGAGGAAGACACTAGTGGATCCCTGGACACCTCTGGCCACATAGCCTACCCTGCTTGATGTGTTCCAGGTAACTAAGAGGCCCTGTCTCAAAGGAAGAAAGATGGTATTTATAAGGATAACATCTAAGGTTGTCTTCTGGCATCTACCTGCATGGGCACACAGGCATACCTGCGCACACACACAAACATTGACCTAGTTAACGTTAGCTGTTTACTTAGCATGGTCTAGAACCACCTTCAAGAAAGATTTTAATTGAGTGATTGGCTTTATCAGGTTGGTCTGTGGGCATGTCTGTAAGGGATAATCTTGATTGTCTCAATTGATGCAGGAGGGTCAGGCCCACTGTGGGCGGTGCTATCTCCTAGGCAGGCAGGCAGTCCTGGGATCTATGAGCAAAGTAGCCGAGCATGAGCTCCTGCACTGGCTTCCCAGGGTGCTAGACTGTGACCTGAAATTATAAGCCAAGGAAACCCTTCCCTCCCCACGCTACTTTTGCTCGGAGTGTTTGTCATAGCCTCAGAGATGAGACTAGAACCAACATGAACACATACACATCGATACATAAAAATCATAGTCGCAGCCATGAGTTCAAACACAGGTAAAGTCAGAGTCCTCATAATTCAATCGCTTCTCACGATCCAGCCACTTTCCCAGAGCTCTCCTCTGACTGGGAAAGCAGCCTGAAGCACATAGGCATCTTGGGGGACACTCGTAGCATTGCTGTTTCTTGCAGGTGGAATTGACTGTCCCATATTGAACTTTAAAGCATCTGTGATGGCCCACAAGAGATGCACATGAGATTGGGTCTGTGAGGGTTAATACTGTCAACTGGCCAGGGTCCAGAATTACGGGGGTGGGGGGGGACAGGGAGGGGGAGCTGCGGTGGCGGCAAACCTCTGGGCATGGGTGCATTGAACAGAAAGGAGAAAGTGAACGGAGCCCCAACAGCATTCAACTCTGCTTCCTGACTATGGATACAATGTAACCAGCTGCCTGGATCCCGCCCTGACTATAGATACAATGTAACCAGCTGCACAGCTTCTGGTGCAGCGGTGCCTCCTTGCGGTGGTGGTCTATACCTCTTTGAACTGAGCCACAGCAAACCCTTCCTCCTTTAAGTTGCTGTTGTTGAGTATTTTGTCACTGTACCCAGAAAAATGACAAACACAGAATCCATTAGCATTCTCTCAAGCATCTGTAGGAAGTGGAGGGCCAGGAGACTCACATGGCTCACAAGATCCTCCCAAGGTCCCTCTGCTTCCCGAGGTTTAGCTAAGAAGTAAATAACTGACAGGGCTAGGAACTTCTCAGGGATGATGCAACTGTCCTAGAGTCACCCACATTTCTGGAAGGAACCCCAGTAAACTCAAGCTGGATTTGGGCTAAAACCTTTCTTTGGTTTGTCAGTGACCTCTCTGGGTGAACATCCTTACATCCACCCAAGAAATGTCAGCACACCTCTGATCGAAAACCTTACATTTCCCACCAATTGACTCATGGGTAAATAGACAAGATCCATCCATTGAGTGGAATATTACTTGGCAGTGGAAAAGAATGCAGACATGTTAGAAGGTGAATGAGTCTTGTCAATCTTATATACTGAGTTAACAAGGCCAGACACAATATGATTCCATGAATATGAAATGCCCAGAAATCCATAGAGACAGGAAGTAGATTAATGATTGTTGAGGGTGGGACCAGGAAGGAGCTGTGGAGTGACGGTCAAGGGTGCATGGTCTCTCTGTGGATTGATGGGAATGTTCTAGGAGCTGGAGAGAGGGCTCAGTGGATAAGGTTCTTGGCACATGAGGACCTGAGTTCAAATTTTCAGCATCTACATGAAAATTAGATAGTGGTGCCTGTGATGACAGCATGGAGGAAGCAGATACTGTAAATTGAAAGTTTCTGGTCTCTGTAGCCTGCCAACCTAGCCCAACTCTGAGCTCTGGGCCACATAGAGACCCGGTGTCAAAAAACAAGGGAGAGGGAGGGAGGGAGGGAGAGAAAGAGACCCAAAGTTGACCTCTGGCTTCCACATGCATGTGCACACACATGAACACATGCATGTGCATATGCCACATGCACACAGTATGTTCTAATATTGGCCATAGTGACAGATGCGGGTAGCTGTGGCTATAAAAAATGCCATCAGACTGAACTGTCCCTCCAACAGTGCAACTGGGAATGCAAATTAGACCTTAACGTAGGTGTTAAGATACGGCGGTGCCAGTTTTTAGACCATTGGTTGTTTTCTCTAAAATATTTAAAAGATGGCCTGGCATATGTTAAGTGTTCGACAAATGTCAGCTGTTTTAAAAGAGTAAATCCCTGATGGTAGCTGCGTGGGGTGGGGGGTGGGGGTAAAAGCTCAAGTATCGATTCAGGATTGATTCCGTCCCCGAGGTGGAACTGGCTGGCACCATGGTGCGACCCTGTCTCAAACTACGAAAATGAAGCAGTAATAGAAGGCAGCCCTTTCTGGCTCTGGAAACCCTGTTTTCCCAGGAAAGCCTCTGAGTCTGGAAGGAAGGCCAACAGAAAGGTTCTGCTACCTGCAGGTGCAGGGCCCTTCCCATCACTGTGTTTCTTCGTTTTTAAAATCTCTGTGTGTATGATTTATGTGTACACACGTGTTCATGTGTGTGGATGCACGGTCTGTGTGTGCACATGTGTTCATGTGTGAGAATGTATGGTCTATGTGTGCACATGTGTTCATGTGTGAGAATGTATGGTCTGCATGTGCACATGTGTTCATGTGTGTGGATACATGGTCTTTGTGTGCACATGTGTTCATGTGTGGGACTGCAGGGTCTGTGTGTGCACATGTGTTCATGTGTGAGAATGTATGGTCTGAGTGTGCACATGTGTTCATGTGTGTGGATACAGGCGCTTGCGTGCATGTTGGAGGACAAGCTCAGGTGCTCAGCCTCACCTTTTACCTTGTTTAAGATGGAGTGTCATCACTGCAGCATATGCCAGGCCTGTGAGCTCCTGGGCAGTCTCCTGTCTCCACCTTTTATTTTACTGTGGGAGTGCAGGAGTTACATGCACAGCTACAGTAGTATCTGGCTTTACCTAAATTCCACAGATCCACAGGCAGGTTTTCAAGCTTGTGTGGAAAGCACACTGCCCATTGATCCACCTCCCCATCCTTTGATTTCTTTTTACTCCTTCAGGTTAAGACATAGACACCTGAGTGCAGTTTTACAGCCACCTACGAGGGGCCCAGCAATGGCGTCCTCTGCTTCTTCCCCTCCTCTTCATCTTTTCCTTCTTCCTTCTCCCTACTCTCTTATTCCTTCTCCCTTTCTTAGTCTTTACCTTCCTCCCTCATCTTCTTCCTCCTCCCTCTCTGCATCCTCTTTCTCTCCTCGTCCTCCCACTCATACGCTCATACTTAGACACAGGGACACACACATGGACACACATACAAGGACATATGCACACACATACTTAGACGCATGCATGTATGTGCATACACACAAACATATAAATATGCGCACACATGCACACACATAAGCACATGCATAAATACACATACACACATACACACACACATACACACACACACACACACACACACACACCATGGCTGCCCATCACACTAGCTTTCGGCCCTGACACTGGAGCTGGCCAAGCCACAGACCCTGATGGTAATGCCTTAGTGAAGTGTGCTGTTTCCTGCTTTGGATGGCACATGGGAGGGCACGTGGGAAATTCACCGAGGGAAACTTGCAGAAGAGATTAAACTGACACAAGGACTGATAATATAGGTGATGCTCAAACTATCCAATATTGCCTGAGTAAATTAGAAGAATAAAATAAGATTTATCCCCAGCAAAGTAGAGGCAATTTTAATGGAAGAAAGGAAGCGGAGTAGAAACAGAGGAAATTTGGAAAACACCAGCATGAAGCGGGGGCAGGAGGTAGCTCGCATGTTAGTGTGAATCATGGGAGAGAGCCGTCCTGTCAGCCAGTGCTCCAGCAGAGCTTCTGTATCCTCCTACGTGAGGTTCTGTAGCAAGAGCAAGAGATAGGGGCTTTTGGCCTTGTTTAGCCCTTGGTAATTATGGGGTAGGGGTTGGACCTCAGGTCCCAAGACATACCAGAGGCTCAGAGATCCAACTTGGCCTAGCATGTGCACCCTCTTCATCTTCAGCATTTACTGCCCACTGCATGCCCACTGCATGCCCACTTCATACCTGCTGCACACTGCACTTGCACTGCACACCCACTGCACACCCACTGCATGCCTGCTGTACGCACACTGCATGCCCGCTGCATACTGCACACCCACTGCATGCCCACTGCACGCCTACTGCATGCCCATTGCATGCCTGCTTCACACCTGCTGCACACTGCACACACACTGCACACCCGCTGCATGCCTGCTGCACACTGCATGCCCACTGCACGTCCACTGCATGCCTACTGTATGCCCATTGCATGCCTGCTTCACACCTGCTGCACACTGCACATGCACTGCACACACGCTGCATGCCTGCTGCACACTGCACGCCCACTGCACGCCCACTGCATGCCCACTGCATGCCTGCTTCACACCTGCTGCACACTGCACATGCACTGCACACGCACTGCACACCCGCTGCATGTCTGCTGCACACTGCACGCCCACTGCACGCCCACTGCATGCCCACTGCATGCCCAGAGCCCATTATAATTGATTTTTAAAAGGCTGGCTGGAAAGGTGTCTCCCTCAAGCATAGGGATCAGGTTTGATCTTCATCGTGGATTTAAAAAAGGTCAAGTGTGGTGGCCCACAGTTGCAAGACCACCACTGAGGAGACAAGCGGATCCCTGGGGTTCCCTGGACATCTAGTTTAGCCAAATCTGTGAACCTTGGGTGCCAATGGAAAGCTTTCCTCAAAAACAAGGTTGATCCTGAGAAATGGCTCAGTGGGAAAAAGCATTTGGGAAATAATTCCAGTGACCTAAGTTTTATCCCCACAACCGTGTATTTATGGAAGGAGGGAACTGGTTGCATGAGGTTGTCCTCTGATGTCACACATCTGTCCCTCCATCCCTTCTCCTCTACATCTTTCTGAGAGAGACACACAGTAAATAAATAGGGATGGCTCTTGAGGAACAATACCCGAGGAGACCTCTGGGCTCCACTCCACACATGGACACACCCAGCTGCACACACATGAACATGTAAACACACATAAAAATGTGTATGCAAACGTCTTGATGTGGGGCTGGAGAGATGACTCAGAGGTTAAGAGCACTGACTGCTCTTCCAGAGGTCCGGAGTTCAATTCCCAGCAACCACATGGTGGATCACAACCATCTGTAATGGGATCTGATGCCCTCTTCTGGTGTGTCTGAAACAGCGACAGTGTATTCATATACACTTTTAAAAAAGGGTGTTGATATGAACAATTAGAGGCTGTGTCAGGGTTTCCAGATGATATTGTAAGGACACACAAGGGCTCCCGGCTGAATCCCTGGACTGAGGTGCCCCTTGGTTCTGGATGATGTAGCTCGGTGGTTCTTAACCTTCCTAATGTTGCGACCCTTTAATACAGTCCCTCATGCTATGGTGACTCTCAATCATAAATTTTTTTCTTGCTACCTCATAACTGTGATTTTTCCACAGTTATGAATCGTAAGGCAGACATCTGATATGCAGGGTATCTGGTAAGTGTCTCCTTGTGAAAGGGTTGTTGGACCCCTAAAGGGTTGTGAGCCGCGGGTGGAGAACTGCAGATGTGGTTAGTTATTCTGGGCTTGTGGTGGTCATTTCAGTACTCCCAAGCAGGAGACCTTTGTCTTCCTGTCGGGCTGGCCACAAAGAGTGCTGCCTGCCAATGAGGCTGCTTCTGTCCTGTCTGTCCTGGCTGTAAAAGCCAATGCTTTAATGACAGAGGGAGGGAGGGAGGGAGGGAGGGAGGGAGGGAGGGAGGGAGGGAGGAAAGAAGGGAGGGAGGGGAAGAGGGAGGAGGGAGGGAGGGGAAGGAAAAGAGAAGGAAAGAAGGGGGAGAAGGAAAAAGAGGAAATGGGAAGGAAGGGAGGGGACGGGAATCTGTATCATCCAAGAACAGGACCATCTTCCCAGGGTGGGGCGTACAAGCCCAGGGTCTCCCATCACCCACACAGAGTCACATGTAGCTGGCTGAGGAGACCTAGCCGTGAGGTGGAATGGGCAGCTGAGGCCAGGGCTCTGGGAGGGACAGAGCGGGAGGATGGGTCTTCACAGAACAGCGCGGCAGCATTAATGACAGTCTGGTGTCAGACAAGCCCCACAGCTCTGCCCACACTGGCATCTCCAGCGGCCCCATGCCAATTAAAGATGAGTGGAGCATAGCTTTCGTTAGCTTCCAAATCGTCAAGAAGCCAATTAGAGGCGTCTTAGATCCACTTGACCGAGCCTGCCGATTGCCAGCCTTGAGGGACTGCTGAGGCGGGGTGGCCCAGCTAGGCTGGGACTGCACTAAATTGGCCTGAGAAACTGGATTCAGGCTTCACTCTGGCTTCTGGCTTCTCCAGTGTGGTGCCAGGTTTAAGGTACCTTCCTCCTGGAGTGGGCTAGCTCAGGAAGAGGTCCCTGAGAGGCAGTTCTGAATGCCGCATGTCATTCCTGTCAGGTCAAGCTTATAGAGCGGCAAACAGGACCCTGGGGGAATAAGACCATTGTGTCACAGCCCTGGGGCTGGAAGACTCTGTAGAGGACACCTGTAACTAATCTAAGTGGCTTCTTACCTATCTAGATGTTTGTTTTGCTTTTTTGAAACAGGTTGAACTTGAACTTATTATATTTTAGCCCAAGCTGGCCCTGAACTCACAGCATCCTTCTAGAAGGAAGACAGTGCCCAGTTAGACTTGCTGAGGTAAGAAGCTTCCTGGAAGGCAGTGTCCTGGAGAATTGCATATACCAGGAGGCTGGTCCTGGAGAATTGCATATACCAGGAGGCTGGTCCTGGAGAATTGCATATACCAGGAGGCTGGGGCCACACATCATGACTTCACTGCATACCTGTGGCTCTTAGTACATGCAATCCTATTAGGAGCAACTCCTTCCCCAAAGGGGTGGGGACACACAGGCTGCAGAGACAGAGCCCTTCGGAGTTCAGAGCTTCAGGTTACCCAGAGGAGGTCTTGCTTCCATTGGAAAAATCAGTCTGGAAAGTGTTGTGGTCGGTGGATAGCTGGCTGGGTGCTCAGTGGAGTCACAGGTGACAGATGTATGAGAACTTGGAGACAGGAGCCGAGTTGGTGGCCGCTGCCCAGAACCATGCTGCAGGGAGGGAGGGGCTGGAGGAGCTCAGTGTGAGGCTGGCCTGAACCACATGGTGCGATCTGGGGGCTGTGGACATGACTCAGTCCTTGAAGTGCTTGTCATGTAAGCAAGAGGACCGAGCTCCGCACACAGAACTCGTGTGAGATGTGGGATGCGGTGGTGTGGATAGTGGGATCCAGAGATGGGGAGGCAGGCACAGGAGGAGCCATGAGGCTCACTGGCTGGCTACACAGCAGAATCAGTGAGCTACAGGACTGTGCACACCCTGTTGTGGGGGGAGGTACATCGTGCTTGAGGAATAATGCCAGAGATTGTCTTCTGGCTCCACACATGCATAAACATCTCTCTCTCTCTCTCTGTCTCTCTCTCTCTCTTTCACACACACACACACACATACTCTCGCCATATACATATGCATATATACATGATACATACATAACACACACACATACCACACAATACAACATACATGCCACATACATAAAATATACCTAATATATACATAAGACACATGACATATACATACCACATTCATACAACATACATATCACATACAATTGGCACATATATGCTACATACATACAACACACACACACACACACACCAAGCCAAACTGGGTTACATGAGATCCTGTCTCAGAAAGAAAGAAAGAAAGAAAGAAAGAAAGAAAGAAAGAAAGAAAGAAAGAAAGAAAGAAAGAAAGAAAGAAAGAAAGAAAGAAAGAAAGGAAGGAAGGAAGGAAGGAAGGAAGGAAGGAAGGAAGGAGAGAGAAGAAGAAGAAGAAGAAGAAGAAGAAGAAGAAGAAGAAGAAGAAGAAAAGAAAGAAACAAAGAAACAAAGAAAGAAAAGGAAGGAAGGAGAACTTAGATGGTGGTTAGTTGTTTTTAATCCAGTTCCTCAAGCCTGGGCCATGTGCCAGGCACCGCCCCATTCCTAGACAGACAGCCCATGCCAGGAAGCCAGAAACAAAGGGAGTCCCAAAGTAGCTGGGAACTCTGAAGCTAAGTTCCCATTGTGCCCTAATTGTGGTGGAGAGGCATCTGTCCACTTGGGCCCCGGTAACAAAAACCCACAGAGAGGGAAATGTATCCACAGGAGACTGTGCTTTCTCACATTTCTGTGGGCTAGACGTTCACAGCCACCACGCTAAGTGTCCTGAGAGGGTGGTATCCTGCTTCATAAGTGGTGTCCTCTAGCCAGGTCCTCCCATGGTGGAAGGGGGCAAAGTTCCTGTGTATGTTTGTATGTGTGTATGGTATACACGCAGGTATTGTATACATGTTACATATATGTGACATGAGTGTTGTATGTGGTATGTATGTATATATTGTATACATGTGGTGTGTGTAGCATGTATGTAGCATGTGGATATATGTGTTATATATGTGTGTTTCATGTAGCATGTATATACATATGTTATGTCTTTGTATATTTGTGTATGTGGCATATATGTGTAGTATGCATGTGTCACACATGTGCATGTCTATGTGTAGACAGACCCTCGATGTTGGGGGTCTTCATTATTCCTTCATCTTATATTACAAGACAGGGTCGTCACTGAACATGGCTCTTACCAATCACTGGTTCAGCTGGGTTGGCTGTCAGCGATCCCCAGGGATCCCTGTCTCCCTCCACACCCCTCGTGCTGGGATTACAGGCATGAGTACCACTGGGCCTGGCTTTTTATATAGGCTATGGGTATCCTACCACTGAACCTCACCCACAATAAATTTTGATTGTAGGTATGTGTATGGAAAACACTTACAGAGGTTGGTTCTGTCCATGTTAGGCTTCTGTTGGGCTCTTAGAATGTATTCCCTGCACACCAGGAGGGAGGAGAGGACAGAGGCAGGTGTCCAAATCATTCTCACCCAAGAGTGCTCCCATGGCTCAGTTCCCACCACAGCTCTGCTCTGCCTTGGGGTCAGCAAGCGCCTGCGTGATGGCTTGGAATTATGGTGATATTCCTGCCTCCCTGAGTGTCACTGCCACGGCATGCCTCCTGTTCCTGGAGTGCACCCTGGGCTCTCCTCCTGGACCCCCCCCTCTTGCCCTCACTCATCACCACTTGTCTTGCATTGGGCTGTTCATCTTTTTATTGATTTGTGGGCGTCCTCCGTGGATCTGGGACATTCCTGCTCGCTAGGTTATGTGGGATGTAATCATCCCTCCTGTCTGTGGCTGCATCTGTCTCGCAGCCTTGTTGATGATGCAGTTTGTCTTACAGAGAGAGTCTTAATTTTACTCTGCTGGGTCCTGTGTGTCTTTCCTGTCATGATTTGTGCCTCTTGGTGCTAGTGCCTAGCGACAGCAGAGAGTCGGCTTTGCCGAGGCCTGCAGCCCACTGAGTGTGCTTGCAATGCTGAGAGGCAGGGCTTCTTTGGAGTTTTCTTTTGTGGTGCCCAGGGAACCAACTTCATCTTTTCCCCATTGCAGTTTATTATTATTATGTGTATATGATTCATACGTGGATACACGTGTGCCCAAATGCATGTGTGGAGGTCAGAGGACTGCTTTGTGCAGTCAGCTCTCTCCTTCTGCCTTTGCAGGAACATGGAACACGGGTCACCTAGCCTGAGTGGCGAAAGCTTTTCCTACTGAGCCATCTCACCAGCTCTCCAGGCTGTGTTTTGGGACACGGTCTCTCCCTGACTTTGGAGCTTGCCAACTTAGCTGGCTGGCTGATCAGAGGGCTCCTCCTGCCTCCGCCCCCTCAGTACTGAGATCTTAAGTGCACATCATCATGCCTGGCCTTTTATGTGGGTGCTGGGCATCCACTTAGGCCCTGTGTTTGGAAAGCAAGCACTGTATTGGTTCAAGTTCTCCCAGCTTCAAGTTTCCTATCTGGTTGGCTTTTAGCATAATCTACTGTTATTCTACCAGTCAGCGTTGGATCTTGGTTTGCAGTGTTTTTCACATGGCATAAGGCGGATCTGAGATTTCGGGAGATAAAGGGAGATTGGGGATCTTGAATGTAGAGGGGTGGAGAGTCTGTGGAAGGAAGGGAAGCCAAGTGTTAGTGACTGGGCCATGAGGAAGAGGTGATTCCCTGGGTCTGTCTCAGTTACCTCTTCTCATCACTGTGACCAAATACATGACAGATACAATTTAAGGAAGCAAGGGTTTGCTGTGTCTCACAGTTTGAGGGGAGACAGTTAGGAAAGGCATGGTAGAAGGAAGCTCATGGGGGTGGGAGCTTGTAGCAGTTCCTTGCTACCATCCTGGTAGATCAGGAAGCAGAGAGAATTTAGGCTGAAACAGAGACAGCCTATTTAAAAAAAAAAAAGCCACATTGCCCCCACCCCCCACAGTAACCCACTTCCTCCAGCCAAGTCCTGCTTTCTAAAGGTGCTGCACTCTCCTGGACCAGCTGGAGGCCCATTGCTCAAACACAGGAGCTTGTTGGGAACATTTCATCTCCAAACCATTTACAGAAAAGGTGTGGGGGGAGGAGGTAGAGGTGAAAGAGGAAGTGGGGAGGGGCAGAGAGAGAAGAGGTTTGAGATTAATAAAATCCTGTACAAGGGAGGAATATTTACCCTCACAGCTGAGTAATGATGGCAGCTTCTTGGCCTCACTTCTGGTTTGGATATGAAATATATGGGCTCATATATTTGAACAATTGGTGGCAGTGTTTGGGAGTGCCGTTGAGCCTCTGGTGTGGGATGCATGGCTGGCAGAGGTAGGTTACTGAGGGTGGGTTTTTGATGTTGTGACCCAGTCTCACCTCCAACCTGAGCTTTCTGCTGCCTGGCCCTCCGAGATGTGAGAAAGTCACGCTGCAAGCTCCTGTCACTGCTGCTGCTGCTGCTGCTGCTGCTGCTGCTGCTGCTGCTGCTGCTGCAATCTGAACTGCTCATCTTCTCCAGCTGCCATGATGTCCCTGCCCTGAAACCAACACGCTCCCTCATGAACCTCCTTCTACCTACCGTGCCTTTCCCAGTGTGAGAAACTGTCTCCCCTCAGACCGTGAGCCATAAGCCCTTCCTCCCTTAAGTTGCTTCTGTCAGATATTTAGAGGTTTTATATTTCCTTCCTTCTCTCTCTCTCTCTCTCTCTCTCTCTCTCTCTCTCTCTCTCTCTCTCTCTCTCTCTCTCTCTGTTTTTTTAAGACAGGGTTTCTCTGTATAGCCCTGGCTATCCTGGAACTTACTCTGTAGACCCAGCTGGTCTCCAACTCAGAGATCCACCAGCTTCAGCCTCCTGAGTACTGAGATTAAAGGCATACACCACTGTTGCCTGGCTTATTTTCATTATTTTTAATTATGTGTATATGCATATCTTTGAGTGTGTTTATGCACGTGTGTCCAGGTGTCAGTGGAGGCTAAAAGGCATACGCCACCGTTGCCTGACTTATTTTCATTATTTTTAATTATGTGTATATGCGTATCTTTGAGTGTGTTTGTGCACGTGTATCTAGTTGTCAGTGGAGACTAGGAAAAAATGATCAGATCCCCTGGAGCTGGAGTCAGGGGTAACTGTGAGCCACCTGATAAAAGTACTGGGGACTCAATTTGTGTCCTCTGGTGCCTGCTGCCTGCAGTTACATCAAACGGGTTATCTGGAAGGGAAGCTGGGTGTGTATAGGAAGGCTGCAAGAGAAGAACGAGACCAAGACAACAGTTGCTGATCAAGGTCCCAAGGTTTAATGGAGGACTCAGAATTTAAAGTTTCAGGAGAGACCCCTCCCCCAAATTCCAAGGACTTCAGGAGAACTGGTCTGACTGCTCCACTGCTCAGGTGACTGGGTGGGTCACCTGCATAATTCAGGAATTGTGGTCTGGAGGAGGAATGAACTTCCCACCTTGGTCCAAGCGCTCTACCCTAGGTGGGGGCAGATTATGGCTAACAGGTCTGGGATTCCTGCTCAAGGGCTGGGAGGGGAAGGCACACCCTGGAAAAGCAGTTCATGCTCTTAGTGGCTGGGGCATCTCTGCAGTGATGAGAAGAGGATGAGTATATTTCCTAAGCTTCCCTAATGAGTTCATGGCAGCCACACAGGCCTTATGACTTTCTGGGAAGCGCAGGACAGCGACCACTCTCATGATGCTTTGCCCCGTGTCTTTCTCCTCATTTAGCCACAGTAATTCAGGTCCTCTCCCACAGGTACTTGGGGGCCCAGGCAGGCAATCCAGCTAGGAGTTAAACACTCGGGCTGTAGGGCAGCAAAAGGTCTGAGGAATCAAGGAAGGAATCAGGGGATGTCCCAGAAGGTCCAGCTGTGGACAGAGTTCCATCTTTCTGGGCTCGCTCTCTCTCTCTCTCTCTCTCCCTCCCTCTCTCTGTCTCTATCTCTCCATCTCTCTCTGTCTCTCTGTCTCTCTCTCTCTGTCTCTCTCTCTGTCTCTCTGCCTCTCTCTGTCTCTCTGTCTCTCCCTCTCTGTCTCTGTCTCTCTGCCTCTCTCTGTCTCTCTGTCTCTCCCTCTCTGTCTCTGTCTCTCTGCCTCTCTCTATCTATCTCTCTCCCTCTCTGTCTCTGTCTCTCTGTCTCTCTCTGTCTGTCTCTGTCTCTGTCTGTGTGTGTGTGTGTGTGTGTGTGTATAAAAGGAGGAGGGGCTCTAACCCAGGTTGTCCTGGTACTTGCTTTACAGACAAGGCTGCCTATGAATTTGACTCACAGCAAGCTTCAGCCCCCTAAGTACTTGCATTGCAGGCTTGGCCGCTAGGCCTTGCCTAATCTCTTCTTTTTAAAAGATTCTCCCCACCTCCATTCATTCATTTTAAGTGTCATCCTGCACATGTGGAAGTCAAAGGACAACCTGAAGTGTCTTGCCTTCTACTTGAGAAAGGATCTCTTGTTTGCTGATTGTGCCCCAGATTAGCTGGGCTGATGACTTCCAGGTTGTCTATCTTTGCCTCCCATTTGCCTTAGGAATTCTGGGACTATAGTCATATGGGGCCTCACCTAACTTCACAGGAGGCTGAGGATTTGAACTCAGACCCTCACACTTGCACAGTGAGTGCTTATCCATGGAGCCACCTCTCCAGCCCCTAGTTTCTTATAAGGATGGCGTGTAAGGCCCACCCTATGACCTTATTTCCTTTAATTACTTCTCCAAAGGCTCTGTCTTCCCCAAGTGATTGCGGATCAGGTCCCTATCAGGTCTTATGGGTTAGGGCTTAGGCATAGGCCATGGGGGAGGCACAATTAAGCTTATAATGTTCCAGGGGTGGGCAAAAGGCCTCAGGACCTGGGAGAACTTGACTTCCGTGGCCCTGTACAGTGAGCCAGCAGGAAGTCACACTGATGGGGGAGTGGGAGAACGGGAGATGCTGAGGCATCTGGAAGCCAGAATGACAAGGACAAGATGGGGCAGTTGAAAACAAGGAGTCACACCCAGTCATTGGCAGGATGCCCTAGTAGCAGCAGCATAGAAAACCTGGACTCCTATACACATAGCTTTGGCACCACTGTTTAGGGAGGAGAGCCCAGGCCCTCCCTGTTTCCATTAGAGTGGAGAAGGAGAGCAGGGTCTGCAGACTTTGTAAAGAAGCCCAGGCCTCCCTTTTTCTTGCAGAGGTGTGGGCAGAGCCAGTGTGACTTTGAAACTGTATCACCAATAAAAAACCAATACCCTCAAGCCTGGTCAGGTGCTAGCCTTTAATCCCAGCACTCAGGAGGCTAGCCCGCTCCACAGAGTTCCAGAAACCCTGTTTCTGAACACCCCCCTAAAAAAACCCCCAAACCCAAAACAACCAACCCCCTCTTCCCAGTGTCATAAGCAGTACCCCTCAGTACCTGAGACTCTGACAGTGAACCCCGATGTTCCAGAGTGGGGAGGGAGGGGCTCTACTGGAGTCAGCTCCCCGTTGAAGTCTCCTGCTGACCTCTAAAACCTGGGGAGTTAGAGGGGAGGTTGGGGATAATAGGTTGCCGGGGTGGGGTGGGGTAGGGTGGGGGTGGGGGGATCACCAAGTCTTTGGTCTCCAGGCTTAAGTCCTCCTGTAGGGAGGTAGCTCCATCCAGCTGCTGGTCAGAGGCCAAGTGAGTGCAGGGTAGGGGGGGGGGGGAGTCCCTGACTCCAGCACTTTGCCCCTCCCCCTGCCTGCCTGCCCTGCTGTCAGGATTAGCAAGACAAAGCCTGGCTGGTTTAAGGCTGGCTGAGCCCCTGGTGTTTAGGAGGCTCCTCTGACCTTGAGAGGACACTGAGCAGGTGTCCAGGCAGTGCAGAGGTGGTGGGGAGTCACTTAATCCAGAGGCCCAGCACGGCAGGGGCTGAGAAGCTTTCTAGAACCTTCCACTTGTTTCATTCCAATTTTTTTTTTAAAGATTTATGTATTGTTATATCTAAGTACACTGTAGCTCTCTCTTCAGACACCAGAGGTGGGCGTCAGGTCTCCTTACCGATGGTTGTGAGCCACCATGTGGTTGCTAGGATTTGAACTCAGGACCTTCAGAAGAGCAGTCTGCTCTTAACCGCTGAGCCATCTCTCCAGCCCGGTTCATTCCAATTTGATGTCACCTCTGCTTTCTGGTCTTCTCTCTCCTCTCTCCAGCCCTCCTCCCTTTCCTTCTTCCCCTCCTCTTCTACACCTCTTTCTCTCTCCTCCTTTTTTCCTCTCTCCTCTCTCTCTCTCTGTGTTGTGTCTCTGTCTCTGTGTGTCTCTGTCTCTCTGTCTCTCTGTGTCTCTGTCTCTCTGTGTGTCTCTGTCTCTCTCCTCTGTCTCTCTGTGTCTCTGTGTCTCTGTCTCTCTCTCTCTCTCTGAGGCAGCGTCTTACTATGTAGCTCTGGCTGGTCTTGAACTCCTGATGCAGGCCAGGCTGACCCTGAGCTTGTGACAACCCTCCTGTCTTTGTCTCCCAAGTGCTGGGACACAGGCAGGAATCATCACGCCCAGAATCTCCCCCCTCCTCTTCCTCTTTCTTCTCCTCCCATGTGCCCTCCATCTCTCTGGCTATAAATAGGATTGTGTGGCAGAGCCCACCTGTTCCCCATAACCAGGACTTCAGGCCGGCTCTTTTCTCCTGGCTGAGTGTTGGATACAAGTGGGCTCTACCTGGTCCCATTTGTCTGCTGTGAATGGAACAGCAGCAAGCACTTTGGACACGTGATTCTGGAGTCTCTGTGTTTCAGTCACCTTTCTTACCAATGTGAAAAAAAACAAAACAAAACAAAACAAAAACGAACTAAAACCACCTAAGAGAAACAACTCAAGGGAGAGAGACTTGTTTTTGTTCAGGATTTCAGAGTGTCTGGTCCATTGTAATGGTCTGTCACATCTTACTGTAGACTGGTCCACTGTGATGGTCCATGACATCCTGCAGTAGACTGGTCCACTGTGATGGTCTGTCACATCCTGTAGTAGACTGGTCCACTGTGATGGTCTGTCACATCCTGCAGTAGACTGGTCCACTGTGATGGTTCATCACATCCTGCAGTAGACTGGTCCACTGTGATGGTCTGTCACATCCTGCAGCAGACTGGTCCACTGTGATGGTTCATGACATCCTGCAGTAGAATGGTCCATTGTGATAGTCCATGACATCCTGCAGTAGACTGGTCCATTGTGATGGTCCATGACATCCTGCAGTAGACTGGTCCACTGTGATGGTCTGTCACATCCTGCAGTAGACTGGTCCACTGTGATGGTCTGTCACATCCTGTAGCAGACTGGTCCACTGTGATGGTCCGTCACATCCTGCAGCAGACTGGTCCACTGTGATGGTCTGTCACATCCTGTAGTAGACTGGTCCACTGTGATGGTCTGTCACATCCTGCAGTAGACTGGTCCACTGTGATGGTTCATCACATCCTGCAGTAGACTGGTCCACTGTGATGGTCTGTCACATCCTGCAGCAGACTGGTCCACTGTGATGGTTCATGACATCCTGCAGTAGAATGGTCCATTGTGATGGTCCATGACATCCTGCAGTAGACTGGTCCACTGTGATGGTCTGTCACATCCTGCAGTAGACTGGTCCACTGTGATGGTCTGTCACATCCTGTAGCAGACTGGTCCACTGTGATGGTCCGTCACATCCTGCAGCAGACTGGTCCACTGTGATGGTCCGTCACATCCTGCAGTAGACTGGTCCACTGTGATGGTCCGTCACATCCTGCAGTAGACTGGTCCACTGTGATGGTCCGTCACATCCTGCAGCAGACTGGTCCACTGTGATGGTCTGTCACATCCTGCAGTAGACTGGTCCACTGTGATGGTCCGTCACATCCTGCTGTAGACTGGTCCACTGTGATGGTCCGTCACATCCTGCAGTAGACTGGTCCACTGTGATGGTCTGTCACATCCTGTAGTAGACTGGTCCACTGTGATGGTCTGTCACATCCTGCAGTAGACTGGTCCACTGTGATGGTCTGTCACATCCTGCAGTAGACTGGTCCACTGTGATGGTCCATCACATCCTGCTGTAGACTGGTCCACTGTGATGGTTCATCACATCCTGCAGTAGACTGGTCCACTGTGATGGTCCGTCACATCCTGCAGCAGACTGGTCCACTGTGATGGTCTGTCACATCCTGCAGTAGACTGGTCCACTGTGATGGTCTGTCACATCCTGCTGTAGACTGGTCCACTGTGATGGTCCGTCACATCCTGCAGCAGACTGGTCCACTGTGATGGTCTGTCACATCCTGCAGTAGACTGGTCCACTGTGATGGTCTGTCACATCCTGCAGTAGACTGGTCCACTGTGATGGTTCATCACATCCTGCTGTAGACTGGTCCACTGTGATGGTCCGTCACATCCTGCAGTAGACTGGTCCACTGTGATGGTCTGTCACATCCTGCTGTAGACTGGTCCACTGTGATGGTTCATCACATCCTGCTGTAGACTGGTCCACTGTGATGGTCCGTCACATCCTGCAGTAGACTGGTCCACTGTGGTGGTCTGTCACATCCTGCAGTAGACTGGTCCACTGTGATGGTCTGTCACATCCTGCAGTAGATTGGTCCACTGTGATGGTTCATGACATCTTGCAGTAGACTGGTCCACTGTGATGGTCCGTCACATCCTGCAGTAGACTGGTCCACTGTGATGGTCTGTCACATCCTGCAGTAGACTGGTCCACTGTGATGGTCTGTCACATCCTGCAGTAGACTGGTCCACTGTGATGGTCCGTCACATCCTGCAGTAGACTGGTCCACTGTGATGGTCCGTCACATCCTGCAGCAGACTGGTCCACTGTGATGGTCTGTCACATCCTGCAGCAGACTGGTCCACTGTGATGGTCTGTCACATCCTGCAGCAGACTGGTCCACTGTGATGGTCTGTCACATCCTGCAGTAGATTGGTCCACTGTGATGGTTCATGACATCTTGCAGTAGACTGGTCCACTGTGATGGTCCGTCACATCCTGCAGTAGACTGGTCCACTGTGATGGTCTGTCACATCCTGCAGTAGACTGGTCCACTGTGATGGTCTGTCACATCCTGCAGTAGACTGGTCCACTGTGATGGTCCGTCACATCCTGCAGCAGACTGGTCCACTGTGATGGTCTGTCACATCCTGCAGCAGACTGGTCCACTGTGATGGTCTGTCACATCCTGCAGCAGACTGGTCCACTGTGATGGTCTGTCACATCCTGCAGTAGATTGGTCCACTGTGATGGTTCATGACATCTTGCAGTAGACTGGTCCACTGTGATGGTCCGTCACATCCTGCAGTAGACTGGTCCACTGTGATGGTCTGTCACATCCTGCAGTAGACTGGTCCACTGTGATGGTCTGTCACATCCTGCAGTAGACTGGTCCACTGTGATGGTCCGTCACATCCTGCAGTAGACTGGTCCACTGTGATGGTCCGTCACATCCTGCAGCAGACTGGTCCACTGTGATGGTCTGTCACATCCTGCAGCAGACTGGTCCACTGTGATGGTCCGTCACATCCTGCAGTAGCCGAGAGGCAGAGAGCTTGGGTCAGAAGCCTGTAGGGCTGGAACACTCAGTGATCCTCCCTTAGTGACCTATCTCCATTAACCAAACCTCCAGCTTCTGATGTTCCACAATCCCCCAAAACAGTGTCACCAGCTAAGTCCCAAGTGTTCGAATGCAGGAGCCTGTGCACAGTGGCTCTCAGTCACACTTTAGAACCCGTTTTCTTTGGAGCACACACTGTGAAACAGGGTTTCTGGGTCACATGGGAATTCTATGTTGACATCTTTGGAGAAATCCTGGACACTCTTCATAACAACTACACCATTTTTTACAGTCTCATAGGCTTGTGCGAGGCCCCACCTTCCCTACACATGTGGTCCTCCTGGATGTGGGTCCCAGGGATTGCACCTCAAGTGGTCGGTCAGGTTTGGCATTTTTGCCCACTGAGCCATCTCACCAGTTCCTCCACATTGGTTTTTGAGTCAGAATCTCTTACTGGCCTAACCCTCAGTAGACTAGACTGGCTGACTAAAAAGTCCCAGGGATCCATGACAGATTCCATCTCTGTCAATCATCTACTGCCCCAGTAAGCCCAGGCCACCATGGCCAGCCTTTTCAAACAGTGCCTAGGATGGAACTCAGGCCTTCATGCTTTACCACTTGAGACAAGTCCCTGACTTGACTGTCTTTTCTAAAGTGATGGTGAGTCTGTTGAGAGGCTGTGTCTCATTGGTGGTGACTGACACTAGTTCTGTGTGATGCACGGCCATTGGGGGCCTCTCGTCCTGGGAGAAATGTCTTGTTCCTCTCAAACTCCTGGACTGGAGCAATGCTACCCCTGTGCCCACATCCTCCCACCCCTACCCCACACTTCCCACCCCTACCCCACACTTCCCACCCCTACCCCACACTTCCCACCCCTACCCCATACTTCCCACCCCTACCCCACACTTCCCACCCCTACCCCACACTTCCCACCCCTACCCCACACTTCCCTCCCCTATCCCCACACTTCCCACCCCTACCCCACACTTCCCACCCCTACCCCCACACCCTCCCACCCCTACCCCCACACCCTCCCACCCTACCCCACACCCTCCCACCCCTACCCCCACACCCTCCCACCCTACCCCACACTTCCCACCCCTACCCCACACTTTCCACCCCTACCCCACACCCTCCCACCCCTATCCCCACACCCTCCCACCCCTACCCCACACTTCCCACCCCTACTCCACACTTCCCACCCCTACCCCACACTTTCCACCCCTGCCCCACACCCTCCCACCCCTACCCCCACACCCTCTCACCCCTATCCCCATACTTCCCACTCCTACCCCCACACCCTTCCACCCCTAACCCCTCCCATCCTTACCCCCATACTTCCCACTTCTACCCCCACACCCTCACACCCCTACCCCCACACCCTCACACCCCTACCCCCACCCCCTCCCACCCCCACCCCCTCCCACCCCTGCCACAATCATCTACAGCTGGCACTCCAGGCTATGTGGCAGTTAATTGCTTTGTTTACATATCCCTAGTTAGTTTATTCATTTGTTTCCCTTTGGGGTGCCAGGGCCAGAACCAGGGCCTCCTACATGCTAGGCAAGTCCTTGATCATCCAACCTCAGCCTCAGACCCCGAAGAGTAGATTTTTAATGAAGTCTTGCCTATTAATTTTTTCTTTTGTGCATAAGGCTTGGTGTCATATTTAAAATCATCCTTACCTAAGCAAAGACGCCAAGATTCTGGCATAAATATGATAATTTTAGGTTTTACATGTATGTATGTATGTATGTCAACAGCATATTTTGGATTGCTTTTGCAAATGGAGGAAACTCCCACTCTGTGTGCATTCTTTGCATATAGGGACAAACAGACATCCCAACATTATCTTTACCACAACCTTTACCACTTTGTCAAAGTTAGCCACCCATGGGCTGGGGCTGACAAAGTGCTTGCTCTCTAAACAAGAGGATCTGAATTTGACCCTTAGAACTCATGTGAAAAGGCAGATGTGTTGGTGAGGCCTCGTAATTCCAGCTGAGAAGGCAGAGGCGCACAGGTGGGTCTCTAGGCTCACTGGCCAGCAGTATAGCTGAACTGGCTAGTTCTAGGTAAAAGTGAGAATCTCTACCTCAAGAAACAAGGCAGCTTGTCCTTCAGGAGCCGCACATGAGGCTAACCTCAGGGTCCCTACAGGCACTCACATGCACGCCTGCACCTGCACACATGTGAACACATGCAGATAGAAACTACTCGTCATCTCTGTGTGCATCTGGGCCCAGGGCCACTCTCACACTGCAGATCTCTCTGACTGAATCTAACCAATACCATGCTGTTTCATTTACTATAGTTTTGTAGTGTATCCAGCTACACAGCATGTGTGTGTTAACCCTGTGCTTTTTCAAGGTGATGTGAGCTGTTCACATCTTTTTCATCTCTCTCCCCTCCTGCCCAGACGCTGGGCCTCCTGAGGGGCTGAAGATTATGATTTTCCTGCAAACTCTAAAGCCCAGGAGGGTTGCAAATGTGGAAAAATCTGTCCTAACCTTTTGATCTTGTTTCCAGACTAGCTGTTTATATTATAGACTAGCACAGGATGCCAGTGGGGCTATCTGGTGCTTGAGATCTCATCTGTCAATCATCCACCTATCCACCCATCACCTGTCTACTTATTTATTCAATTCATGCATCCACCCATCCAACTCATCCATCTATTTATCCATCATCTATGTATTCATCATCTATCCATTCATTCACACATCTCTCAAACATCCATCATCCATCCATCCATCTATATAATTTGTTAATCCACTCATCCATTTCCCATCTATCATCTATTCGTTATTCATCCATCCATCATCCATTCATCATCATCCACCCACTTATCTATCATTCACTCATCAACCATCCAATCCACCCACCCCTCTCATCCATTATCCGTCTGTTAATCATCCATGCATCCATCCATCATCCATCATCCATCCAACCCATCCACTCATCTATTGGTCTATCCACGCATGCATCCATCCATCACTCATCCATCCATCCATTCAACCCATCCACTTATTCCCTAGTCCATCCATGCATCAGTGTATCTATCCATCCATCCATTTATCCATCCATCCATCCACCCACCCATCCACCCACCCATCCATCCATCCATCCTTCCAATCCATCCACCCATCCACCCACCCATCCATCCATCCATCCATCCATCCTTCCAATCCATCCACCCATCCACCCACCCATCCACCCATCCATCCATCCATCCATCCATCCATCCACCCACCCACCCACCCATCCATCCACCCATCCATCCATCCATCCATCCATCCTTCCAATCCATCCACCCATCCACTAGTCCATCTATCTGTCCATCCATTCATCTATCCATCCACCCACTCTTTCACCCACCCACCCATCCATCTATCCTTCCACATTCACCTCTCCACTGAGCCATCTGTCCATTCACCCATCTACCTGTAGACATCCTCAGCTGACCTGGGTTACCTCTCACCTCACCTGTATACAATAAGGGCTGCTGGGATGTAACATAGCATCCTGGCTAGACCCAAACAAGCTTCACTTGTGAGCAGGGAATGCTGGGTAGGTGGGTGCCATCCCCAGGCGTGCCCTCCAGGCTGGAAGGCAGGCAGTGCAGAGGGGACAGCTGTCCCTCCGTGTGCCCTGGCTCCTGCCGTGCTCTCCCTGCTCCAGCAGCTGGTACATTTCTGATGAGATGCATTTTGGAGCTGTAACCAAGCTTTTTGATCTTTTCCCTTCATTTTCTCCTGGCTCTATGGCCTCTGCCTGTTGAGTCAGGG
This sequence comes from Apodemus sylvaticus, assembly GCF_947179515.1. Taxonomy (NCBI): domain Eukaryota; kingdom Metazoa; phylum Chordata; class Mammalia; order Rodentia; family Muridae; genus Apodemus; species Apodemus sylvaticus. The sequence continues at coordinate 26,876,369 of NC_067493.1, read as the reverse complement.
GCCCCAGCTGCCTCAGGGGGACTGTGGACAGGGAGCTAAGAACAAATAAATCAATGGCCTCTCCAGGAGAATGTTGAAAAGCTCACAGCAAAGGCGGAGCTCTGGAAGCTCCGAGGCTTGCTTTGCAAGAGCGAAGCTTTTCAAGGAAGAAAAGGGTTTCAGGCAAGAACACAGATTTCATTGGCATAATCTGTGGCGTGGGAGAGGCTGGTGGGGGAGCTTTGTCCTGCCTGAGAGGGGACTGTTGAGGAGGCAGGAGGGGAGGCTGAGAGATCCTGATGAGGTTGGCAGTACCAGCAAAGATGTTGTGTGTGTGCACGTGTGTGTGTATGTGTGTGCGTGTGTTTGTGTGTGTGTGCATGTGTGTGCATGTGTGCATGCGTGTGTGTGTGCGCGTGTGTGTGTTTGTGTATGTATGTGTGCGTGTGTGTACGCATGTGTGTGTATGTGTGCATGTGTGTATGTGTGTGTGTGTATGTATGCGTGCGTGTGTGTATGTGTGTGTGCGTGTGTGTATGTGTGTGTGCGTGTGTGTATGTGCGTGTGTATGTGTGTGTGTGTGTGTGTGTGCATGCAGCTGAGTGTGCCTATGCATGAATATAGCCTGGAGAAGGATATAAAGTGTCCCTTTCTATTACTATCCACCCTATCCCTCTGATACAGGATCTCACTGAGCCTGGAGCTGGGCTGTTAGCCAGCATACGCAAGCGATTCTCCTGCCTCTGCTTGCCCCACCCCACAGCATTGGGGTGCATGTATGGTCACATCTAGGTTGCTTTTTTTTTTCCTTGAGTGCTGGGATCTGAACTGGATACCTCATGCTCGCTGAGCAGGCTTTCTAACCCTAGCCTAGTCTATGTTTGTTTGTTTGTTTGTGACACGGTTTCTCTGTGTAGCCCCTGGCCATCCTGGAACTTGCTGTGTAGACCAGCCTGGCCTCAAATGCATAGACACACACCTGCCTCTGCCTTTCAAGTGCTGGGATTAAAGGTGCCAGGAACATAGTTCTGAGGCTGTGCTCTCTGCTGGGGCTGGCCTCAAGGTCAGCAAAAGGAGCCTCAGGATGAGCGCCATCTCTGCTGCAGAGTGACCCTGGCTGCAGAACAGTCGGGGGCGGGGGCTGGCCTCGTCTGGGGTCCTCTAGCTTCTAGAAAGACAGTGAGTGGGGAAAGGCCAGCCCAGAAGAAATGGCACAGCATGAGTATCCACCCAGGATGTGAGCCTGCTGGACGTAGCCATGACCCAGTCATGGCAGGGTTCAGGGAGTTTCCTGGAGAAGCGGAGCTCCCACCTGTGAACTTGATCCAAAATTGCCTCTCTTGCCAGGCATTGTGTCAAATGCTCTTAATCCCAGCACCAAGGAGGCAATGGAAGGTGGATCTCTGTGAGTTGGAGGCCAGCCTGGTCTACAAGTTCCAGGCCAGCCAGGGCTACATAGTAAACCGAGTCTCAAAAACAAACAAAAACAAAAACAACAAAACAAAATAAAAACCCACCCCACCAAAATAAAACAACAAGAAAAAAACAAAAGAACAAAAATTTTAAAACACAACAAAGAAAAACAATCCCCTCTATTGTCCCCTAATGCAAATTAGCTTTTTGTCAACTTCATCTAGACATACCTGGAAAGAGGGAACCTCAACTGAGGAACTGCCTTCACTGGCTTGGCCTGTGGACTTGTCTGAGGCAGCACTTTCTTGATGGGAAGATCCAGTCCAATGTAGGTGGTACTGTCCTAGTCAGGTGGGGCCCAAGCTGTGTAAAAAGCAAGCAAGCCATTTCCTGCTTCCCTTTCTGACTCCAAGTTCCTGCTTTGAATTCTTGTCTTGATGTCCATTGATGGTGGACTGTAATCTCAAATAAAGCCCTACTCCACACAAGTTGCTTTTGGTTTGTATTTTATCACAGCAACAAAGAAGCAAACAAAAAATTGCACCAGGAGTGGGGTGTTGATGCGATGGAGCTAACCTGATGGGTTTTATGCCTTAGACGCTTTTGTGTGACGAAAATGAAGACTTTAGAGCTTTGAAGCACTCAGAGGTTATCGGGTTGATGTGGGGACTTGGAAGACAATGCTGAGAAGAGTACCAGCCAATGGCTTCTGAAGTTTCAGAGGGAAGGTTGAGAGTCACTCAGAGACAATGACAAGGCTATTCTGTGTGATATTTTGAATTAAGAACCTGTGGTTCTGATCATCTGGGCCTGAAGAGTCAGTTGTGAATAACAGGCAATCAGCACCACTGAAGTGAAACCTTTGCTTTGCTCGGAAAATCAATGCTAGTTAGCTGGGGCTGAAAAACAAACTGGTTAAGAAAACAAAAAGCGAGGGAAAAAAACCTCAGCATCACTGAAGCAAAAATCTTCTGGGAAATGTTTCTTCAGAATCGACACATAGAAGCTGTGGTCCAGTGAGGGACCCAAGGCTGTGCACCAAGCCGGAAACAAGGATTTCCCACAAGATGATGATTTGGAAGACATGAAGAGGTCATAGAGAGAAGGCTTGTCATAGTGTGGCATGTCAGAGTCTCCCTGAAGAGAGGCCATGTGACACCATGGGTAAGGCTCAGCCTCAGTTGCTGTGGAGACTGCCAGGACTGTGGGACAGCTCTCAAGGAGGGCAGATGGTGTAAAATGGAGTCTACCTGAGCCTGTGACATTGGGAGCACTGCTGATGGCAGAGGCGCTAAGAGCACCTACCTGAGCTGTTAGGAACCTAGAAGGTCACTAATGACTTCCAGATGTCAGAACGCAGGAAGACCAGCCACAAAGAAAACAAGAACAAAAGTGAAAACCTTTACTGGAACATACAAACACCAGAAGCAAATAAATAAAAAAAGGCATGCAGACATAGCTGGTTATGGTATAGACCTGTTATTCTAGGTACCAGATACTTCGGAGGTCGAATGAGTTCAAGGTCAGCCTGGGCAATTTGTATAAAATGAAGTACTCAAGCATATATATACACATATGTGTATCTATTTCCAGTGCGATGGCTCAGCCTGTGAAGGTACTTACTGTTCAGACCTGAGTTTAATCCCTAGAACTCATATGGTAGAAGGAGAGAACTGAATAGTGCAGGTCCTTTGACCTCAGCACATGCAATATGGCACACACACTAAATTAATAAACTGATTTTTTAAAAAACTTAATAAGGCTGGAGGTGTTGCTCAGCAGTATCTTGTTTGCCAGGAATTCCCCAGTGAGGGATTTGGGCATAGATCAGCCAGTGGTAGAACTCCGGTTAGAATCCCCCAGTGAGCCGGGCTTGGTGGCGCACGCCTGTAATCCCAGCACTGCAGAGGCAGGCGGATTTCTGAGTTCAAGGCCAGCCTGGTCTACAGAGTGAGTTCCAAGACAGCTAGGGCTATACAGAGAAACCCTGTCTCTAAAAACCATAAATAAATAAATAAATAAGAATCCTCTAGTGAGGGGCTGGGGGCATGGTTCAGTGGTAGAGCCCCTGCCTAGAATCCCTCAGTGAGGGGCTTGGGGTGTGGCTCAGTGGTAGATCAAGTGCCTAGAATACCCTAGTAAGAGTTTGAGGATGTGGATCAGTGGCCCTAGTATGTGAGGTCATAGATCCTCCCCCTGCTCCAGTACCATAATAAAAAAAAAAAAAGGAGAGAAAAACGATGCAAGATGACAATGTTGAACTGCTGTGGACCACCTCAGGACTGAGTGATAGCTCCCAACAGAAGCTCGCATTTCTAAAAAAAAAAACAAAAAAAAAAAAACAAAAAACAAAAAACCAACCTTCCCAGGATTATCTGTTTGCTCAGTAGCTGGGATACAATCTTCTTATTCCATTCCTAGCATCTATGGATAAACAGAACTTGCCGAGTGATTTTAGTACTGGATGTAAGGAATGTGGCAGTATTTACAGACCGTTTAAAGAGGTTTCTAAGAATGCTCGGAGTGGGCATGTTAGCAACCGTGTAAACATTGTGATCTTAAGTGTTTATTGAACCGAAACAACAAGAGCCCAGACAGACCTCCTTAAAGGCAGTTCTTAGCAGTGAGTCTGCAGGTCCTTCTGAAGAGGCTCTTACAGGCAGCGGAAACAATGTATATCAGATGTGTTTGTACGTGCTTTTGAAAAAGTTGGTTTGAGGGGCTGGGGAGATGATTCAGTCGGTGGAGTACTTGCTGTACAAGCATTAGAACCTGCAGAACCTGCATAAAAATAAGCTAGATTTGGTGGTGTATGTTCGTTAACTCCAGTATTGGGGAGTCAGTCACAGTTAGATTCTTGGGATCACTGGCCAGGCAGGCTAGCCAGTGACAAACTGTGACGGACTGTCTCAAAAAACCCAGGTGGACAGCTTCTGGGAGAAAACAGCCCAGATTGTCCTCTGGCTTATAGTTTCAAAGCTTTCAGACATTGCTTTGAGTCTGTGGTGGCCCAGAGCATCATGGGAGAAACACTGTCTGGAGGAGGCTGAGTCTTCAACATATGGGATTTCAAGGGCCACATCATAGCTACATGGTAACATCACAGGCTAGCCGGATGGCTCAGTGGGTGCCCGTGCTTACCACTAAGCATGATGGTCTGAGTTTCATCCCCATGACCCACAAGGTGGAAGATGAGAGATGATTCCCCCAAATCGTCCTCTGACCTCCATGCACACAGTGTGGCATACTCATGTTCACACACACAATAAAGACATAGAATAAGAACATTAAAAATGCTTTGAAGTGACAGGCTGGGAGATGGCTCAGCTTAGGGAAATAAAGCCTTGCCCTGTAAACATGAGGACCTGAGTTCAATCCCCAGCCTCACATTAAAAAAAGAAAAATCTGGGCATGATGTTTGTGCTTGTAATCCCAGCACTGTGGAGGCAGGGACAGGCAGGTCTCTGGCCAGTTCAGCTAGCAAACTTGGCAAGTTAAAGGCTAGCAAGAAGTCTCATCTCATAAAACACGATGGCTCCTGAGGAATAATAGTCAAGATGGACCTCTCTCCTCTACATGCATTTACACACTTATGCATTACCCGCCCTAGCATGCGTGAACACACATGTGTACAACACCACATAAATATAGATGAAAATAAATGAACTGCAATACTATCCCTACTCCAGATACCAAGTCTGGCTACCACAGACATCTGGGTCCTACCTGTCATATATTGACTGCTGGGACATAACAGCTTGAATGGCCTTGGATGTTGACTTGTGTCCCTCCTGGATCTATAATGTGACCTGGATTTGATAGGAAAGGCTTGTCTCCATTCTGTGGTGCATTGATTAGAAGGCTGGACAGGAGCTGAGACTCAACTCAAAGATGGTATGTGAGGCTGGCGGGTGACTCTGTCATCCAGAACCACAAAGCTTCTTTCTGGCCAGTGTGAGGCTGCCTCACACATGACGGCTCCAGGGAATGAAGTGAAGTCGTGACCTCTTCCTTTATTTGTTTAAACTTTGTTTCACTTATTTATTGGTTTGTGTGTGTGTGTGTGTGTGTGTGTGTGCACGCTCTCTCTCTAATAGGCTATGGTGCACATGAAGGGGTCAAAAGTCAACCTCGGGGAGTTGGTTCTCTCCTTCTACTGTGTAAATTACAGAAATCAACTTATCAGGCTTGGCAGCAAGGTCCTTAACATGTCTGAGCCATCTCATGGGCCCTGCATGGAATTTTCAAGATCTAAAGTGAGGAATCCAAGACATCCCTTCCGGTGTGCTACACACAACAGGGTCAGTTATATTAGCTTTGGGCTATTGGCTACTCAGGCTATGCCTACCTGTAGTTCTCTCTCTCTCTCTCTCTCTCTCTCTCTCTCTCTCTCTCTCTCTCTCTCTCTCTCTCTCTGTCCCCCTCCGACCTATCATGATTATCTGTGACTTCATGGTTTCCATAAAGGAAGTTTATCAAGTACCCACAGCTATCAATGCCTACAGGTGACATACCTTAGACAAGGAAGGACACACATTAACTGAGGGGCTGTACATCTGGCCCTTACCACTGGAGAATCAGAGAGAACCAGACGGCCAACACACACGATGGGTTACTCACTCAACATATGCCACAGGATGTCCCTCCTCTCTCTGAAACCTTTATGAATATGTGTTCACGTTTTAAAAGTAATGTCACCTTGACACAAACTAGAATCACCTGGGAAGAGAGGCTGAAGGGATAGATAGCCTAGATTGAGTTGGCCTGCGGGGATGTCTTGACTATAGATCACTGAAATGGGAAAAACTACCCACTGTGGGCAGCGCCATCCCCCAGGCTTGAATCCCAGATTGTATAAGATAGAGCTCACTGAGCGCTAAGCACACGCGCTTATGTTTCTCTCCAGTGTTGAGTGTGAGTGTGAAGTGAATAGGTTCTTCTGGTCTCTGCCTTGACACCCTTGCAGCGATGGACTGTATAACCTTAGAGTTGTGAGCTGAGAGAAATCCTTCCCTCTGGTGAGTTGCTTTCTGTCAGGGTAATTTATCACAGCAACAGAGATGAAACCAGGACAGATGGGAACCCCCACATTGCCCCATAGGTCAGAACTCTCTTCAAAACATTCACTGTGCTGCGCTGTCTGTAGTATTGATATCTCTTCTAATAAATCTCTTCCCTCAAAGGACAATCTGCTTCTATGCCCTCCTTGAACCCCAGGAGCCAAGATCTTACAAAAGTGAAGGTGGACCTCCCTAATGATCAATTGAAGGAAGGCTAAGGTCAGCCACCTCTGGAAAACACAAACTACCACGTCTCCCCAGAGCTGTCTGGGCCCTTCTGTGGAAGGGAATGGGGCCACCATGGACTCTGGTTCCAACTGCCATTATCTCTCCCAGAAATCATTCTTTATGCCCCTGTAGTTCCCACTGGGACAAAGTCAGCTGGTAAAAGGCAGTGCAATGCTGTGGCCCTGGACTGTCCCACCCATGGACAAAATAACTTTATGGTTTATGTACCTTGGCATGTGGACTAGGTCAGATTAAGTCGCTTGATGTGGAACCCCTGACACTCTGTGAACACTAACATGGGTCAGAAAATGTCCTCTGTTCACATTTTCTCAAAGGAAAAAATGAAGGGCCTGTCTCCTTCTCCAGGGCCCACACCATGCTGCATATGGTAGGACCTCCCTTTCCTTCATTATTTCAAGCATCTCTCAGTTCCTCCTGAGTTGTTTTTATTATTATTATTATTATTATTATTATTAATTTATTTTTAATCATGAGTATGTGTACAGGAATATGTGCATGTGAGTGCAGTGCTCAGAGAGGCCAGAAGGGGGCACTGTAGATCTCAGAGCTAGAGTGTTGGAGCAGACAGTTGCAAGCCATCTGAGGTGGTTTCTGGTGGCTAAACTCTGGTTCAATGCAAGACCAGCATATACTCTTAACGAGTGGTCCACACCACTTCCTCTTGGATTTTGAAGATATGGGGAGAATTCCCACCCTGTGGAGACATAAACAACATCCATCCCTTTCTTGTAATGTCCCACTTACAAGCCAAAATATCATTCCTGTGCTGGGTACTTTTATGTTAACTTGACCCAAGCTGAAAAGAAGGAATGTCAATTGAGGACATGCCTCTATAAGAAGATCCAGCTGTAGGGAATTTTCTTAATTAGTGATTGATGCGGGAAGGCCCATTTCATTATGGGTGGTGCTGAACACCCTGGGTTCTGTCAGAAAGCAGGCTGAGCAAGTTATGAGGAGCAAGCCAGTAAGCAGCATGCCCCTCCCCCACCATGGCCACTGTATCAGCTCCTGCCTCTAGGTTCCTCCCCTGTTCTCGTTCCTGTCCGGACTTCCTTCAGTGACGGACTATTATGTGGAAGGACTGTAATCCAAATAAACCCTTTCCTCCCTGAGTTGCCTTTGGTCATGGTGTTCCATCACAGCAATAGTAACCCTGACCCAGACAGTCGCCCTGGGGGAACCACTGAGGCTTACCCTAAAGAAGCCGTGCTAGAAAGTCTACACTCATTAGCTTCCCCACAGCCACATCTGTGAAGCTCCCAGGTAGCCTTCTCCAGTCTATGTACTCTCGTTACTAGAGTCTAGGGCCTCATGAGGCTGTGAGCAACTACATACACACATACACACAAGGCTGGTAGGGATGGCTGGACTCTCCTGCCCTGCCCCTCTCTCCATGAGGGAATGCCAACAGTCTGCAGCCTGGCTGTGACAGTCACTTGGAAGCTGGTATAGCTGATCTGATAAAACGGATAGCTCAGGGGGTAGTTCTTTTCAGACCAAGGGATGGCTCTCTCTTCCTTCCAGACTACAACCTGCAATCTCTGGTGCGATGAGTCTGTCTCTCATAGTTGCTCTTCCATTTCATGCCTACCCACCCTGTGGTCACAAGATCTGTTTGTCTGTCTGTCTGTATGTCCGTCTCTATCTATCTATCTATCTATCTATCTATCTATTTCTCTCTGTCTCTCTCTGTCTCTCTCTTTCTGTCTCTATCTCTGTCTCTCTCTCTTTCTGTCTGTCTCTCTCTGTCTCTGACCCTCTCTGTCTCTCATTCTGTCTGACTCTGTCTCTCTGTCTCTCTGTCTCTCCCCTAATAAGGCTCACTTAGGAGGGTAACTTAAGAATCTGACTTGGATCTTTGTTACAGCAGCACCCACTTGGAGAGCCCCTGAGTAGCCCCCTAAAGACAGTCCTGGGAACCCCACAGGCAAGTTATTGCATTTACGTGTCCTGGGATGATTTAAACAAAGAACGACTCACCCCAGAAAGGGCATCAATGACAGATGAAAGCACAATCCCACCCGGGCCCAACCAGTGAGATTACTGGGCTTCTTTCAGAGCATGTGGAAGGGGTTATTCTCAGGAGCTTGAGTCATGGCAAAGTCCTACCCCATGGTGGCTACATCACAGAGTCCTGTTCTAGTCAACCCTCCACTTCTGTGTTCTCTAACATCTCCCAAGATCCCTTGCAGTTAGGGGAGTGCAGGAGACTGTGGATCGAATCCCAGTGAGGGACCCTGACTCTCTCCGCCACCTACTAGGAAGTGTCAATAGTTCATTACCATCGCCTGTCTACCTGGTGCCCTGCTCTTGTTCCCATCAGTTAGTTGCCATGGCTACAAGGTCCAGGTACCCTTTTCTCCAAGATGGCCAGCATGTCGTGCCCAGAGGAAAAATCCATACCATAGCAACAGTCCTTCCACTCCCCAGGGCTCAGTCTTCCACGAGATCGCTTTGCCTTCTTCAGCAGATGGGGTCGGAGGAAGATTTACATCGAAGTATGTGTGTTAATTTTGAAGTTTATTTTGATTTGTTATTTTATTTTGGTTCACAAAACAAGTGGTTTGGATATCAGCTGCCTACAATTACACCACAAATTGGTCTAAAATGTAGCAAATTATGAACAATAACTGTGCATTGTCCCATCTAACTCCGGGGAGGAAACAGTTTGGAGGGGCTCAGATGAGTCGTTCTGCCCTGGGGACTTACACACTGGAAGCCGCAGCCAGGAGTCACAGTGTGGCACCATCAGGGACTCCCAAGGGACCAGAGGACCTGCATCCAAAGAGGTGTCCTCCTGTGGCTGGTGGCTGCAGGTTTCCCTGGTTTCTCACTAGTGCCTTCATAGTGCTTCCTCCTGGTGAGGGGCCTTCAGCACCCAGGAAAGGGTAGCCCTGCCTTTGTAGCCTCACCAGGAAGCCACTTTGCCTTCTACAACAGCATTTGCCTCAGATCTGAGTTCAGAGGGCGCCCACTGAGGTGTCAAGGTTCTTGGGTCTCAGAACAAGGCATTGGACCAGGGATACATGGATGGTGGCTGACTCAAACAGCCAGTTTATTAAGAAAGATAAATGCATTTCTGAGAGTAGACGTGGGCTGTGAAGACAGCTGAGGGAAGATGCTCAGAAACCCCGTGCCATACGAATTCTGGTCCTTTATAGATTGTCTGAGTTGCTTGCCTCATTTCTGTTTTACATACATATGTAGGTTGGATAAATATATATATATATGTATATATATATATATATATGTGTGTGTGTGTGTGTGTGTGTGTGTGTATACATATATGTTTATGTGTATATATATATGTATATACACATACACATATACATATACATATTTGTACCATGTGTATGCCCAGGGTCCACAAGGGCAGAAGGGAATGTCGGATGTCCTAGAACTAGAGTTACAGGTGGTTCTGAGCCTCCACGTGAGTGCTAGGGACTGAACCCAGTTCCTTTGCAAGTCTTCTTAACCACCGTGCCATCCCTCTGACCCCATTTGCCTCATTTCTATGACAAATACTTAAGGAAGGAAAGGTAGATTTTGATCCATGGCTCAAAGATACAGTTCATCATGGTGGGGAAGGCCTGGTGGCAGGAACAGGAGGCAGCTGGTCCTGTTGCATGCACAGTCAGGAAGCAGATAGAGGCTGGTACTCAGGATCCGAACCCCAGAACCCCAGCCTAGGGAATGGCGCCGCCCACAGTGAGGGTGAGCCTTCCCACTTCAGCCCACTTATTCAAGATGATCCCTCATCCACACACCCAGATCTCTGTCTCCAAGGTGATTCCAGGTCCTGTCCAGGTGACCTTTCTATTCAGTCGAGGACCGCAGCCCATGGGGTATGGTGACAGTGCCATCGATATTTAGGGTGGGTCTTTGTCCCTCACAGACATTCCCAGAGGCTTGTCCCCTAGGTCATTCTGGATCCTGTCAAGCTGAGTCAGTCTTAGCCACACTTATTTGCAGAGCTCCCGCCTTCTCTGTGCATCATGGGCCTTTCCCCATCTGGTTCATGTGTAGCTCGTGTGGGGCGAGGTTTCCAATCTCTCTCCTAAGTGGGTTTTCTTATGTGTTCATCTTGACAGCTCTCTTTCCACACCCCCTTCTCTCCTACTTCACCGTGCCATTCAGAGAGCAGACTGCCCGCCTGAGGGTATAACCTCGGGAGGGTCTTGCAAGTGTCCATGGCAGAGGCTGCCACCAAGTGCACGCTGTGGCTAGAAGCACACACGCCTCAGAGAGCTCGCCCAGTCTGGTGGTTTAGATTGTCTGTCACCTGGACAGGACCCGGAATCACCTTGGAGTCATGGCTGGGGTCCTGGACTGAATAGAAAGATCACCTGGGCAAGGCGTGCCTATCTTGAGTGAATGGAAGTGAGAAGGCCCAATGTGGGCAGCACCATTCCCTACGCTGAGGTTCCGGACGAAATGTAAGAGGAAACAGAAAGTGAGCTTAGTAGCGGTACTCACACTAACTGCCCAGGCACTGTGACCGGCCACCTCATGCTCCTGCCACCATAACGAACTCTGTGCCCGGGGAAACTCTCGGCCAAAGTACACTCTGCCTTCCTGACATCACTTGTTGGGTATCTCAACACAGCATCAGAACAGTCATAAACAGTGACAGAGGCTTCAAAGTTTTTCCCGTGACCTTTTCAAGGCAGCGCTAAGGTGGAGGAGGCTTGCGGACTGTGGCTATCCTATGGCCTTTGGCTGTGTGTCCAGGTTGTGTGGTGTCTGGGAAGGTATCGGCAGGGACATCCAAGTGCTGGTCCACAGAGGAGGCCAGAGCCAAGGATCAAAGCTGAGCACGCAGCAGGGGGGCAGCAGACCTGGAAATAGAGCAGGGTCCACTGGGGATCTGGACAGTGAGCTGAGGCATCTCTCTCATCTCCCTGTGTCCTCTCCAACACAGTCGCTAAGATTCTCCCCCATGGAAACAGAAGCCACCAACTGGGAGAACTGTTTCCAAATATTTATCCAACAGAAGACTTGCATTCTGAATATGTAAAGAACATTTACAGTTCATTAACAGGAAACTAAGAACACGAGTTTTTTTTTTTTTTTAAATGCTCTAAATGTTTAAACAGATACTTCACTCCTTAGGAGACTGGGAGGATGGTTCAGTGCAATCGTTGAGGACCCGAGTTCCGATTCCCAGCACCCACATAAAAAGCCAGACGTGGCCTCATGCCTCTGTAATCCGGGCAGTGGGGGAGGCAGAGGCATGCAGATCTCTGGGGCTCACAGACCAGTTGGTCTAGTCAACTCAGCAAGCTCAGTTTCAATGAGAGACCTTACTGCAAAAAATGAGGTGGGTGGAGATTGAGGAAGTCACCTGATGCCACTTTCTGGCCTCCACATGAGTACGCATACACATGCACACGCAGGCATGCACACACGTGTGTACAACAGAAACATGCTAATTTTGAAAAAGGATACAAGCACACAAAAAAGAGGTTTCTCCCTAAATCCAGGTATGCTGGATCACACCTACCATCTCTGTGTTTGGGGGGCTGAGGGAGGTGACTAGAGAGTTGGATACCCTGGCCATACACAGTAAGGTCTTATTTAAAAACAAAAACACAAACAAAAACTGTTCAGTGTTATTAATCACCAGGGAAATATGCATTGACAGCACAGTGAGATCTCAAGTCCCTCTTGTTAAGAGTGACTAAAGTCAAAACGTGTAACAAGTGTTGGCAAGGATATGGGGTAACCAGCAGACACTCCTATGTGGACTGCTAATAGAAAGGCTGTGACCAGTTTGGGGACATTTGCAGTCTCGGAAAGAGTAAATATACCTATATAACTTGCAGTCGTCCCCTCTTAGGGACCTAACATTAATTATCTGCCCACACAAAGACAGGAGTGTGAAAATTCATGACATACCATTTGCCTGCCTGAACTATGGGGTTCATTTAGTTGAAGAGTGGTAATGGCGGGCATGGCCTGTCCCTTGGGATGCACTGAACGAAGCATCTCTGATGCCATTTTTGTGTCTTCTGGGCTATTTCATATGGAGGAGGGGAAACTGAGGCAGCATAAGCACAGGGTAGCAACAAGGATCGGCTAGCAGGTCAGTGTCCAAGCAGGGCCCGGTACCAAGGGACATTAAGGTTCCTCCTCGTGTCTTACTGGCTGGGCCAAGCCTCTGCTCTGTCTCTATGCTTCCCTCTGTGGCTTAGGGCGGCATTAATTGGGCGGAATCTGAACCAAGTCCTCTCAGAACCACCCTGCTAATAAGCAGCCCATTACACATAAGCAGGAGCTGCCAGAGCCCTCGCTGGGTCGGGCTCAATTAATTCTAACAAAAAGAGACTTATGACGCGCAGGCTTGACAGGCGCGGCTGGGGTCAGCAGGGTTGGGAGGCTTCAGGTAGCCCCTTTGAAAACTCAAGCTTTGAGATCCCCATGAGGACCGGAAGATGTGTGGCTTCCTTCGGCAGCCCAGAGAGGAGGAGGCCCAAGCCGGTTTAAAACCTTGGCCGGTGGGTTTGAACAGGGAGGTGGGCGGGGCTAGGGAGTGCAGGGGCGGGGCTGTGCAGGTCTGGCAGTGTGGACCTGTTTGAGCAGGCTCGCTCTTCTTTTCCATAGGCATGCCTATTTATCCATTCACCTGAACCCAATGCTTTAAAATGAGCCTTCCATTCAGGGGAACAACAACAACAACTTATTATTATTATTATTATAAGTATTATACTCAATCACTGCCCCCTCTCCACAGCCTCCCTGGAGACCATATGAGAGTCAGATGGAGCTGGGAAAGAGGAAGGTGGAGAAAGATGGGAAGAAATGAGGAGGAAGGCAGGAAGACAATAATAATATTAGCTATAATATATAATACTTATAAAATAAATATATTGTTTTATATATTAAATAATATAACCTAAAATAAATATATAAAATAATAAAGATCATTACTGTTGTTATTGAGACAGGGTCTGCCTTTGTAGCTCAGACTGGCCCGGATTTGAAGACCCTCCTGCCTCTGCCTTCGGAGGGCTGAGTTAGATGCCGAGTACCGCTTTGCCTGGCTTAGGTGAGTCCGGACTCTGCTGTCCTGACAGTGTGAGGCACACAGTTCCCCTGGAGTTGAAAGGCCCTCAGTCAAGCATGGATACTGCCCAGGCCTGAACACTAGAACTGGGTGAGACCTGTGTCTGTGATCCAGAGTCTCCCTAGAAGGGCGGGTCCCCAAGACGGCCCATTACCCTGCCTCCTGGGAGACCTCACCCCTGCAACACCGTATTGGTCCAGGGCTTGACAACACCAGATGGGGTCAGCGACTCATTGTTCGGCAGTGGTTGGAGGCAGCTGTACTTGATGGTGGGAGATGCTTCCTTCTCGCCATAGCCCATCCCCCCACTCACCTCTCCTCTCCATGACTGCCCACAAACACCCCAGGAAGTCTAGGCTGGGCTCCTCCAGGTCAACTGGGGTCACCAGAGCATCCCCTACATCTGTCCCAGGCTTGTCCACGCACTATGTGGATCCTCACATCCTATAGAGGCAGGCATGGAGGTTCAGGGTGGGAAACAGATTCCGGGTGATACGCAACAGGGTTTGGAGATCACCTTGGCTTTTTCGCCTAGCACAATGGTCCCCGATTTCGTAAACCATGATGACTTCCAGAAGAAGGGACTTTGGGGACTTGATCCGGGCCTCAGGCTGTAAGCTAGGATTGCCTCCACCATCAGAGTGGTGAGGGGTGGGGGAGGGGAAAGGCAAAGCCTGGGCAAGGCTCTGCCCTGCCTGGCTCTGGCTCTCATCTTGGGCTCCTTTTTGGGTCTTATAACCAGGGTATGAACCCCTGCCTCCTGGGGTGCAAAGATCATGGTAAAAAAAGGTAGAGGCTTTCTCAACCCAAAATTCTCTGGATGCAGAGTGAGTGAGTTCGCCGGAGGCGGGGGATGGCAGGGGGGGCGGCCATGCTCTGTCCTAATAGCGAGAGACCTTGTGTCCCTCAGCTGACCCCCTTTGCTGCTGACTGGCTCAGCCTGGCCCCCTGCCCAGGTCTCCAGCTAAACAAGTTCAAGTCCTGAAGAACCACTGGATGCATAAAGTTGGTGGAGGAGAAAAAAAATCTGGATATAAATAAGTATTCCTGGGGCACTCCACCTCCTGCAGGCATGAACTTTGAATAATTGGAGAGAATTATGCCGAGGACTAATCAAAACTTTTTTTTCCACTTGCTAATTACCTCTGGGCTTCATCAGTGTCAGAGTCTAATCAACTCCAGACATCTTAATTGACCCTTGGGAAATGCCAGAACTGGAGGGCTTTGGTGTCACAGTGAAGGGGGGGCTGGGAGCCGGGAGGCTGGGGTCCTGGCTGGAGCTACCTTGGCCTGGGGAGGGGGCTGGAGATGGGGGTGGGGCAGGGCATGCTGCTGGCTCTGATCACTAGGGAAGAAGCCCTGCCCTGTCCTGCAGGCCCTTGGATGCCATCTTGCACATCCGCTGTGGGTATTAGCCATTGACTGGATGGAGTTCAGGTAGGGTTCGTTCCGGGTGGTCCTGGGGGTCCAGGGAACATTAAAAATAGGCACTGGGCTGGGTAGCTCTGGGATTCACCATCTCATGGTGGGGATGGGGGGGGCAGCCCTGGCTGTCTGCAGGTGGAAAGAGAGTTTGATTTGTTTTCCCCTGAATTAAGTCATTTGCACAGGATGAAAGATCTCTCTTCTAAGAACAGAATTCAGCCCTGGGAAGAAACCCTGGGAGGCAGAGTCCTTGGAAGCTGGTAGGCTTGGGGAAGTGGAGAAATCTGCTCAGGCAGGTGAGGCAAGGACTTGGTCGGGAGGGGGAGAAGAGTGAGCCCTGTGGAGGTGGTGGGGTCCAGAAATGGCTCGGTCCCGGAAACTCTCTCTTGTCCTCTCTGTCCCCTGCCTCCTTCCTGCTGTCTGCCTGCCTTCCTCCTCCTCTCCTCTCCTCACCTCCCCATCTGTCTCCACCTTCCTCTTTGCTCTCTCCATCTGTCTCTCCTAGGGTCTCCAGGGAGGCTGCGGAGAGGGGGCAGCGAGGCTGCTCTGGGTACACAGCTGGGTTTGGGAGGCTGTGGGACCTTCAGTGGCTGCTGTCACCCTGGGACTGGCTGGGCGGTCCTTCAGGTGGCTCTCTGTGGTCCCCATCGGGGAAAAGGCCCGGGTTCTTCTCTATGCTTTATGATATATCAGCTACTGCCCGCGACTCTGTGGTTTTAGAAACAGCTCTTTGCCTAAGGACCAGACTAGCCCGCCATAGCTCCAATGTGCCAGGCCCAGGGTCGTTTATTTACTATGGTTAGGAGGATGTCCTTGACCTCAGTACAAAGAGAACTCAGGGTATTCTTGGGAATTATTCATTTTGTGGTACTGCTGATGGAAATGACAGCCTGTAGTATATCAGGAAACTTGTTGTGTTGCTGAGCCACGCCCCCAGCCCCTCACTGGGAGATTCTAGGCAGGGGTTGTACCACTGAGCTATAGCCCAGCCCTCTATTTTAAGACAGAGTTTCTCTGAGTTGTCCGTGCAGATGTGGAACTTCCGCTGTAGTTCAGTCTCATCTTATAACCCACCTGTCTCAGACCACTCTGAGTAGCTAGCTGTGACTCTGAGACATCAGTTCTTGCTTTTCTTCTTCTGTCAGTTTGGTGTTGAGCCTTAGTACCTACCCCCTGTGCTTTGGGAGTATACTCCGACTACAGCCCCACACTGTGGGCACACTGAGAACTGTTCAGTGTCTGATGCTTGCTGTATTCAGTGGGGTTTCTCAGACAGGGGTGGAGTCGGCCTGGGCTAGTGTCCTGGTGGGAACACACAGGATGCTCCAAGGTCAGCCCCCGCCCTGGGAGGGATCCCATGCACCCACGGGTCTGTCCACTCTAACACAGGGACCCTATCTTTGCAACTCGAACAGCAATCCCTCTCTCTAGCACAGACCCTCCCCCTCACTGTGCCCCAGCCCCCTGGATGGACCGGCTTAGCCTCTTTGGCCGGCAGGAGCCATCCATCTCCTCTCTGTGATAGATGATCTGTCCTGTGTGTGTGTGTGTGTGTGTGTGTGTGTGTGCCCGCTGCTCCTGGTATTTCAGTGGCAAAGTAATGTTTATCGGTTCCCAGGGCAGTCCTCCCCTCCCACCCTCCTCCCTCTCACCCTCCTCCCCTGCATGTTAGGGTTATTCTCGGCGGTAACAGGCAAGTCTCAAGCTAATTCCATTTTCTTAATTTACAGTTTCATGTATGTGTGTGTGTGTGTGTGTGTGCTTGGGAGAGGGCCTCTGGAATAAGGCAGACATTCCTGGTGAACTTCTTTTAAAAATAAAATCCATCCTTTATGATTATTTTCCCACCCTACTCTCTGTCAGCCTCTCTGCATTTTGGTTCCTTATCAGGGTGACTTCCTTTGTCTTCCCCGTCCCTGACTCTTAGCCACAATATTACACACAGGAATGGGGAGATTCTTAGCCTCAGGGTTGGCTGGGGAACCTAAAACTCTTCTGCACCTCCTTACCATTGCCCCCAGCCCTGCCTCCTCCTGGGCTCTGCCCAGCACCTCCCCTGGAAAGCCTTCCCTGTAGGGTCTGTGTGAGGCCATTTTATCTTCAGTTACGGTCTTACCATCTTTATATAGACACAAACTTAGGACCGTTGATCAGTCTGACATTCATTCAACAAACACTCCCTGAGAGATTCCTCCTTTATTCTGTGTATATATGTGTAGTGTGCACATGCATGTGTGTGTGGACGCCTGTGCACATGAGTTCATGAGTCTGTGTGTGTGTGTGTGTGTGTGTGTGCATAAATAGTGAGGCCAGAGATCAGTGTCCAGTATTTTGCTCAATCTCTTCCCATCTTAATTTGTGTGTGTGTGTGTGTGTGTGATAGCATGTGTGTTGTCTTAGCCTTTCTATTCCTGTACAAACATCATGACCAAGAAGCAAGTTGGGGAGGAAAGGGTTTATTGAGCTTACACTTCCACACTGCTGTTCATCACTAAAGGAAGCCAGGACTGGAACTCAAGCAGGTCAGGAAGCAGGAGCTGATGCAGAGGCCATGGAGGGATGTTTCTTACTGGTTTGCTTCCCCTGGCTTGCTCAGCCTACTCTCTTATAGAACCCAAGACCACCAGCCCAGGGATGCCACCACCCACAAGGGGCCCTCCCACCTTGGTCACTAATTGAGAAAATGCCCACAGCTGGATCTCATGGAGGCACTTCCCCAACTGAAGCTCCTTTCTCTGTGATAGCTCCAGCCTGTGTCAAGCTGACACACAGAACCAGCCAGTACATGTGTGGATACGTGTGTTGATGTTATGTCTGGAAACATCTCCGTGGCTCCTCTGCTTTTTGTTTTGTTTTGTTTTTGTTTTCGTTCTTTTCCAAGGCAGGGTCCATCTGTGTAGCCCCGTCTGTCCTGGAAGTAGCTCTATAGACCAGGCTGGCTTCAAACTCACAGAGATCTGCCTGTCTTTGCCTGCTGAGTGCTGGGATGAAAGGCGTGTGCCACCCACCGCTCTGGGGAATCCCATTTCTGCCTTCCGAGGTGGGCTGCCACCCCCACCCCCACCCCCACGCAGCTCTGACACTGACTCATCCCCTGGCTCCCTGAAGATTTTAGTATGCCCCAAGGACAGCCACACACATCTAAGGAATCTACCTTGTATCCCAGTCTACCTGTATATCAGAGATATCTTCCCTCTATGTTCCTAAGACGGAGCTCTGGGTTTCCCTGTGATTTTGCTGTGCAACACTGGGCAAATCACTGACCCTCTCAGAGCCTTCCTCTCCTCCCATTTTTGTGAAAGCAAAACCTGGGTGCTGGGTACCTCTGCCCCAGCAACACATTTCCCTGCTGGCCCTCAGGTGACACCTGTTCTGAGCAGCTTTGGCCTGGCCCAGCTCTTTTGTGGCTGCCTGCCAGTCACCAGGAACAGCTAGCCCTGTGTGGGGCACTTCCCCCAGCCTGCCATGCCCAAGTGTCTGGCCAGCTGAACTCTGGAACCCTCGTCCAGGTCAAGGAGAGACCATGTGTTTCAGATCTTGAGTGACCTCAAGGGGCGCTGCCAGGTCTTCTGGGTGGGGTGCCTTAGAGCCCAGGGTTACAGAGGGTCAGATCTTGAAATGGGCTCAGGAGCGAGGCATCTGTCCACACAGCCTCTCCTTACATTCCTCCAAGAGGTCATCATGAATATTTATGAGCTTATGAATATTCATGACAACAGTGATGCCTCTCCTTCTACCCTCCTGCCCTTGTGCTGCGAGAGTCCCAGCTCTGACTCTCTTCCTGACTTCTCTTCCCAGGCCTCAGTTTCTCTTTTGACCCCCAGGGGACTTGTACCCACAAGAACAATGGCAGGCTTTCTGGTTTTCCATGTCAGAACCAGATGACAGGAACCTTGGGTGTGTCAGACTGGATGTCAGGCTGGTAATCAGAGAAGTATGTTTGTGGCTTTCCAAGCTAACACTGGGGACAGACCAACTCTCCCAGGCTGGCTGAATGACATTCTGGGGGCCCAGGATAAAGCAGACCTCAGCACAATGGACCATACTTCCGTCAGACTTGAAGCCCAACTACTCAGTCATGTGACCTCAGTGGGGTCCTCAGCTCTGTGCTGTGACCCCCACCCAAGATGACTTCCCAGTCTGTATTCCAAGCCTGGCTGTCCTTGGTGGATGCCAGTTGTTTTATTTCAGAGAGCTCCAAGATGGGTACCTCTGGCCATTCACCCAGAGGAAACCCACCCAGAGTGTGAGCTACAGAGTGCCCCTCCACCCGGAGAAACTACAGCTTGCTTGT